>NW_022995757.1:225115-306298 GCF_900245975.1 Drosophila guanche | reverse complement strand
GGGGGGGAGCGGGCACATGCATAACTGGTTTATGCGATAAATGAGTGGTGCGGAGAGGATAAGAGCGAAAACTGGCCGATAGGGGCGCATATTTGCTTCAAGCCATACAAGTACAGGAGGGCAGCGGCAGCTGAGGCTTGAGCCGCGGCAGAGAGGGAGAGCAGCAGCAGCAGCAGCAGCACCACCACCACCAGAGAACGAAGCTGTTGTTGCGGTGCTTCAATTTGCCGCCGCAAAAGTTCCACATCGCCCCCAGAGGCCCTGCGGTTGCTGTGTGTGTGATTTGTATCGTTTACAGGTTGCCGCAGAAAGCATAAAGAGGGAGAGGCGAGTGAGTGAGTCCAGGGAGGGAGGAACAGCATAATTATGCCTTCAAGTCAAAAGCTTGCCAGCTGCGGTTTTGTCAGGCAAAAGTTCAAAGTTTAGCACTCAAAGCACTGCTAATAAGCAGCGGGAGAGGGAGAGAGTGCATGCAGGCAGGCAAGCTCTGCTACCTGCGAAAAGCAGCGGAGATGGCGTAGGCGATGGTGCACTCTCTGTTTGGCTGTCGCTCTCCCACTCCCGCACTCGAAAGAGTGCGATCGCATGCCGTTCGCATGTTGTGCGCGTGCGCCTGCCTCGGATCCGATACCCTCGCCGAGAAGGTATTGCGACTTTCCAGATGTCGTTTGCTTCGGGCAGAGAAGGGATCATTTCCAGACTTTAATAGTTGATATATTGCTATATTTTTGCCTATTCATTCAATACTTCAATCAAGTCTGACCCTTTTCGATGCATCACAGACAATATATGAACAAAACATAGGAATAGTCCACATGAATGGGTATGTAAGGCTGCGGCTTGCAGTAGCTTTTAGATTTCTAGTTTTGTTTTGCTTTTTGCTTTGCCTTTTTGATATTTTGGAGCGCGAAAAAAACGGCAGACGACTACCTGCCCACACGTCGTTGTTATTGTTGTTGTTGCTGTGCCAGTGCAACATGGATTCTGCTGTTGTTGTTGTTATTGCAAGTGCAATGAAGATATCGCCGATATCCAGTTCATTCATGAGCCGCGCGCCTCCACATGGTTTGGGTTCTCCTTTTTGTGTGCTCTCTGTAAAAGCACACACATACTCGTGCACACAGGCATACGCTAGGCAGGTAGCAGAAGTTTGTGCACACACAAAGCAGCGGGAGTTGGGGTGCTCTCTTTTCGTTGCGGGACTATTTACTTTGCTGCTAATTTGAACAGTTTGACTTTTGTAATTTCAGAGCTTATCTTTCACAGCTTGATGTGTGTGGGTGTGGGTTAACTATAATATGAGTATTAATTGGGATTGAAGTAATCGTGTTCAGAAAGTGTTATTCAAGTAATTAAGCGTTTCAAGGCCTTTAATTATTAACTTCAAAAATTCTCAATAGCCCGCTTTAAATGTGTGTTCCAAAGTATATTAACAAACGGTCCGACATCAGTAAAAAAAAACCACACTCATCCACATATGTTTGGAATGTCAGATGAAGAAAAACACGCAAAGAGAGTAGTTTTTTCGAAGCTTTGCATGTTTTTTTAGCCTGTTTTGTTGTTGTTGTTGTGTTGTCCGCTGTCTGTAAGCATATTTCTAATTTGGTGGATAAACCTGCCACAAAATAAAACAAAAAACGAGATGAAAACGAAAAAATAAAAGGCAAAACGTAACAACTACAACTGACACGTGTAAAATGGTTGGGCTTGTTAATATTGTTGCGGCTGTCATGTTTTGTCTGTGGCAAACTTTCACTTGATTTGGCAGTTTTGTGGCGCCCACCCCAGCCCGCCACTGTCCCAGGTTCCAGTGCCGTAACATGGGAAACAAGATTGCTGCGGAAAAAATGATTGTAATTTGATTGTTGGTTTTTTCAGCGTTTCTGTGTTTGTCTGCCTCCACCCAAAAACATAGCTGAAGAATGCAAATCTGACAAATTAAAGCGAAACAAATTCCGACTGAATATATCGCATATCGTATCCGTGGCACTGTATGTTGACTTTTATGTGGGGCGCGTGTCAAATGCAAAAACACTCGTCGCACTCCATTAGAGGGGAAAATGGTGTACTACAGCATCAGCATCAGCATCAGCAAACCCACCCTCTCCCACACTTCATCCATCCATCCATCCTTCTCCCGCTGCCCACACTCCATGGCCACAAATAGATCAGACAAGGACAATGGCTGGTATGAGCGAGTGTAGGCGACAAACAAATGGTGCCCTGGCGAGGCGGAGATGGAGAGAGCGAGAGAACAACCTCCCTTCCTCCGCCACCATAAGCCGGAGAGCGTCAGAATTTAATGGCCATTTGGCCCATAAAAATTGCAGTAACAAACAACAGAAACGCATTTGGTACCGCTCCACAAACACTCCCATCAACAGGAACCGGGCTGCATCGGCAGCGGCAGAGGCAGAGGCAGCGGCGCCTCTTTTATGTCAAAGTCAAAGGCCAAAAGGCGAGCACATAAAAACCGACACACAGGCAGAGACGCAAACGGAGACGGCGACGGCGATGGAGCGTTTGCCTGCGAGGGTGGATTGAGTGATTTCACACACAGACGGAGAGAGAGACTGAGAGAGAGCTTGGGGCGCGTGGTGCAGTTATGCCTGAGCGGGACTAAAACGATACAGAATTTTGCCAAATATATTCACTACATTCCACTACCCAAAAAATAATAATAATTTTATTACATGCATCCACTAATATTATTTCAATACGAACAACTTCTGGCGCCAACCTCGGACTGCCTGCCAGGGACGAAGCATAAAGAGAAGAGAGTGAACGAGCGCGACAGAGCCAAGTCAATCACAAAACACAAATTCGATTAAGTTGTTTAAAAACAATTTTTATTTATTACCTTCGTATTTTATTTGGTTTGTGGTTTCTTATCGAAGGGGAGCAAAGCAACCTCAGAGCCCATACCGACATACCCCACCCCGACTACAAAACGGAAATTCGAGTTCTCTTTTGGGTTTCTTGAATGCAGTTTTCTCCGGTGCTCGTTGCTTTGGTTTCGTTTCATTATTTTGTAAATTAGTCAGTCAGGCCCCCTGCCCCCTTGATAAGAACCTGTGATAATTGGGTAAAATGGAAATCCAAAACAGAGAGGGAGAGGGAGAGAGGCCAGGCAACAAGGATGGAATGACAAAGGAATTCCAAGTCAGGTAGCTAATTTGAGTGGCCCGACATCAACACACACAAAAACGAATAGGAAATACATAGTTGAAAATAGAAACTACTTAGCATATCAATTTAGACCACAAAACCCCATAGAATGAGAAGCCAAAAAGGAACCCAAATATGTCACTCGGTGAGAGACGATTTCGGTTTAGTTTAGTTTTTGTTACGGGTACGGGCTGAGGGATAGAGCCTCCCCCCTTCGGTCTGCGACAAATTGCTTTAGCCTGGTCATTGTCCTGCTTTAATATCCTAATTGACGACTCTGAAAAAGGACAAAGCTGTAACTGTAACTGTGACTGTAACCGAAACTAAATCCCTATCTCTATGGCGAATTTTGTGCGATTGGCAAACAAATGTCAAAGGTCAGCCCTAGGAGAACGCATGCCAAAGATATTTATAGTTGGGATAAATATCAAATCGGATTGGACAGGGGTGGGAAGTAGACTGCTAAGCACAATGCATATCGAGTCGTTAGTTTCTTCCAGTGCGCATTTATCACGGACCAGAACGCATGGCAGATAGGCATTTTTGAGCAACTGCCTGACCAGCCATCCTGCCCAAAAAAAAAAGGCGGAAGTCCCAGGCAATGAGCCCTTTCATCCTCTGTGAGCTGGTGACCCCGACCCCGACACGGGCCACACCAACAACTGATTGCCATCATCTGCCGGCCCGGCCCTAGATGGATTCGTAATGAAAATGCCTCAAAATTTCGTTTCATTTTTATTTTTTGTGTCGACTCATCGAATCGAACAATGGGCGATACCCCCCGCTCCTGGATACCCCTGGTGTTGAGTCAGCTGACCCAGGGACACGCGAAAGTTCTTCCTTCCTTTTTTTGTTCGAGTGGCAGCCACTTAACGGCAAATGCGAATCATTTTAAATTGCTGCCGAGCAAAAAAAGGGATTCGCAAGATTCGATTCCCGGATATCGAATCAAAGCAGCCAAAAGTCACACAGGGGTAGGGCTAGGAGTAGGGGTAGGGGGTAGTAGGGTGTCCCGAAATAAAGGATAACCTATCTGGTCTAAGTAGATATGATTAAAATGCTATTCCCCGTTTCCGGCGCACCCATGACTGCCGCTATTTTTGATTAAGTGCCAGCTGGGAATCGCCTTTTTTTTTCTCGGACTTCTCTTTCTCTTCTTGGAGTTTATTTCGCTGCCCCAATTCCGGGGAGCAGTAGAAAGTCGAATTTGTATCCAGCCAAGGTCTCTCTTTTTGTTGTTGTTTTTGTTTATGTTTTGCAGTGCAATTAAAACAATTTGCAATGTTATAATTAAACATTTGCCTCAGCCTCTCGACCATGTCAAACACAAAGCTGACAGCGCCACATGCAACTTTTTTTGCAGTCAATCTTCTAGAGTGGGCCTCGGGCCATGTCTTGACTTCTTACTGGTTTTTTTTGTTGTTTGTCTTTGTGTGTAGCCACTGGACTGGACACTGGACTGGACTGGACTGTAGCGGCGCTTGAGTTGAATTTTCGAGTGACCTTTTGCATTAATTGCGACTGGCCACCCCCCTCGTACCACTGTACCGCTCCAATGCCAGATCTCTGATCCATTTGGTTTTTGCATTCGATTCAGTTTCATTGTCAGTTTCAGTTTTTGATTTAATTTTTGTTGTATTTCGTTTTCGATTTGCTCTTGCGCTGAGGCCCGTTTGCTCGTGTCTTCGTGTGTTCATGTGGGCGTTTGGGGTTTTCCTTGTGTCTTGTTCGGTTTTCTATGTATATTTTTCCTAAACGATCTTTGAGAAGTGTACAAGCAAAATGTTAATAGTCGAACGCCAGACGAGGCGCAGTGGCGGCGCATATTCAGGCGGGGGAAATATTTGAGGAATATTTGAATTAAAATTTAAAACTTTTCTGAGGCATCAATTGGATCGTTTTAAATGCAATTATTGCTGTAATCTCCCCCCTTTGTGCGTTACAGCCTACACCTCTGGCACTTTGACTAAATACAAGCCCCAAGAGCGATATTTCCAACTCCACAGCCCCGGTCTTGGCATTTGTTTAGGCGTTTCGATATGTCTTGGTCTCTCTGCTGTGGTTTATGCAAAACTAAAGTGAAAAATTAACATAAACTACAACAAAAAGCAGACAGTGAAAGATGGAGACGGCGTCCGCCAGTCGGCTGTTGGAGGCGAATATGGGAGTTTTTGAGGCGCCAAAGCAATCGCTTGAATAATAATCAATATAATAATGGGCCGCAGCTAAATAGCGGCCAATAAGCTTCTGATTTGTGTGAAGTTTTCGCTCGCATTCGATGCCCTATGCAAATTCATTAGCAATAATCGTAAATAATGAGACCACAAGCAGCCCCAGTACGGGCCCCAATTCCGCTTTTGACTTCTGCTACAATCCAATCATTTGTTTGATTCTCTTTCCCCGAAGTCGGCCGATCTGGAGGCCTCTTGGGCAGACAAATTTCAAGTGGAAGTTGCTTCATTTAATTTGATGTTGCTGCAGCAACGATTTGCCTCTGATTCTTATGCCACGTTCAGTGAGTTTTTCTGTCTGTGCCTCCTTTCGTGGATTGTGTGTAGAATATCAATTACTTATGCTAAACACCTGCTGCATCGGAATGTCTGGCAGCAGCAGCAGCAGCTTGCAGCTTGGCTCTTCTAAACCGGGCCTAAATAGTCAACATAAGCAAAACCCTCACACACAGACACACAAACACACAAACACAGACACACAGGCATGTGCACACACTGAGGTTTGTGCCTTAAGTCTTTCGTTATTTCTGCCTCTTTTTTTAATGGCCTTGCCACATTACATTGTGCTTGGAGTTGCCACGAATGTGCCATCCAACTGGAGACACTGCTAAGATGTTCAATGCATCCCTTTGGGAATTTTCAGTAGCTTTTGAGAGTATTTACAATTAGCTAAGAGTCAGAGCTTCAACTATACTTGGTTAGGGTATTAGCGTGTTTCCCTTTGGCATCGTTTGAGTATTTTTTCCTCGTTGTTTTCCTGCTGCTCCGCACCTTTTACGTTTGCCCATTCAGTTTGCATCAACACGCCGTTTTGTGTAACGCTCGGGCCACAGATATACTCCCGTCACAATCGGCAGAACCCCAACCTAAGCTCCAGTCAGTTCCAGCCTCAATGCCAGTTCCAGTTCCAGTCACATTCCCCCCCTACCTCCCCCTCCCCCAGCACACGGTGCCGAGTCGAATCCATGACCACTTCGTGATTGGAGGTTCTTCATCGATTTGGTTTTTATTTCTTGTTGCTGTATTCCCTTGTCTCGGGCAGGTAGTTAGCGTAGCTGCCTCTGCTTATGATTGTCGATTTGCTGTAGTCCGTCCCAGAGGGGGGGCTGCCAGAGGGAAAGTGGAAAAGTGGAACTGGGGCTGCCACTCATATCTCTCTCATTCTCTCTCTCTCTCTCTCTGTCTGTATTCTGCAGTGTTTTGTACAAAGCGAACTTGTTACAATTAATTAACTGCTGCATCAATTAAATATGTCTCCCTCTCTCCCTCCCTCTCTCTCTCTTTCTTTCTCTTTGCGCGGCGCCTGCGATTCCCAAAGGGATATAGACCAAGGAGTCAGGACAAATGCTCTTACGATCATAATCCATGGATCGATAAAAACTCAATTAATGCGCAGCTCATAAAAAATATAAAAAGAGAGAAGAGCAGAAGAGCAGAAACAGAACCTAAAAGCCAGCGACAGCGACAGACCGTCGCACAGCTGGCGGCGTGGACCACCAAAAAGCCAGGTAGTCGCCTACCTCCTACAGGTGGGGCGTGGTCAATGAACCCAACACAAAAAAAAAAGGGCCGAAAGGTGTCGGTGCGCGGCTACTTGAAGAATTCTGCCACAGAAGCTGCCACAGCTCCTACGGCTCCTGCTGCTGCTCCATCGATTTGCAATCTTTATGCGATGGAAGCTGACAAAACTGGAGATGATTTCAGCTCATCCTGCCAGTCGAGTTGCCACATGAAAAAGCTCTTCAATAATCCGGATTGGAATATATATTTTATGGCTAGGGTTCCCAAGCGAGCCAGGGCTGAGGCTGGATAGCTTCATCTCAGTTGAATGTGCCACGGTGGTCGGAGTGGAGAAAATGATGCAACTAATTGGGGGGAAAGGGTCTCATAAAATGTAATTACAGCAACGCTAGACCCAAGGGGTTGGAGGGGGGGAGGAAAAGAGAGTGAGTGGTACATACACATGTAATTGTGAAATCTCTACGCCTAAAATTAAGTTGAACATTTTTATGCGATTTTGTCTTGAGCTTAAGCACACAAAAAAACACACACACACACAGACACAAAAACAAAGACGTGGAAAAACGATAAAAAATGGGAAAAAGAAACCTAAACCTAAGCCCCAAAATAAAAGCAAAAGCAAAACCCAAAACAAAACAACAAAAAAAAACTCCCAAAACAAATAGAATAAAGTTCTCACAATTAAAATGAGCTTAAATTAAAAAGCACTTTTACAGTTTCACACTCTGTGTTGGAAGGGGGGAGGTCGGTCAGGTAGCCCCCCACACCGAATGAACTGTAAACTGGGTGAACGCACAGCAGCAGAGCTGAGCAGTGCGGAGCAGTGCGAAGCGGAGCGGACGTGCCCCACAAGTAAATGACTTATAATTGATATTCTAAAAACGGATAAACATCTGAATGAAACTGAATAAAGTGAGTCAAGTCAAGTCGCGACATACATCATCATCATTATAATGGAATTGCCAAAGAAGTTAAGAGCGAGCGAGGCCAACAAACAGATTCAGTAATGCCCCGATTTTCAGTGATGGGCACGTGATGAGGTTGAGTCTCCATAGTAAACCCAAATGGGTAATACTTTTGAAAGCACAAAAAGGAAATCCAGTTTAGTTCAAGAACTGAATACGAAATACGCACCAGAAGAATATTCACACTCAAGGCAGCAGAAGGAATCATGTAAAAGGCAAAAGAAGAGTCACAGATGGAACAACAAGAAGAACAAAGAGAGACCAAAACGACCCTCAAAGAGAACGGATAACGCTGCTTCGATGCTGTCAGTTGCACTTGCCCAATAAGCGTAAGCTTAAGGTAGCAGAGACGAAGCCCAAAAGCGTTTATTGCTGCTCTGCTGCTGCGACTGCCGAGCGATCTTCTTTGCCGCTACAGCGGCTCTCAGTGCATAGGCCGAAACCACACGAAGCTTTTATCGATCGTTTTCTATGCACAGAGCATACAACGCCTTCCGGCTGATATTTGTGTAAATTAAAGTGGCATTAAAAGTAAGTAAGCTGCACATTCTCACTACTCGTGTCACGCTGTCACCTTTGCGTTCTGCAGTTTCACTTGCGCAAAATTGTTATTTGGTTTGGGTTTCTTTTTTATTTATTTTTATATTTTTTTTGCCTACTTCTTCGATGTTTTGGCCTTAGCCGGCTACCGTGTGCTGTCATGAAGACGGTCTGCGATGCCCAAGAGCAGCAGCGTAAGATTTGCTGTTTGGTAATTGCCACCAGTAGAAAAAGAATCCAACGATGATGATCATGGTGGTGGTGATAATGATGATGATGATGACGGCGGTGGGGGGGGGGAGAAGGTGAACGAGCAGCACAAAACAAGCACGCTGATGGTGACGGTGATGAAGAGGACGTGCGGCAACTCAATTTCATCTCGGTGCTTGCAGCTCTCTGCAGTTCTTCCCTTCTCTCACTCTCTTTCTCTCCCTCTCTATGTGTGTTGTGCTTACCCAATTTAAAATTAACATGTCCAACCAGGAGCAGCAAGCAGCAACTTGAACAACTGGTCCGCACATATGCAAAAAAGTGGAAAACAAGCAAGCGCCTGAAGACTGAATCTTTAGGTACCCTGAGAGAACGTAAATATATGCTTCTCATTTAAGTCGATGTACCCTTTGCAAGCGAAACCAAATGGCAGTGTGCGATGGCCAAAGATTGAAGCCGAAGCCGAAGCGTGCGTGAGCATCGTCAGCTTTGGTTCATCTTTGCAGCCTCTTGCCTTGACAGGTTCTGCATGCAGTTTTCTACTCTGCCTTTCCTACTCCTCTTTTATTTTTTATTGTTGTCAATTTGGTGGCGATTACAGGTGTGTGGGGATGGAGGATGTGTTGAGATTGTTTGCTTTTTTGCCTGGGTGGGGCTCTAATGAGAGCAACTGCAATTCCAGCAGCTGTCAGTCTATGCATCAGCAACACACACACGAAAAAAACTCAGTGGATGATGGGCACTGGAACCCTTGATAGAAGCTGTAACCAGCTACATTGGAATGCACAAAGAAAAAACCCTAGAAAATCTCGAGAGTAGCTCAAGTGAAAGGATCATTGATGAGTGACTTAATCGGGAAGAAGCTGGGAAAAAACTATGACATAAGACTTTAACAAGTGAAAAGTTAATAAACAAACGACACAGCTGGAGTTATGCAGTAACAAAATATGAAGATAAACCCATTCAAAATATGCAGTAAAATAAGTTAAAATCAAAGCTGCGAATAAAGTCAATAAAAGCCTTTAAGAAACACACACAGGCAGTAAACTGAATTAATAATTTAAATGAACCCAATCCGGGCACAATTCCTAACCAACTAAAGTTAAAGCTCAGCCCAAAGGCAGTCCAAAGTTATAGCCAGACCATAGACCAGATAAAGTCATTTACTCGACTGGGCCACACACACACACAGAACTTCAACCTCAACTAAATCAAGTAGAAGTTGCCTCTCCCCCCACACCCATCTTGATCTCTTGTTGCTCTCCGGAGGCTTACGCAATTTTCACATGGACAGCATGCTGTTGGCCAGAGCCATTCATTGTTGACTGGTTAAGTTGCCTCAAATTGCAAACATTTCCCAGACTGAGGCTTGAGGCTTGGGACTCTCTCTCTCTCTCTCTCTCTCTCTCATCTACTGACACCGCCACCGCCTGACAAGACGTTAATCTCATTCTGAGCTTACCTTTTTTGGGGTCTAGGACGGTAGCCTGATTGCCATAATTAATTATTATTTCAATTTGCATTTCTGCATCTACATCAGCGCAGTGCAATGAGAGTGTGAGTGGGGGTTTAAGATTTGGGGTTTGGGGCTTGGGGAATCTCCACCTGCAATTTGTTCGCCGTTGACGTTGGCTATAATTTGCTATGAAAATGCGGCTGGCGGCTGGCGATTATGCAAGAAGCGCTAATCAGCCAAAAGACTTCGTCAGGGCAGGCGCTGAAACCTATTTTTTGTTTTTGCTTACCCATTTATGTAGCAACGACAGATGCTCTTTTGGGTTGCAGCAAAAGCGCAGCTTGGCGATGTGAAAATTGCATTTGGAATAGCAAAAAATACTTTTTTTGTCGACAAAAAGTCAAGTCAAAAGCATTTCACGAGAATTGTGCCATCGACGACGACGACGTCCACGGCAGCTGCCTGACGGACACTCTCGCTCTCTCAAAAGAGAGTGGCAGACAGACGGAAGAGCCAGATCTTGGCACTAGCAAAAAAGTGTTGTAAAACATGCCAGCCAAAAGGTGCAAAAAGCAGCTCAGCGGTCAATAGGCTGATACCCTAGGAAATGGAAATAGATTCATGAACTCTCATCAATCATCTACAGTCTACAGGGTATCCACGGCATATGCACGGCAATTATGTGCGTTACTTCAGCTGCTGACATGCAACAGTTGGGCTCACAGCTGGACCTTACACCCCCGAACCATATTTGGCTGATATTCATGTTCATATTCATGAGAGTGTCTTAAGCCGCCCCCACTCTAATCCCCCCCGTGTGACAGTGTGCCACCATTTGTTGCACACTCTTTGTGTGTGCACTTTGCACACATAACTTATGTTTAGCTGCAACGACTACAACAATTTATGTGCGTGTGCACAGAGTGTAGGAGAGGAGTGGAAAGTGGAAAGTGGAAAACAGGAACTGCAACAGCTGGAACTGTGCCACATTCTAAACAATGCCCCACACAAACACACAATGAGAGAGAGAGAGAGAGTCCCACACAGCTCTCATGTTCACATTTTTGGACCCAGCTCATAGCTTTGCATTGCCAAAAATATGACTTTGAAGGCCACTTGGGACACCAGACAGAAAGCTGGCAGAGTATATTGAACGAATTAAGAGGGGAAGTGAAAAGTGTGACAGTTTATCTTGAGCATTTTTCAGTGCTCTGCGAATTCAATTGGAAATGGAATTTTGCAATTTGTGGCTATTTAGCGGAGAGCAGTGGGTTAGTTTAGATCCGAAGGTTCATATTCAGTGCCAAGCCAAAAATACCACGCAAAACTCTCCCAAAACATTTGTCGGGTGTACCAGCCAGATTGTAACTGTTCACTAGCCCCACCACTCACTGTGCATAAGCACAGTTTTAGCATCTGCTTGCGCGCTGCAGCGGCCGTTCTTTCGTCTATGTCTCCCACCTTCTTCCCGCGTGCACTGTTCTCGTGCTCTAGCTGCTTCTACGCTCTCTTACGATCGCTCTCTTTCAATCGCTTGCTCTCGCTCGCTGTCAAGAGCTTTTGCACAGTGTAGGCAGGTAGCAGACAGCAGAAGAAATTATAGCAGTTTCGGCGCAGTCCTTAAATGTCTTATTACATATTAATTCGGTTAATTTTTGGCTACCCATCCAGCTACCAATTAACGCAAAACAAAGCGGAGTTTTGCCTCTGAGCGACGTAAAACTATGCCCAAAAAAAGTGCTAAATATCAACTGGAATCTCGTCATCCTTCGAGAACTGGCAACCGGGCGGTAACTAGGCGGTAACCAACGCTATTGTCAATGTCAATTTGGACTTGGCAAATAAAAACATTTCGCCATCGTTGCCGCTGCTGCAAATACCATTGCAACATGCCCAGAACAACAAAGATGACAAAGAAGTTTTTTCCGGCAAAACTGCAATGAAAAACTGACATCCAGTCCGACCAGAGGAGGCTGAAGTCCACAAAGATGGGGCAGTACACTGGTACATTTGGGGCAGGGTGTTAAATTTCCATTGTATTTAAACAAAAACTAAACACGAAGCGAAGGAGAATGGTGGCCAAAAACGGCAGAACGAAACCCAAACGAAAAACCGAAAACCTACACAGAGCACACACAGAGCAAGGAATTGGAACAAGATGGGCGGCCAGCACAATGTGGGCGTGGACAAGAAATATCCAAATGAGAGGAGTGCCATAAGAAGCAACAAAATGTGGCGCAGTGGCACGGCACAAAAAACACAGTTGCAAAAATGAAAATATGAAAAATTCATGGCACAGAAATAGACGTTGCCCGAGGAGGCAGCAAGTTACACGAACAAAATAAAGTAGCTTAGCAAATAAAATACAAACTACCAGCCCGAAAAGATCTTACGAAAAGTGTGCAGGATTTTAGGTGGAAAGTGCACTGAAATATTATTTGCCACAATTTAATTTGAGCGATTAATTTGTACACATAAAAGTTGTCCAGCAAACATGATGCAATAATCATTAAAATGTATTCCCCTTTTCCGAAATCCATCCCAAAAAACTGGTCGAGTTTTTTTTTATGTCATATTTCTGGGCTTTCTTTCACGTGTGCCGTTGCAAGATCCACCGGCCAACCGGTTCGCACCGTCCTGCCGATATTTATGCACAATTTTGTGTTCATTTCTTTTGGCAGGATATTCGCTATAGAAATTTTAAGGTTTTGTTTCATTTTCGATTTCTTACTGGAAAGCATTTTTCGGGCTGCATTTGATTTGGGAACAATTATTTAGAAGACTTTGCACGCTTTTCGTGTTGAGTGAGCAAAAGTTCAGTTGCTCCTCTCACCCATACCGAAGAGCATTCAATTCAAGTTCGAAAGTTGTGCCTTTGGAGGGTATCCCAGCTTCGGTAATTGGGAAATTAAATACTCTGCTCGCTGCCTTAGTCATATTTTTGGTTATTATTTTTGTTTGCTGATTGAAGCTTTAAGTTTTTGCACTGACTGGGCAATGTAATACCTTAATAGCCCAAAGACGCTGGCACAAGGACGAGACAACGGCACAGCGGAGAGGACTGAGGGCTTCATATTTCGATACGATACGATGTTATTTATGCAGCTTGGGGTCGGTCTCTCTCTCTCTCCCCTGTTATTAAAAATATTTGTACAGCCGCCAAGGGAACGACGAGCCAGCCTCGCCCCAGCACTAACCGCAGACCCTCGACTCGTTTCGGTTCGGTTGCAACTCTATCCGTGTCGCCCTGTGCTTCGGCTTCGACCTGTCGTTGTCATCCTTGAGTTGCCTTTTGTTTTCTTGCTTTTTTTTCTTTCTTTTTTTCTCTCCACCATCTTTGCGGCTTATTATTTTGTTGCTTTCGCCACGAGATTTTCTGTTGCTGTATTCATTATTTTCGGTTTTTTCGGTTTTAAATTTCCAGTCTCATACGTTAATCCCCCCCCCCCCCAAAAAAAAAAACAAAAAATAAAAGGATGAAAGGCAGGTTCTCGCTCTATCGATTGATTTACCTCTTAGAACTTTTGTCCATGCACCGCCTCCCGTGTCATGTCTGTAGATAAATCTTAAAATTGTTCAAATTTCCATTCGCATTTTGTCCGTAATTAAAATCGTTAAATTCGCATGACATTAGATGTTGCACTTTGATTTACTTGCAAATGGCAGCACAAATCAGTGAATAAATTATTGAATGGCAGCATGAATGATGTGCCGTTCGGGTTTTGCTATAATTAACTAATTGAACGTAATCGAGACACTCCCTCCGCTCTGCTCTCGAGAGCAATTCCCAGCTGGCCCACGGCTACAGGAATAACTTGATGTCTGTGGGAATCGGATGAGCATTATTATTATTACCACAGAAAGTGCGGCTCACAAGGAGTTATCTTTCACCCTGGGAGGGCCGCTTCTAATCCAATTGTTGTGTGTAAATATTATAAATGACTTTTACAGATAAACGAAATATGCCATTCTGCTGGCAACAAGGACATTTGCCAGCAGCGCACAGTGGAAGGAGACGGCAGCAGAATTCAACCAAAATAAACCACTCAAAGAGATTTAAAATATAATTTTGAAGGCATATAAAGACATTTGTGTTGTGCTCTAAATTCCACTAAAAAGTGTTTCTTGCAACAATTGATTTGTCTCTGCATTAATTCGTAGCTCGTAGTTTGTAGCTGCCACTGGGCTGTGTGCTGTGGCACACTGTCATATTTGTTTATGCCCCATTTTTATTGACTTGTTTGTCCCGTTTTTCTCTTCCTTTTTTGTTGTGCTTTTTTCGTTTCGTTTTCGTTTTGTTTTTTAATTTAAATACTTTTGCAATGCGTGTGTGAATATCGAATTGATTAAAAATAAAATATCAATTCTGAGTGATGGCTGGAACAGGGTTGAGTGGGGTTGGGGGTGGTTGTACACACGGCACACATTATTTAATGCTATTGCATTTAATTGGAAATTTCTGCTTGAGCAGCGACACACGAAACGGGACACGCGGCTGTGAAGCGATGGAAATTATGAAAAAAATATATCTATATGTACGTATACATAATGTACATATACATATACATAACTGGGTATGTGTCTGTGTGCAATTTCCGGCAATATATCGGTCAGATATGTATGCCAATATATGCCCAACTTAAAGGCGAATGGCTGGACAAACACGGCAACTGCAGCAACAACAACCCCGTGAAGATTAAATGCAGCGTAGTTGCCATTAACAATGATTACCTGAAAGCCGATTCCCAATAATTAAATGTGCAACAGCGCGCCATTTTTAATTGCAGGCCACAAACCCCCCCCCCCCCCCCCCCACTCCTTTGCTGCTGCTGTGTCCGTGTCCGTGTCCGCGTCCGTGTCAGTATCCGTGCAGCCGGACACAAACAGTGCGCGGACACAGTTGTCCGAGTTTTCGGCTTGCAGCCTGCAGACCGGGATTGCCGTCGCTTTCCGCTGCTTCCCCGACCCGTTCAGTTTCATGCGTATATCAAAATGTTGATTTCGAATTTTAATTTATTCATATTTATGCAAAGAACAACGACAACAACACCAAGCAGGCAGGCAGCCAAACGAGCGAGCCAGCGAGCAGTGAAAAGCATTCGCCACTTTGCCTGCCACAATCGAAACTCTTCGCAGCTGCTGCCCCCAGTCCGGAGTCGTCCTCCTCCGTGGGTGTGATTATTGTTTTTGACTTTAAAATGCCTCATTGCACCCACATTTGCCCATCCACACACATACACACACACACACACACACACACACACACAGGCTTATAAAAGGCGGGGGAAATGCGTTGCTCGAAGTGAATTAATTTCTTTGATTTTTTTTGTAGCAGATTTTGGGATGGGAAACGCAAAAAAAAAAGATCTGATTAAGGCAAAGAGAATATTTGACTATAAATTACAGCAAAAAAAGAGAGAAGTTTCGGTGGCAGAATAGCACGTTGTGAGACGCGTCTGCAAAGACGCTGACAAATCTTTGAAATACTTAAGAATGCAAAGGAAGCAACAACAGAATGACGGCAACATTTTGTTGCAGACTGCAGTCTCACTGTATCCCTGCCTCCTTGTTAGTGACATTTGGAATCCTTTTGCGTACTTGGCTGCTGCTCAGATAAATAATTAAAACGTCTCTGGGCTGTGCTCCCGGCTTAGTTTCTCCGTCTAAGAATGCTCTCTCTCTCGTCGCTACCTGGCCACCTGGCAGCTCAGAGTCTCAGTTGCCCCCTGGCCCATAACCATTATGGTGGATTCTTGTTAGTTGGATTATTGGTGTTGGTTTTCCTCTTGGGCTGTACCCAATTATGAATTATTTGTAATCTTATCTTTAAGTGTATGGCATAAAAATGATAATTTTGTGGCCAGGTGAACGAGAGAAACCCCATAAAGCAGCTGAAGGGAAGCAAAGCAGGGCCAGCAGGGTTGCCTTCTACAATTTCAGTATTAAAATTTATTAAAAATATATAAACGAAGGAATTTCTAACCGCATAGACGCCAACGAAGATGGAGACGAACCTGAAGCTGAAGCCCCGACTGCGGCTGCGGCTGAGACTGAAGCTGAGGCTGAGGCTGAGGCTGGGTCTGAGGCTTTTAGCTCTTGGACCTGCCTGCATCTTCCTGTGAGACGTTGCTGGGATTCTGGGTAGAGGGAATATAAAACGCTTAACCGCAACAGCAAGAGCTACTCGTTGGTAAAGGCAGGGAAGGGAGGTGGCAGGAGACAGGGTAGACCCTTCAGGGCGTCGTCTTTGCCTCGCCATGTGAATGGCACCAAAGTGGATGCTTCAGCATGCACGGACGCCACTTGCAAAAAATTTCCCGGTACACTCATACACATGTAAGCTCTGCGTGTGTGTGTGTGTGTGTGAGCCGGATAGTCTGGCATCAGGAATCAGGATTCAGCCCGGCACCATCCGGGTGCCCCGAGACAGCGATGCAAGTCTTGACAGATAAACAGGAAGTCGTCGTCGTCGTCGTCGTCGTCCTCCTCAACACTTCAACCTGTATGTCGAGAGGGTGTGCTGCTGCAGTACGAGTATGTGTCTGTGTGTGTGTGTGTGTGTGTGGTTGGCAATGTGTTAAGGGTTGAGCATGGGGCATGCAGTGCCCTTTGTCTTAGCCTGCTTGGTCGAGCCTCAGTGTGTGTGTTTGGGCCCGTTGTTTCGGTTTTTATTCATAAAATAAATGAAGTACACGAGTATTTAGCCAAGTCAGACACCACCGCACAGAGAGAGTGGCTGAGAGAGGGGTGCAAAGGTGTGGGTGCAAGGGAGTGCTGTCAGATATGAATCAACGTATGAATGACCTCAACTGACTTTTGCCGTGAGTGAGTGACTGCTGTCTGAATAAGCCGCAGCTTGGACCAGCCACTCCACTGGCAAAAGCTAAAGCTGTCAAAGAATTGAGATCGCCAGCGTCGTATGCCATGTGCATGGACAAAGATCACGCGCAGCGCAGTCAGTCAGCTTGAAAGCTTCGTTTGCCTTCGGCCTGTGCACAGAGAGAGAGAGAGAGAGAACCGCCGCAGCGGCAGAGAAGCAAGAAACGTTTTTGGGCTTCGTCTCTGCTGTCGCTGCATGCAAATGCACTCAAACATGCGACTAGATCTTGCATGTCACTGAGATCTATGGCTGGAGTCTCTGCCAAAGTGTATCCCGGGCAGCGCAGTCATCTTGGAAGCTTCGTTTGCCTTCGGCATGTGCACAGAGAGAAAGAGAACCGGCGCAGCGGCAGAGAAAAAGCTTTGTGTGGCTACCGTAGGGCTGGGGCAGCTGCAGCGGCAGCGGCAGAGAAGCAAGAAACGTTTTTGGGCTTCGTCTCTGCTGTCGCTGCATACAAATGCACCTAAACATGCGACTACCTGCCGTACCCTGGTCTATGCACTCAGTTCTATGGCTTGGACACTTGCCGACCCCAAATTTGTGGTGTATCAATGTGACGTATGGGCACTGCGGTTACCAATTTCCAATTTCTGTTGTGGGCAGAAAGTTTTGTCGCACCCCCTGTACGGTAGTCCTGCCCACTGTCTGGGGTAATTATAAATAGCTGACTGGGGCCCAGACTCATTTGTTACTCTCGCCAGCCCACCCGACTCTAGCTCTAGCTCTCCATCGCTCCATCGCTCTTCAACCTGCAGCAGGAGTAGAGCACGTCCTGCAGAGGTATTTTAACATGATGCTCAAGTGGAAGAGAACGCTTGTTTTTAATTAGTTTGCACTGACCAGCAAGGAATGCCAGGAAGGAGCAGAGGCAGAGGGAGCGATAGCGAGAGAGGAGCTTTGCGAGCAGGAAGCTTTGCCAGGTGTCTGCCTGTGTTCTCTCTCCCCCCCTCTCCCTCTCTCTCTCTGACCGTGTGTCTGTGTGTGTGTGTGTGTTTGTGTTTCCAACTATTTTAATCGAAAATGCTAGTCATAGGGGTAAATATTTTTGCAATTTATACAATTTTTCAGAGCACAATTTAGTATGGATAGGACAGGTTCATGAGGCCACTCCATGGGTTCAAGCAGGCAACACGCTCAATGGGAGGTCAGCACAAAGACTCTGCAACTAATTACCAACAAAAATAATGAAATAGATACACCAAAAACTCACAACTACTAAGCAAACAACCAACTGTGCGGCAAGGGTATAAAAATGTTCACCAACAAATGGCTGGAAAATTAGCAACGTTTCTGTTATGTGCATAGTTCTAGGAACTAAATTTAAAACATTAACATATATGGCACCAACAAATACTTCATTCCATTCGAGGCTAAACTGTGCAACAAAGTATCAGACTATGTACCTGCTGCACATGCACACATTATGTACCCATTTACATACATATTATGTACATACACTCCATTACCATTGAGACGAATGAGAACTTAGACTATGACGGTACCGCGGTACGCAACTCACACTGGATGCACTGCCTTGCAGCGGGAGTTCCAACGCTGTCCAGAACTTCGGGCAGCAATGTTCGGTGACACATGCAACAAAAATAAGACTTTAGTCTATGCAAATACACATAAAGATGCGCTTAATATTATTAAGCAAACAAATCTGTAGATGCTCTGCAGCGCAACTGCGAAGCACGTGACAAAAAACGGAGCGCAACTTTGCCGGGAACGCAGGTCAAACACACGCCACGCGCTGGAAAGCGTCACTCGTCCGTCGACCCTTCCAGGGCGCCAGGTAGGCGGAAGGCAATGCCCAAAAGGGGTTATTCATTTGTGCAAAATTGTTAAGTGCGTGCGAATGTTTGTAAAGAAGAAGGAAATGAAGCTTAATCGTAAGCACAGCTGGCTGAATATCGATGACAGCGTTATCGAACATCGATAGCTTTGATCCCCGAAACCTGTGGGACCATATTTTAAAGTCTTTTTCAAGTCCAAACTAAACCAATTGATGTCTTATTGTTGGACTCAAACTATTTAAAAATAAATACTAGAATTTGGGCAAAAAATATAAATTTGTGTCGTGGAACCAAAAAGTGAGGGGAAACGTCATTAGCGTCATTAGCAAAAGTGGAGAAGGAGATAATATGTACATCCACCAGATGCATACATACTTCGTACATTTGTATACATAAACATAAGCGGAGACACTTAATGTCACGCCTCGAATTTCCGCACCTAATAAACTTTTCGTTTTGATTTCGCTTTTCGTTCAACTCATGTGTCCGGGGTCCCGTGTCCCGTGTCCGCGTTTTACTTCCCATTGGCCCACTTGGTTTTGATTTTCTCTTCCAGCGCTGATGATGAAATTAAACCCCAAAGAGAGAACAATCAAAGCCTCAACACCTCATGCCGTGTTAATCAACCATTAATAATGGGAGCCACTCCGAGAGCCAAGAAGACCAACATCCGAATCAGAATGCGAAACAGTTTTTCCCCAAATGAAGCGTGCGAAATGCACCCGATTTATTTTCTATATATCCAGCTGTGTGTATTTGTATCTGCCCTAGCCCTAGCAGCAGCGGAAGACAAACAATTTCTTGGAATTGATTTCTTGCGGTTTTTGCGGCGCGTAGCCCTAAAAATGCACAAAAGAGCAGAGCGGAGCTGGTAGCAGTTCCATAAGACTCCACAGTGGAATGGTTTTGGGTGCTGTGAGTGTGGTTAAGGTATGTGTGGTGCCAGGTGGAAGTGGATGTGGAAGTGGATGTGGAAGTGGAAGTGGATACGGATGGGCAGGGAGTGCACTCGATGCATTCGCTGCCTAAGCCACAGCCGCCCGAAGTTATTGGTGACAGTTGCGGGCACAGCCACCAGTAGTCGCTCTCTCTGATTCTCTTTGTCGCATTCCCGAAATGCAGATGTGTGTGGTTTGCCCAGAGTTCTCTGCTGGAGCTGGTTAAGTGATGGCTTGGCTGACTGCTGACATGAAATGCGAAGCTTAACAGCTCGGCACCATCCCAAATTGTCGCCATAAATAGTCAATTTCCCAACAAGATCTCAGAGACAGCTTGGTTTTCTATGTGCTTTCGACAACCGATAACAGATAACAGATAACAGATAACAGATAACCGCCGCAGCGACAGAGGAAGAACTTTGTGGGCTGCCGCTTAACGGACCCAAATACGATTCGACATCGGTTGGGTTTCTGCCGCCTTGACAATGGAGTTTGCTGTAAGCTGCCGCTCGGCATGCGTGGGTCGTTCTCCGCGCTGCTCGATCTTTCCCATTTGAGCCAACAATGAACAAACCGTTTGTCAAATGCATTTCATTTGTACAAAATTTGACAGTTTTATGGTGGAAGTGCGATAAAGTGGCCATAAAACGCAGGGACAGCTCAATTCTTAGCGGGGCAAAACCCTCAACCCAAACCCGAAGTTGAACAAAAAGATTATACGAGGTGGAGCCGTTTCATGGCAGGTGCCATAAAATTCTAAGGCGAACGCGGATCTCAAATGCGTAAAAATTGTTAATAATACAAAAAAAAAAAACCCCCAACGATCGATGCTCGCTCGTAAATAGTTTTTTGGCCGTTTTTGAGGGGCAATGAAAACTGATGGGTGACAGCTCGAAATTTCAAATAGACAAACGATAAATGTCTGTGCTTTGACAGTATCTAGTTTCGGGTTATTTGACTGCTTTCATCAATCATCTGTTGGGATCTTCATAACAACTGCCATTCAAATCAATTGCGGCGAGTCTTATCCGTGGCCTATAATACATATTTCCGTTTTAATTAGAAATCAAAACCGTTGACGGCTGCCTGGCTGCCTGGCTGCCTTGCTGCCCCATAAAACTAACGAGTTACCAAAACGGCAAAACAATATCCAAAATGCCCCGTGGACTAACCACGAACCGGTTCGCACCAGGCCCACCAAATTGGGCAATGAGAGCCGCACGGCTCACAACGAACGTCGTCGAGGCGCCAGCCATAAACTATTCAGGCCAAAAAAAAGTCGACAATAAATTTGTTGCTGGTTGCAGCCGGTTCTTGGTTCTCATGGGAGGTGCAATGAGAGGCGTTTAGAAGGAGGCGGCAGACTCAGACCGAGAGAGACAGCCAGAGACAGCGCCAAAGTTGGTAGCGAAAGAGATTAGCTGTAACCAGAGACTCGCCAACATGCGACTAATAGAACTATTACACATTATCCCAGAGGAGTGTATCGGGGAGTAGTCAGTTAATATTGTATATGGAGCGTAGGCCGTTCCCATGGAACGTACTATGTACCGTCCACATCTCAGGTGTGGCTCCTTGGCCAGCAACCAGAAACCAGCAACCAGCACTGGCACTGGCATCGTCTTGGTCTCAGTTTCGTGCGCGTGTGGAAAATTGTTAAGCAGCCAACTGGAAAGTTGCTCCACAGATTTATGGGCACTGGGACGCGCTGCCTCTGCTCATATTTGGCCACCTTCAAGCGTACTCCCCTTGGACTCTCGGGTCTTCGCAGGTGTCTCTGACAAAGCCTAGCGGACTACAAATTATTGTGAGAAAAATCAGCTGTACAACCAGAAAGGCTCTGGCTCTGGCTCTGGCTCTGGCCTGGTCAAACTCTGATTGATTGACTGGCTGACTGAATGCTTTTTGCCATGTGGCCAACTGGCGGAATGTCTGCCCCAACTGACTAGCAGTTAGCCAAGTTGAGTAACTGTTGTTACCGAGATTGCTTTTATTTTGTTGTTGCTGTTGTTCGAGAGAGAGGGAGCCACAGAAATTACGCCGAGATTTGCCGTGATTATCGCTGGTGTTTTTTGTTTCATGTCAAGCAAAGTGCTCTATGGATCATTCCAGAAAGATGTCAGCATTTGGCTGGACCATCAGTCTCAAGGATATGCAATCTCCTACTGTCCGAAGTTGGTTTTAATTTAATTTTACATTTTTTGTTTATTTTATTTGTTTTAAAGCGACCAGATACAAGATTCTTGTAAGTAAATGCACAAATCACAAAAATGTAATCCTTCAAAATATAATTTCTCGTTCTTATAATGAAACTGAAGGGTCGTGTGAGACGCTTCTTACGCGTCACAACTTTTATACCCGCTACTCAGTCTTGTAGTTTTTTTTGGCTCTTCTTTGAATTGGCTGTGGAGAGTATTTTGCGTGGCATTTCCCCGCACAATAACACTCATGCACCCTCCACGACTTACCATATAATTTCGCTGCAATATGCTCCAAAAGACAAACCCCCATAGAGAGAAATATGTTAACAAAACAAGTCAATTATTAGTTAAATGAGTTGTTGTTGGTGTAATTATTTATTTTGTTTTGTTTGCTGTTTGAACGTGGGCTGGGCTGCTTTTGCATTTTAGCAACGACAATGGGGCAATTTGGCAGCTTCTGCACTTAATTGTGGCACGGGGCACGGGGCACGGGGCACGGGGCATAGGGCATCCCACAAAAGGGAGCACTGTGCCCTGCCATTGAGTTCATCGCCAGTCCTCCCCCCATATTAATTCATTCATTCGTTTCATTCATTGCTTTTCATTGATCTTTCGCTTTATGCGCTGAGAACACCGATTCATTGTTTGGATTTTTCGTTGAGCCATTCTTTCCATGGACCATTGGCTAATCAGTACGCCCCCGAACTCGCCCTCGCCATGCAACTGTTTGCATATCCCAAGATTACATATTTACATATTTACATATTTACATATTTATGTATGAAGCACCCAGAAGTGAAGCTCTCTTCGCTGTAAATTTGAGTGGCGCCTGCAGAGACCTTAGCTTCCATCATCTGCGTCTTTAATTATTCAAACTAATTAATTAATTGAGCTTGAAATATTTTTCTGTAATGCCCAATTGGCGGTTTCTGGCGCGTAACTTTCATCTTTGATCTGTTGCTGATATTTTTTCTTAGTGCGAATATGGGAAACAATTTCTTATTGGTTCCATGTTTTAGTTGTTTTATTTCGTATTATTTTTGCAACAAACAAAAAGTTTGTGCAAACAAACATAACATAATTTTTTGGAACAATTAATTATGATGAAACCATCAACACATTTGTGTACCCATTCCATCATTCCATTCCGGATAAATTGATCTCAAGCTAAATTGAAAATACAAAATTCCCTAACGCCTGCTCTCAGTGCTTTATCGATAACCAAACTGAATGTCCAGTTCCCAGTTTCATTTCTAGAAGTGCAAGTCAGATTTACGGAGATTTCAATTTAAAAAAAAAAGAAGCAAATAACAATTGTAAGTAGCTTCAATTCCATTAACTGTTCGTGCAGTCGCAGGCACAACAAGATTCTTGCAAATTAGAACGCTTTTAGAATCGAATTGTCTAGCAATTAGAACCGACCATTTTAGTGCTTTGCAAATGCCGGTGCAAGATTTTATTTTGTTGTATTGCTTACACAGCTGTGCCCTTTCGTTTAGTTTTGCAGAAACAATACAAAATGCCTGATCCCAGAGTTATTCGCATGCACACACACACACACACACACACACACATATGTATATATGTGTGCGAATACCAATACATTGGCGGCATTGGTACGAATCACTGAGATACACGTGTAGGTGAGCGGCAGAGCCTTGTCCCATGCACAATAGATGGGGCCGGGCCGAGCCCCGATATGTGTGTACAGTTTTAATGTTTTTAACAAGTAGTTTAACAACAAATATCTGTGATAAAATGCAAGCTTATTTCAAAACTTTTAGCACCAAAATGTCGGGCAAATTCAAAATATCTGAATATTTTTCAAAATACGTTCGCTACATGAGGGGTCCGTTCAAGCATCGGAAGATGCCGTTAAAGTTGATTAAAGGAATCAAAAAGAAAGTACCTATTAAACGTTACTTAAACAATTTATTGGGTAACGCAAAGAAAGTGATGCTTTTATGCCAGGATGGTCTAATTCGGCAGAAGAGCAGCATTAGCTTTCGCGAAGAGTCCGCCACACCGGAACCGCCGAGTCGCGACGAGCTCGAACCGAACATGACGGATCCGCAGCAGGACCCAATTCCATCGAACACGTCGAACACATCGAACACATCGAACATGTGGCCTGAACTCTGGGTATATGACGATAAGATGAGTCATTGTAAGCGATGCGGCAAAATCTCTAACAAACGCAGTTATCGGGGCCTACGCGTGTGCGAGTGCTGGTGCACCAGCTTGTTCGATTCCAAGCCGCCCTCTCAGAAAACCGAATATATCGATCTCTTTCATCCCTGCGCCGAGGAAAACTTCTATCGTCTGTTCCTGGGGGAGAGCACGCTCCCGATACTCGAGAACCACATGGTATCACATACAAAATTGACACCCAATAGGCGCAGCGTTCTCGTCAACTGGGTCCATGCTGTACACTCCAAACTGCTCTTGTGTGACGGGGTCTTTGAGATGGCCATCGGCATTATCGATCGCTATCTGCAATGGGTCAAGGAAATTCTGCCCTCGGATCTCAATCTGATGGGCCTCAGTGCCCTGATCTTGGCCAGCAAGTATGAGAATCCACGGACATACAATCAATGGTTTTTGAAGCACACGGACGAAGGCTTCACGGACGAAATGATTAGTGACATGGAGTTGAAGATTTTGCTGGCATTCAAGGGTGATATATCGCGTCCGGTGCCGAGCCAATTTTTGCAGCGCTTGTGTAATGCCACGGAGGACTTTGGTATGAAATGCCAACAACTGGCGCATTACTATGTGCAACTGGCGTTGATGGACACCGAATTGGCCAGCGTCAAGCCATCGCAGATAGCCGCTGCTGCGCTCTTCATCGCGCTCAACCTGTCCGACGGCACCCCCGACGGTGGCCTCGACGAAAGTCTCTGGACACGCCAGCTCGCCGATTGCTCCCGTTACACGTCTCTCCAACTGAGAGCCACCGTCCTGCGCATGGCTCAGCTGCCGCTCAAGGCCGAACAGGAGGAGCTGTTGTCCATCCGCAAGAAATTCAAGTATATTTCTGTTTCGGTCGGACCCCGTCTGGAATNAGATGGCCATCGGCATTATCGATCGCTATCTGCAGTGGGTCAAGGAAATTCTGCCCTCGGATCTCAATCTGATGGGCCTCAGTGCCCTGATCTTGGCCAGCAAGTATGAGAATCCACGGACATACAATCAATGGTTTTTGAAGCACACGGACGAAGGCTTCACGGACGAAATGATTAGTGACATGGAGTTGAAGATTTTGCTGGCATTCAAGGGTGATATATCGCGTCCGGTGCCGAGCCAATTTTTGCAGCGCTTGTGTAATGCCACGGAGGACTTTGGTATGAAATGCCAACAACTGGCGCATTACTATGTGCAACTGGCGTTGATGGACACCGAATTGGCCAGCGTCAAGCCATCGCAGATAGCCGCTGCTGCGCTCTTCATCGCGCTCAACCTGTCCGACGGCACCCCCGACGGTGGCCTCGACGAAAGTCTCTGGACACGCCAGCTCGCCGATTGCTCCCGTTACACGTCTCTCCAACTGAGAGCCACCGTCCTGCGCATGGCTCAGCTGCCGCTCAAGGCCGAACAGGAGGAGCTGTTGTCCATCCGCAAGAAATTCAAGTATATTTCTGTTTCGGTCGGACCCCGTCTGGAATCGATCCTGAACATTCGTGATTAAGTAAGTACAAAAAGACAAGCAAACATTTTCCTAATTGAAATTATCCCCGCAGTAATCCACACACTCCATGATGCTGCCAAGGATGAACAACAAAAACCACATTCTAGTCAAATGCACCAAAGGGAAGAACGGAACACACACACCTTCATGCATACACCACAGATATACACTGACACCGGAACACACAGACAACAGATAAGCACTGATATCGAATTATCGCACTCTGATCATCGTTAATTGTACAATTTTTACTCCTACTTACTAACATTTACACAAATAACATGACATCTATCTACACAAATGTACAAAAATGGAATATTAAATTGTATTCAAACCATAGAAAAGAGCATTTACATGAGGATTTACATTAATAGCACTGTGTAGCACACAGTGGGCTAAGGGAACAACAACTACTTGGTGTGTAAACTCATTACGCAAGACCATTACAAGCCAAGGCCAAGGCCGATCGGGAGAGCGAGCTACTGCTAACAGAGCGTTGTCTAACAGCGGCCTTTCGCTAACAGGCTGTTAACATGGAGCGCTAACATTCTGTTGCTCTGGGCTGTTAATAGCACTGCTGGTCGGAACAGCAATAATTAAGCTTCTCCTGCCCTCTGTTATTGTCCCATACGACTGCTCCATTCCTCAGAGTTCGCTTAAGTTTATGTTCAGGTCTGAGCGAGAGTCCAATAATTACACACGGCCTATGTTGATGGCGGATTAATGTGCAAATGTCAACTCGATCGCAGAGATCAGCCATAGCCATGGTTAAATATCCGATACAAGATGAACTTGCTCTGCGCACGCGCCTAACACGAGCGCTAATTTTTGGGCTCTTAATTAATGCGAACCACGAAGCCAATATCGAAATCATATCAATATTCAAATGAGTCGCAGCCAATTTCGGCTGTGCCTTTTGTTAGTGGGCCCTTTGTGCTGACAAAATTGATGAGCTTAAAAGTGTTTAGTTTTGTTCGCCATCAGCAATCAGCCAGCAGCACTGGATGGGGGAGAGTTAACAGTGGAGCGGGAACAGTTTACACTGGACTGGGGACAGCTAATAGGGAACAGGGAACAGTGGACAAGGGACGCTGAACAGCGGGCAGTCGAACCCATAAAGATGATTAAATTTATGCGTATTAGGAGAAGGAGCATGAGCTGGGGCACATAACCCCTTGGCGATTGTCAAACTGCAGTTTCACGGCTTTACATGAATTATGTGCGCGCCACAATCCCCCCCCAAAAAACAATTGTCCTGCCCAAGCGAACTGAAATTGTGCGAGTGCCAAATACTGGCAGTGTGAGGAGGGGAACACAAAGGTTTAGTTGAATACTTGTAATGAGCTGAAATTAATGTTGAAATGCCAAAATTGTAAGCCATATTTTGGTCTCTAATATTCGTACAATTTTCGTCGCATATTCCTCCACGTTCTTTGCAGACTCTGCCACCGATTTGAAGTCTTCCGCGGAGACAGTCGAGATTCGTAGCTTTTTCCCACGCCCCGGCCCAGGGGCAGCAAAAAAGAGACTAAAAATAAATAATGAACAACGCACAGACAGACATGAAAAAATAGAGAGGGGAAATACAACTATAAAAGATACAAAAATATAAATTCATGCAGGAAGTTGTGATTAAAATGTGTGCCTCTGAGGGTCTGGGGTCTGGGGACTGGGGGCTTTGATCATGAGATCATAAGGTAGCTCAGCAGTGGCTCAAAACAAAACTTTAAGTCGAGAAATTCTGCTGCATTTTGGTAACATTTTGTCTGAAGGGGAAAACTGGAAACAATCTCAGTCGCAGTTGCAGCTTGCTGCATTTTTCCTACAACATCAAATGATTGATTAATTGACTTTGCATATGACAGGCGGAGCTCTGGGATTGTGGCCATCAAATGGCTATTTAAATATAAAAACAAACAAAGAGCAAGCAACAAGAACGTTGATGATAATTATAACATGTCGGTGGGTTAGAAATGTTGCTGGAGGAGAAATGGAGGGCAAACGAGAAAGAGCCAGAAAAAAGAGAGACTGAAAACTGACTGAACCGCCCCGAGGGTTTCAGTGCTAATTATTTTGTTTTTGAATACTCCAAATTGTGCTTTTATCCGATGGCAGTTTATTTGATTCAATTCCTTGCTGATTTCCACAACTTTTGTTGAACATTTTCCATTCCCTGCGCTAAGTTTTGTGCCATCATCAAGTAAATGTCTCTAATGATGAGTTTATTACGCTTCAGCTACGAGTATTCCCGGGGCTTGAGTTGATTTATTTTGAGAGCAGGTTCATGATCCTTGGCCATTATTCCAGCCATTATCCTGGCCTTTACCTACTGCCACGCACTGCCGCTGTGCTCTTCGATTCCATTCAATTGAATGAGAATTTATTTTCCGCTTTCGGCTTTAATGCGCCAATTGTTTGCACATATCGTTGAGCAAATGATGGGCCATATTTTTTGCTGTTTCTAACGCTGTGGGTTGGGTCTGGGGCTGGGGCTGGGGCAGCCTCGTATTTGTTCTATGATTAAAAATAAATAAAGCATTACGAGAAAATGCCGCGCCAAAACTATTAAATGCTCGTCGGGGGCTACTGCGGGCAGGGGGCCACTGAGGGAGAGGTTGAGGGTACGCCCTGCCATAAGGGTCATAAACATTCTGCGGCACAATGATGTATGGACATGTGAGGTCTGTTCTGCTCTGTTCTGTTCGGTTCGGAGAGAGAGGTCGTGGAGCGTGGAGCGTGGAGCGCGGCACCCAGGAGAGCCAGAGCCTCCATCGAGGGAGAGAGCTCTCTGCCCCCGATTCACAGCAGGTGCTTAAATGGCGCACAATTAAAGGGTGGCCAGCTGGGTGGAGCTGGTGGTAGCCCGACCACTGTAGTGGAGGCGCCACAGCAGGAGGTAAGGATAATAAATTTTGCCGACAAACGAAAAACAGGAAAAAGTATGAACTAATTTCAGTGACGAAGCATTTGATACCCTGGCAAAACGAGTGAGTTTTTGATATGCCAACATTTTATCTTATATTTTATTTCATATTTAAAAAAAAAAAACAGATTTTAAATATAAAGAGAAAAAAAAATATTTTTATTCCTACAAATTAATTCATTTCGCTTTCAAATATCAGTTTAGTTTGTGTATACATTTTTTTGCATTGATTTATTTTATTTTAATTTTTGTGCTATTTATTTTTTAACAGTTTTTTAACCTTAACAGTTTTTAATACGTAAAAAATTGATTTAAAATTTAATTTTATTCCACAAAAAAACTATAAAATAGATTAATGTAGACTTTAAATATCCGTTCATATTTTACATATTTCTCCACCATAATTATCCATTTAATTGGAAGTGATTTTTTTTTTTTTTAATATATTTCTCTTCATAAATTATTTTTTAGTCATGGCTTCCAATATGATTTCCTTGCTGCTGAATATGTTAAAAATCTTTTGTAGGGTATGCAGAGAGTGAGGCAGAGAGAGAGAGCGATGCCACAACAAAAGCAGCAACTAAAAATTTTCCTTGTTCCGTGTTCTCTCTCTCTCTCTCGCTCTCGCTCTGTGTGTGTGCCGTTCCATCATCCGATGTACCACTATTCCTTCTATCACTGCTTCAGAGTATATCTTTATTTTTTGCACACCCTCCACCTAACTCTTTATTCGCTTTTGCATTGTTTAAGTCACGCGCTTCATTGTCAGAGCAAAATCCATACATAACTGACCCTCACCCGCACCCAGGACCACCCCTGTCCCTGTCCCTGTCCCTGTCCCTACTGTACTCATGCCAACCACACACAACAAAAAAACAGAAATTCCTTTGGTCGAAATAATAAATTTGTTCAGGTTAATAGAGTTATTTTAATTTATGTGATTTCATGCGGTTGTTGCTTGCCCTTCCTGCCACCGCCCCACCGCCACTCACTGCTGGTTGCCCCACTACTAATGACACAACAAGAGTCCAGTGTCCGGAGTCCACTCCGAAGTGCAGCCCATTGATCATTCGGCAGTGGATTTTGTGCGCTGCAAATATTATGATTTAATTGAATCAATTTTCTATGCATTTTCTTTTGCGTTTTTTGTGCTTTTTGTGTGCCATAATTTACAATTTATGACAAATATTTCAGGCAATATAAAGCCCAATCCAATTTTGTGCACTATCTGTGGGCCTTTCTATTTCCTGGCACACCGGCGCACCTGTCCACTAATTTTCTTTGGCTAAAAAGCAAACAGCATCCTGTTGCCAGTCGCTGCACAAATTGGGAGCCAGTGTCAGGCCGTCACAGAGCAGCAGCAGCAGCAGCTGGAGCCGGAGATGAGACCAAATCTTCAGTTGCATTTCCTGTCCAACAATGGGAAAGTGGCAGCGAATTGCTGCTGCTGCTGCTGCTGCTGCTGCTGATGATGATGATGATGGGTGATGGGCAACAAGTGTTGCACTTAATTTGCATGCAACATGCAGCAGCAGCCCAGCAAAAGATTTGCGTACAATCAAAGTGAAACGAAATTGATTTGCCAACCCAGCCTCAGCCTCAGCAGCAGCAGCAGCAGCATCCTACACACTGCTTGCCGCTCAGCTCCGCACTGCTTGCTCCGCACTGCTTGCTCGCTGCTTGCCTGCTCAATTATTAATTTGTGTCGCGTGCCGCGGCGATGCGAACTTGAAAAATGATTGCCCATAATTGAAAACGATACTCGTAAAGGACTGATCCTGCAAAACTTTTAGGATGTTTGGCATTTTGCTTGCAGCTCAGTGTCAATTATTATTATTATTATTATTGTAATGCGTTAATGTACCAGATAAAATTACATTTCCAATCGACAATTAATTGATAAAACGTTTTCGGGGGGACGTGCCCGAATTCTGGAATTTTTAACTGAATTTCTTAATGCCGGGCTGTAACCATTTTTGGCACCTGCACTGGGCTGGTGGGCGTCACATCATTGTCTCTCTGCTTATGTCAACTTTGTTGCCTCCAACAATTTGTCAGCCCCAAAATAAAGCCCAGTATTGATTATTTTTGCAAAAGGGACTCCATGGCATACTATGAATAGAACGGACAGACACAGCGAATGCGGACAGGGCATATCGAGTGACCGACGACCGACCCATAATTATAATAAATATTTCAAAAATAACCTCAACGAGACAAGCGTGAGAATTGTACCTTTGGTCTTTGGTCTTTGGTCTCTTCTAGGTACATCTTGTGTCCGTCCGCTCCGCAATTATATAATTAATTATTAACAGCATAATGTGGCAGTAGATGGAGAAAATTGTCTGTGGCATGCAAGCTCAATTCGATGTGGCATGGCCACTCTGCCTCAGAAATATGTCTGCATATCCATCTGTTCCCCAGACAGCAGGAGACACTGACAATTGATTGTTTCGACTTGAACGAAATTCGGGGCACACAACAAGAACAACCAACATTTTTCTAGAGTAATTTCTGAACATGTTTTGCCAGACATCAGCCAGAAATAGCACAGAAATTTGCAGAAATTTATGTTTTTGTGCTGCCAAATAATAAACACAAAAGCTTCAAAACTACATGCAAATCCCATTGCCTTTTCGTAATTATTTTCAATGTTTTTAGACATTTTTGAAGCTCTCTAAGTAATTCAGTTTGTATCGAACATTTACAAAAATTATAAAATAAATTATTTGCATTTTATTTGCAGTTTTAAATACTGCAAAACAGGTGCAAAAGTGCACTAAAAGTGTAAATTATGAAACTACTTTAAATTCCTTAGATTTAAGCATTAATTTTGAAGTTCAAATTAATGTTTTTGCACTCCGTTTTGGATGCTGTTTAATTCTTGATTATATTCTCTGCCGTTGCTTGTGTTTTTGTGCGTTAAGTTAAGAGAAAACTTTTCCAGATCGTAAATTATTTTCACCAAAAAAGGAAGATGTCTGGGGGTGGAGGGTTGAAAGAAAAACAACGCACTTTGTCTGTTGAAACAAAAAACTCGTAAATTTTCATAATTGCATTGGACACAACATCTCTCTGACCCCCGAGGGGGCAGGCCACTACCCCACTGTACATTTTCGTGGTGCGGAGTGGGAGTGGGGAAGTCTCTTGGCTTAAGACTAAACACGATTTCCGGCTGTTCCTACCCCCATCCGCTGCTGTGGAAGTGGGACAAAGCACCGTGTCGTATGAGCAATGTCTCAGTGCTAAACTTGTGGCGGATGTGTAATCATTTTATCATATTACCCGTGTGTACATACATACCTGCTGCAGTACTCTCTCTCTCTCTCTCTCTCTCTGCGTGTACGTAACCCTAACCGTCACCGTAGATGAGGTCTTCTCCGCTTGGCCAACATTTTGTTGCTTTTTGTTGTGTTGGTCGGTGCCACGTTTCCCTCGTTAAGTTCCGACGTCGTCGTCGTTGGTCGTCGGTCGTCGGTCGTTGATGGCAGCGCAAATTCAATTAAATTAAATACATGCCAACTGCCATAGAAAGAGAGGCAACATGATAAGCACAAGAAGGGAAGTTTCGTGTATGAAGATTTTTCGCACAGCCCACAGCTCGGAGCCAGCACCAAATGAGCAGCGACCGGACTGGACCGGACCGAACCGGACCGGACGGCTTGTCTTTGCATTTAAATTTCCGCTGAATTGCGTTCGTTTGTCGGCCTCCGCTTATAAATCTTAATTAATTAAAGTACACACAACAATAGGCAGGCAAAAGACAAAACACAACATACAAAAAAAAAAAGCAAAAAACAAAAAAAAACAAATTTCATTCGTCTTCGACAAGATGGAAAGTTCTCCATACACTTGGGCGGCTGCCAGTGTACGAAAGAAAACTAAACATGCCTCAAGTGCACAGCAGAACAGATTCCTGGTATACCCGCGCACAACCACCTTCCCCTCTTGGCGCTACAAGTGAACGAATTCGAATTTGGGAGAATTTCGTTTGGTTAAAATAAATGTATGCAACACTTTCGCAGCTGGCAGATGGCAACATTTTACTTGGGTTTTGGCATTTCCTGTAATTACATTTATTTATTCAAAAGTTAACAATTTAAAGGAAATACATAGAAGATTGCAGAAAAACAAAACAAATCGTGGAAAGGTTCAATTTAACAAAAATTATTTAGAATCTAGAATTCAAAAGAATTGCTGCAAAAACTGCATAAAAATGCAATAATTTTTTAATTTTTTTTTGGTTTTTTTTTATATACCAATCTGAAGAGCTTCCCATCTGTGGCCATATTTATTACAGGAACTACTTAAGTTGTGCTGCCTAATAAAGTTATGCCTCAAAAGTTAACAGCAATTACGGGGCACAGCTACAGCACTTAATACACTTCCTCCACACACACACACACACACACACACACGCACACACAGCACAATCTCCGTTCCATTTAACAACTGTGGGCATCTGTCAACGCTGTGGGTTGCGAGTATTTTCCCGTGGTCATCCATCGGCTCATCATCAAAAGCTTCAGAGAACAGTTAGACGGCAGCTTCTTCAACATCTTCCAGCCTTTGCCTCTATCTTTTGTTTTTTCTTCGTTGCTTTTTATATGCCCTGCGAAGGTGGGTATATTGAGTAGGGCTAGAAAAAAGAATATGTGGCAGCATGTGGAAGCAACTAAAATTGTTTATCCAGCAACTGTTTTGACTTGCAAACATTCCGCACAGGGTATCAGTGGCTGCGACCCAAGCAGCTCAATTTGCTTTTCTTGCTTCTCTTCTCTCTTTTTTGTTCTAATCGAAACGATTTTGCTTAATTCATCTTAATTAGAAGCGCCTGACCCGAGAGAGGAGAAAAGCAGAAGAGAATGGTAAAAGTTTACTGACCGTCAGAGGCAGATCGCAGGCTGGGAGGCAGATGCCAGATGGAAAGTGAATATAAAAGAAGAAGCGAAAAAGTATATTTGAGAGGGCTCATCTTTTGCCATTGCTATTTATTTTAATTTTAATTTGCGCTGCCAACTGACAAAACAAGAAATCTAAATCTCCCAACCCAAAGCTCCAACTGCCGTTAGTTCTCACCATGAACGGCTTCAACGCCAGCTCTTCAGCTCCTGAGTTCTGGCGAAAAGCGCAAAGTCAGTGGAGAAGGAGCGGCAGGCAGTCGCAGAAGAAGTAAACACAACAAATAATAATCATGAAGATGAGCTTTTGGGTCGCTCTGACATCGAATGAAAGTTTCTTTGGCCAACTTCGTTGAGAGAGGAATCCAATGGTGGGGCAAAATGCGTATATAAAAACGGAAGTTTCTGCTTAAGATGAAACTAAATTAATTTGATTTGGTCGACATTTGGTTTACTTTACTCTGGCGGCTTAATTCTTTTCCACGAATTCAAATATGTCAAACGTTTCCGGCGTCTTGATAGTGTGAGAATCCAACTCATTTGGCATGAAACTCCACCATGAATAAAATGTCTCGAGTTACCCTGTCCCATACTTAATCATATAGTCATAACGTCATTGTCCGCTATTTGCACTGCCCACTGTACATGCATAAGCACAGTTTTAGCATCTGCTTACGCGCTGCAGCGACCGTTCTTTCGTCTATCTCTCCCACCTTCTTCCCGCATGCACTGCTCTCCCGCTCTCCTAGCTTGCGTGAGTGCACAGCTCTGCTACCTGCTCCAGCGTTCTCTTTCGATCGCTTTCTCTCGCTCACTCCCATATGCTTTTGCACAGTGAACGAGCAGTGCGGCACGTCGGCCATACATGTGTATGCAGAATCAATAGATTATTAGCTTCATGTGTAATTGATGTCTTGCACAGTTCTCGAGTGCAACCGCAGAATGTCTGCACATAAAATATGTCTTATCTAAGCAAAAGTGAACTAAATCTAGTCGTCAGCTGTCTTTTCGTCGTCTGCGTTGTGCCATCAGGCCAAAGTGGTTCAACTTCAAGTTAACCCCCGGGACAAAGTCTAACCACTTGAAGTAGTCGAAAATGCAGTGCCAACGAACACATTTTGAGATACGCAACTGCCAGACGTTCGGTTCCCCACCACCCCTCTCAAACTGTCCAACTGACAGCCATAAACTGGCGCCAAATCATTTGCAACTCTCAATGACACCTGCGAATTGTCGTGTAACACTTTGGTTTTATTTCTGCTTGTGCTTTTTTTTTTGCACCCATAGATATATGTATGTGTGTATGTGTGTGTGTGTGTACACACGAGTAGCTGCTGCTACTTTTGATTTTCTGTTTTGTTTTATTTATTTATTTATGTGGCAGCAAGACCACGCGACAGAAAAACAAAACAACAAAAATAATATGAATAAATAGCGAGTTGAGACAAGACTGGCTCGAGACTCGAGTCTCGACAGTTGGGTAGCCCGGAGACATGGAAAAAATGTTGGTCGCGTGGGCGTCGCGTCTTCGCCGGCGCCGGCGACACAAGCAAAACAAAACAAAACAAAACAAAAGGTACAACAAAATCATATAAAATAAAATGAAAATCAAAATCGAAAACGAAAACCTGCCCCACAACTCTTGGTCATAACTTTGCATTCGATTTTATTCGACAAAACATCAAATGACAGAGAAAAATGTTAATTTCAAAACAAGTTTGCGTGTCGCCCCTCCGCACACACACACACACACACACACACAAAACAGAATATTGCAATCGGGTTAAGACGACTGAGCCAACGGCTTCGAGTACTCTCGATGTAGACATAAAAACTGAACCTCTCGGGCATCATTTGGTAGTGTATTCCAACGTCGACTTGCTGCTGCTTCGCCCCAGATATATTATCGAGTAGTGCGCCGCTGTTTGGTCAAACTTTGAAGTCATTTCTGGCCAGAGCATTGTTCAGAAATGCTTAATATTAATCTAAAAATTATAAACACATTTTATTGTGTTACCCTCGAATCAAGTCAAACTTCGTCTACGCTTTATGGTCTCACTTTTGTTCGCTTGCTTACTGTATCCATTTATTGTTTCTTTTTTATTGTTTATTGTTTATTCTTTTTGCGCATTTAAGTCGTGGCTCTGCTCGGCTGTCACTTAGCTGCCTGATTTTTATTGCACTTTTGGCATGTTTTGGCTCGAACCAAACACAGTTTTGCTGCCGTCTTTGGTCAGTGGTCGATCATGGTCTGACATTGAATTTCAATGGCCAACAAATTGAAAATTCTAATAAATCATTTTTGCCTGTGTAGTTTTGAGGAGGAGGCAGACATAGCACAATTTGTTTGTTTAAATCAATTATACAAATTGAAAGCGAATGTGAAGGCGTTACAGCAGATTCATTTTGAGTACAAATATTTATTGATTCTTGTTGCCCTAGGAATGATCTCCACAAAAAACCTCCAGCCTCCGACCATCGTCGATATTCGTTTCATTTGTTTATCTTTGGGAAATGAATCTTCTGTCGGCGAAATCTTCATGTAAGTTGATTAAAAATTAATTTGGAAATTTTTTCCAATTTGCATGCAAATACTCGACAAAAAAAATCAGAGTGGATTTCGGTCTCTGGAGATAAGAAGGGATACAAAAAAATGTTAACACCATTTATTTATCAGGGCCGCACACTAAAGTTGGCCTCCCAACAATTTGTTACTTTTCTCGAGGCCCAAGATCAAAGGGCAGACGAAGGAGGGGGGTGGGCAGCCGTGCCAAATGGAATTTGTCAATGTTTGAATTTGGCAAACGGATCGTAAATCATGCCCCAGAGCCACAGAGCCCCAGACACTGCTTCAGATTCCGGAATGCAAATTTTTGTGTGTTGGTTTCATGATTCAGATTTCGTCATAATCATCGTCACCCATCTCTATCATAATGATCTTCATTTCTGGGGCAATATATTAAGTGGCAGGGGAATGGCGATGGAGAGGGCCTTAAGCTGATATTAAAGACATATTTTATATGGCAACTTAAGATGACTTTAAGATATATTTTACTGAACCATTTAAAGTAGCACAGCGATTTGTTACATCGTCTCGCCATGCCATGCCACGACTTGTGTGGGAATCACTCACGGAACTCGAAATATTATTATTTTGATTATATTACGGGGCTGTGGCCCATTCTCGGCGGGCGGTCTGTGCATTTTGCAATCAGTGCTTGAAGCCAAGGTCGCATAGAAACCCATTTGAATCATTTTCAGCAGCGAGAACTTCAGTTTGGGCCGCGTGAAAAGTGTTTAAAAAAAAAGCAACATTCTGTCTAATATTTGCAGCCATTCCCGCACTGCTTTGTCTGCCCATTCCATATGCCATATCCACACCCAAGCTACCTTCGCTTCATGTCCATTTTCAGATAATTTGTTAAATCTTATCAGAAGACAGCCCAAAAAATAACACAAACAGCAACATTTCGAGGGAACGGGCCAACCCAGCCCAGAAACCCGCTCTTATCAGCGTCTCAGACACTGGCGGCCCGTTGGCGTAACCAAAGCGAAGCTGCAGCCCCGCGTCCAGTGCCCCTCCAGAGAGACAATCAACTGGTAGCCCCCATTGTCTCTCGGCTTTGGAGTCTCTCGCTCACATTTAACCTTTTTTCGCTGTGTGTGTGTGTGTGTGTGTTTTTTTTTCGGTGGCGGTGGCTCGAAATTGAAAGTTTTTTTGGCTTACTGGCGCTGCTGAAACTGGTTTCTTTTTGGCCAAAAAAACAAAGCCTGCTGCAAGAAAAACTGCAACTGCTCACAGTGGTGCAGCGTCGGCCAAAAGTGAGGGGAATTATTTGAATTTTGTACATTTTCATTTTGCTTTTTGGCTCACTTTTTGCTGCGGGTTTGAAGCACAGTTGCATTCATGGGCCCAACCTCAATTTTTCCAACATTTTGCGATCTTTTTGGCCGACTTGAGAGGATGACAGTTACGATTGGACGTAAGGAGCGGATTTTGGCTTTATTTGTTGTGGTTTCGATTTCAGCTTCTCTTTTTTTTGTTTCGCTGATTTTCTCAGCTGCATGCGAGTCTATGCGGTTGTGCCTTGGCTGGTGGCTGGTTGCTGGTGGCTGCTGCTGCTGCCCTGCCACAACTAATTTGTGTGCACCTCTCCTGTCAAAGGCGATGGCGGCAGGCAACGGCGACGTGTAATTGCCATGGCAGTTGGCCGTTGAGGGCGTGTTGCCACTCCCAATTACCCAGTTTCACTCTTTACGAGTGCCGCCCCCGCCTGGGTCTGGGTCTGGTTTTTGGGCGCCTCCTTGGGGGCTTCAGCTTCTGCTCCAATGCACGTTTGATATTTGGAGGCTCAGGTTGTTTGGGCAACTTTTTCGACCCAAAAAAGTCGACAAACCCGAAATTATTTACAACTTTTTGGTGGGTTGGTTGCCTGCCTGTCCGTTTGCTTGTTGCCTGTTTCTGGTTGTTGCGCACACTTTGGCCTTTACACAACAATGATGACGCATGCACCTGCCAGACAACTCGGTGCGGTCCAGTTAAATCCAGTTCCCCTGCCTACTGTCCACTGCCCACTGCCTCCTGGTTGCATCCTTTAAGATTTCTATTTGGGTTTTTGGCCAAAAGTTTTTTGATATTTTTGTTGTCTGTTTTTTGCTGTTGTTTGTTTTGACAACAGAAGAGGTTTCGCCTCAAAGTCTGGTGCACATTATTTGCAACATTCTTTGGATTTGCGTTTCCCCCAGCTAGGTCCTTCCATGTCCTGCCTGCCACTACGTGTACTTCTTCTAACAGAAGCAAAGAACTTGCCGAGTGAGTCCGGGAGGAGCGGCAGAGCGCCAGAGCGGCAGAAGCTGCTGTGAGGTGCTATAAATAATTACAAACAACTGGCAAAAGTTTACCCTCAGAACTATGAACCCAGAACTATCCACTTTCCAGCTCTCTCACAGGAGTGGATTCTGCCAAGGAAGAGCTCTAGGCAGCTGGTCAAATGTTTGCGGTCAACATCTGGGCTGAAAATTTGTCTCCGGTTTTCGTTTCAACTTAACTGGGAAATTGGCAGAAAGAAGTTTTCACCCGTACAGCACGAAATTAATTGGGGTTAGGCTCTGGCCCTAAGTGAGGTTGGACACGATTGGGTTATGACCAGTGCTAGGGGGTGGGGGTGGCGGTGGGGGTGGGAACGCAACTTTACACTCGATTAATGATTGAGTTATGAAAAGAGAGAAAAATATTTATTTTCCTTCTTCTATTTTTATTTAATGAGTTGTTTTTTTTTTATTTTTTAGCTATTTAAAAACATTTTCATTTGTTTAATTTGTTTTAATCATTTTAATACTTTCTTTTAAATGAAAACTATTTTTAAGTTTTTATTCTTTATTTTTTAGATTATTTAAGATGTTTTTTTTTTAGTTTTAAGCTATTTTATCAGTTTGCTTTTTATTTTTTAGCACTTTTTGAATTTTTTTGTTATTTTATTTTTTAACTACTTTTCAAAATAATTTTTTCATTATTTTTTTGTATGTTTGTTTTTTCCAAAGTTTAAATTTTCCTTCACAATCTTCAATTGTTGTCTGCTCGAGTTATAAATAAATGATATAAATTAATCGAACGATCATTTGACATTCAAAGTAGATTTAATATTTTCTTTATTGCCATTTAAAATTGCATTTCTGTGGCTGAAAATTTGCTTTGCTGTTCCATCTGGGAATATTTTATTGATGACCTGCTTTGTTTTTGGGGGCACTTGTCGTTGGCGACGCCAAGTTCTCTTCAGTGTGCAGCTTTCCTTTGTTTTCCGCGCCATCCTCTGCCCATATTTTTCCTTCCATTTCTATTTGCTGCTTGAGCTCATCTCCAGTTGACCTCATCTCTTTAGCTCTGCATCTTTTATCATTGCTTGAGTGCGTTCAGCTGTCCGTCTGTCTGTCCGTCTGTCCGTCTGACTGTGTTTAATTGCGCTTTAATTAACTTGCATTGTTTCTAGCGACGTGTCGCCAACTGAAACTCCCCCTCCCCCCCCCCCCCCCCCCCCCCCCCCCCCACCCACCACTCCCCTTCGCTCGTTTTTCGTGCACGAAGAATGGGAAGGGAAAGGAAGGAAAGTGCGGTAGCTGTCAGTTTGTTTTTGTTTGTATTTGTTTCAAAAGTGTTGCAGCAGTTGGGCTGAGCTGCAGCGTTGCATCTGTATTTGTACCTTTATCTGTGTGTGTGTGTGTGTGTGTGTGTGAGTTGTTTTGAATGCCAACTCAAACAGTCAAGTGTCGTGCAGTGAACTGTCAATAGAGTGTACCAACATTTCGCTCTGGCAAATAGAAAAAAAAAGAACTTGTTTTCGTCGTAGATGAAGCAGACAGTACAGAAAATAAAACACACACACAAAAAAAAGAGGAAATGTAAATGGAAAAAGAGTAACATAAAGACAAACAGAAGGTGGACATTGAGGATACACTGCCTGGCAGGTCCTTAGCGACTTTGTACACCACTTTGAAGTTAGGTTTGGAAAGTACAAAAAGATTTACATTCGGTCTTTGGGGAGGATGTGGGAAATCACTTATTTATATGGCATAAGACTTAAGATATTGAATGAATGAATCGTAGGAAAGAGTGTGCCAAGTGCTCGTATTTACTCAATATTATTTACTGAAATTAAAGGATTTAAATATTTAACTAAAGTAGTTCAGAAAGAGGCTGGAGGAGAGGCCTTAAACCATTTTGAAACTTGGTGGAATTTGCTGAAAAGAATTCTTGGCACTCTCCATCCACGTCACAAATGGAACCCAAAAGCCAAAGTATTCTCCCTTATCCGGGGGGAGATCTCTCTCCAATTTGTTCGCTCTCTCTCCACGCTCTACTTCAGGCACTCGAAGCTCCAAGCTTGAAGGCAGTCTGGGCTGGGCCAAACGCTAATGAGACCACGTCTTGGTCTTGGTCCTTATTGTCGTTGCTGGCAGCAGCTTCCTGCTTTACTCTTGGCTTTTGTTCTGCTCCTCCCGCTCTCTATCTCTCTCTCTCTCTCTCTCTCCTTCGCTCTTTCTATTTGCTGACTAATCCATTTCATTGAGAGAGCGAGAATTTTGTTTTTACTCACAGCTCGCGCGCTCGCTGCTGCGATTAATTTTATGAATGAAGTCTCAGCATTTCATTCATTCCTTCGCTTGCAGCTAAATACTACGACTAAAAAAAACACACACAGAGAGAGAGAGAGAGAGAGAGAAGTAAATAATGCCAGAGTGCATGTGTGTGGGTGTTTATTTGTGTGAGTGGGAAACATAATCCCAGGGCGGGGGCGACTGCGACTGCAGAAGGATGTGCTGTGCGCGCTTCCGTCTTTGGGTATTCCTCACGACGACGATGTTGTCGTCCTCCTGTGTTGCCAATTAAAATGCCACCGCCAGGCACAGGCAGAGGCACAGGCAGAGGCACAGGCACAGGCACATATGAGTGCCACCCTCAACACAAAAACTGCGTCGTCTAGCCCCCCAATTTGCCAAGGCAGCAGGCATAACCAGGATGAAGATGATGAGCTACGTTGTACGCTGCAGCTGTGGAGGTGCAACAGACCCCGTTTTAATGACTGTAAATCAAGCGTACTTTGCAATTTTCCGTGCAACAACACCAGCCACATGGAGCAGCAGGAGCCACAGCAACGGCAGCCCCAAATGCCACATCCGCCATGTTCTGGCATCCTTCAGGCATCCTGCGGCTGGCGCTGCCTGTTGGACATTTTCTTCACAAACTCAACACTGCTCTACATGTATTGGGGTTATGCAGCTCAGAAATGATTTTGAAATCGTTCAAACGTGTCCAAAACTTTTCATTTTGGTTCAGAAAGTGGCAAAGTTCTTGCCTAAAAATCAGAAGCATTATTTATGCATGCAGTTGGCCACGGTGCAGCGGGACTGTACCAAACTCTACATGGAAAGGCACTTATCAAGGGAATTTTGAGTAGTTTTTGAATACATTTTGTTCGAATTTAGCCGCTGGCTCTGGCAGTTTTTTCCTCAGTTGATTTGAGGAATCATTGAAGTGTTTTTCAACACTAGAAATTCTGTTTCCTGTGTTGTTCAGTGCCCGTTAGCATTGGGGCAACAAACCCGTGTGACGCGTGGCTCGAACTTTCAAGAGCCTTGACTGACTTCCAGACTTGCAGCCCGGCACCCGCCAACCGTTCCCAGCTGCTGGCTGGGTCATAAGCTTATGGGCGTGGCCAATTAGCATTTGGACATTAGACAGGAGCAGTGGAAAGAAGTGAATGGAAGGGAAGCGACGGGGGCTGCCCCTAGGTTTGCCCGTCGTGACTCACGTTGCAGCCACGAACCGGAAGTGAATGATGCAGAAAAAAGGCAACAACACAAAGCAATCCTTGGAAGAGACAGTCTGCAGTCTACCCCCCACGCCCTGACATGACGTTGACAAATGCCCCAGAAGGGATCTCCCTCTCTCACTCACTCTCTCTGTCTTCGTGTGGACAAGGACACAGGGTAGGGTGGTGGCTATGAGTCAGAGCGGCTCGTAATCAGTGCACCTGCGTCTGGGCACGCGACTAGGCCCTGTGCCCTGGGCCCTGGGCCCTGAGTCAGTCAACCGAAAATGTGTCCTTTCCCGGCAGACTGCAAGCCAAAGTTGCTGTTGTTGTGCCTTTTCCACCACTCTTATTTCTTCTCTTTTTTTTTGGCTGCTTGTTGTTTGGTTAGTGTTTGATAAGCAGAAAATTATGCAAGCAACAACAGAGCACTCAGACAGACAGACAGACCAGCCAGCAGGGAGATAGGAACTGCAGCAGCAGCAGCAGCAAACTGTCTATCAGTGAGTCTGTCGTTCGTTCAAACTATCTGCCCGACGGCTTGCCCTGTCTGTCTCCTACCTTAATTGCCCGAGCACGTGACAGTAATGAGGTACGTTAGCGGGGAAAGGTGAGTTCGTCGCCAGCCAAAGAAATGCGAAGCTAATTGAATGCACAACTTGGCTGACAATTTGCCGAGAGGCACAACACAAAAGGATACTTTCCTTTGCCGCTTTGAGAACTTTAAATGAGGGATTTGATCCAATAAATGCTGCAAATTGATACAATAATGGAGGCCAAATCCATGGTGTAAAAAAAGATGCGGGGATTAATTCATTAGCTTATTAAAATAAGCCACACGAAACCATTGGCATCTCCTCTCTTTTCACTCTTATTTCTTTCTCTTATTTCATATTACAAGCCCTCAAATTGCAGAAATTATTGACCAAATGTGGCGAAAAAGTAGCCCGAAAATGTATACATAAAATTGGCAATTTTACACAAATCATTGACCACCGCCGTCCCCATAATTCTCTCACTCCGAGCCACAAAACTAACCTCATTGTCACATTTTGCATAAAAATTGCCTGTTTTTCGGGGCTTTTCGAATGATTAAGCAGAAATAAAGCAAAAAACAATTAATTAAAAGTCTGATAAATACCTTGCGTGTGTGTGCGAATTTATTAAAGCAGAGAAAGCCACTAAAAGTATTTGATTAAATATGAAACCCAAAATGTGACAAATAGTTGCCGAAATATTTTCAATTGCAAAACTAATTTATTGTATTTATGCGGATTCGAATATCTCGAACGAGAACTGAATGCAGCGGCTGTTTGCAATTATGCAAGTGGCTGGAAATTTATGGCCAGCCCAAAAGTGTCATCCAGTTGTACAGTAAGTCCCCTGACCCACTGAAGCAATGTTTTACCAGGTGGAGGTAGGTCCAAAGCTAATCGAAATAAATGTGTGGCTTGATTGCAGAATTATTATTGTGCACAAAGAGAATTTACCCATGGCTCAGAGACAAGAGAATCAAATAAAAAAAATAAAATAAAATATGCTCTCGGTGGCCGCACTTTTGATGCGTAAAAGTGATGCACACCAATTTTCTTTGGCATTGTGTAATTTGTTAAATTGCTTCCCTTAACGCATTCGATCCCCATCCCCATATCCAACCCCCGAACAGCTGCTAACCCACTTTGTTGGGGTCGGCATAAATCTCTTTGATTTTGAATTTGTGTTTTCTGATTTGTTGTTTCAGTAATGAGGCGCACAGAGCTGAGGCGAGCTGAGGTGAGAATTATGAAAATGTTGCGTCAGGTAGTGGCTGGGGCAACTCCTCCAAGAAGTGGACACATTAATTGCTAAGACAGAGAGAGGGACAGGGAGGGAGAGAAGGTCGCACACACGCAAACCACTTTGCACCGCTCCTGGATCTGATGTCTCGCCTCGTTCACAAATTATAGATTAAGGCAAATTATGATTCCGATTGTCTCTCCCTGGCAGTTGCCGTATTTTGTATCCGAGTGTGCCTGCATCTGTGTACTTATCCTCGTATTGCTCATGGGAACCTGACAATGACATGCTAAAGATGCCAAAGATTCTGAGCGGGGCACGTCTAGTGCATCTAATTCAAAACGGCAGCCTCATTTCTGTTTGTTAATTACACTTTAGTGTGTGTAATTTTCACAGGATCAGACGCAGACGCAGACGCAGAAGCAGAAGCAGACCGAGGCTCACAGGAAGCCGTCGCCAGGGTCCAAAACAGAAACGAAAATATTTTCAAAGACAACAGGGGGGCACAGGTACCGACACAGGTACATGCACACACATATGTGCAAGCGTGTGTATGGGGCACTGGGCCTGCAGGTACAAAGTGACTTCACACAAAACTAGATAAGCAGCGACAGAAGCAAAAGTAAAAGGGAAAGGCATTGAGCGACTCAGTCATACCCAGCACATACGAAACTTTGCTGCCACATATAGACTAGATCCACCTTAGCTGCGCACCCATTAGGAAAAACTTTTCTCAAATCGGTAATATATTAAAACATAAACTATGAGAATAAATATGTTCGCATAATTGTGCTTCTGTTTTGCATCGTGCCAAGCATCAGCTCCAAAGTGGCATACCCTCTGCTTAGTGGGTAGCGCAGTTGTGCGCAGAACAAAAGAGAGGAGAAAAAATGCAGCGAAATCAATTGCAGAGACCAAACGGCACGTCTGCGTTGAAAAGGGATGGCGATATGTGTGTGGCTGTGTGAATGGAATGGGGGAAGGAATGGAATATTGCTCTTGGTCAGCGGGGATCGGGTGCGATGCAATGCGATGAGACACACGCACAAGCGTAAGACACGCACAGAGTTTGCTGTTGTTGTTGTTGTTGTTGTCGCTGTCGATCCTGTTGCAGCTACCGGAAATGCAGCACATTGCACCAGAGAAAAAAAGAAGAGCGGCAGAACGGGAACGGGATCGGGATCGAGTAAAGATGATGAAAAAGAAATCCAGCCACGAATGCAGTTCGTGCGTTTGCACTCATTTCAATCTCCACACACTCTCCCGCTCCCAAACTCCGGGAGCGACACGCAGCAGCTGTCTCAGGTTCCTCTTGCTCCCCATCGAAACGAAACCCGGGACCCGGGGACAGGCCTCGCTGTAAGAAGAAATTAAGCGATTGCAGATCTACCCTCCGCTCCCACAGCGAATATCGAATTCATTTTTGCAAGAATTTTATTTTTAGACCGTCAAACCGTTTGAATGAACTTTGAGTTCTTTATTTCAGGAAAGTTTGAGGAGTTGTGTGGAAAACGATTCTTCTGCAATAATTATTTAGCAGAATTAAAATCTATATTAAACCAGAGAACATTTCTTAATGCAATAAACGATATTTTCCGGTGAAATTCCCTCATAAAGACTCTGTCCAGTGTGTGCCGCTGCCTCTGTGACTTTTCTGCTGCACTGCTTGCCGAGAGCCAAAACTTAATCAGCCGCATTAATCGCATTACAAATTGTCGCTAGTCTGCATTTTTTCCCATCGCCGTTGAATGAGAAACTCAAAGCAGAACTGCAAATATTTCAACGAGTAGTAAGGAAAATGTTGTAATGGAAAACTAAATGGAATAAAGTGCATTGATGGGATGCCATCGCTGTTGCCATCGCAGTGTGCACTTGTTCGCGTTCTTAAATGAGACACAGCCACAGCCACAGCCACTCCCTCTCTGTCGCTGTCCCTGGGCCAGACTGACCTCTGTGGCCCCTTCCCAGGCAGAACGAACGAGCCTCTGGCTGGGGATGTGCTGGTGGATGTGACAGGCAGCTGCACTGCACATGTGGCTGCTGCACCTACTCGTAGTGCATTTAATTGACACCCCGCCGATGGGCAAAAATCTGCGACTACAATTAGTTGCAGCTCCCACAGAGTCACGTACATATGCGAAGCTAAAGATACAGATACACAATTTAGTATCGGTCGGATGGTTCCCACATGCCACTGACTTCGTTTTGGCCAAGGTTAGAGCCGATCGGATTGGCTACCAGTTCTTGCTCCACTTGAGTCCCACTTTTTCTGGCCTACAAATTATGCAAAAATCTTACAACTTTTACTACACTCCAAACGGGGGCGTGCACAACAAAGAAATGCTCTGGGGGAGTGGCACCTGTGCGGCTCAAGACTGTAACAATTCTCAAGCGGGACAAGGTTGCCAATTGACTGGGAACAGAGTCGAGGAATGCGGCGACTGCCAGTCGAGGAGGCGACCAGATTATGATGGATGGGCCTCGCTTTGGGATGACTTCAAGATTGTAGATAGCACGGAAGAATGCCTCAAACAGAAACATTTTCAGCAGCATCAGATGCAGCTGACTAATTTCTAAAAATATTTGAGCAGAACTTGCTGGAATTTCGATTAAGAATATGCAAGAACTGTACAGCTGTTCCAAGTCCATGCTGGCATATTTTCTCGTAATACAATTCCCCTACAACTAGGCCCATAGATCACTCTGCTGGAGTGTTGCTGTTATATGATCTAAAAAACATTTAGGAATTACACTCAAGTGTATTTCAAGTGTTTTACTTGGATCATCCAGCCCCAGAGTTGCATCTTTCAATATATTTTGAAATAATATTTCAAGTAAAGTTATGCCTAAGCAGATCCGTACCCCGCCTCCTCCTCATCCTCATCCTCATCCTCTTGCTTTGTGCTGGAGATTTTCCAAGATTTCATTTGTCATTACTTTTAACTGATGCGGAAGCTGGAAGAGGAGAGAAGAGCAGGGCAGAGCGAGTGATTCGAACCAGAAATGGGATTTCAAATGTTTATTGTGTGAATTCAACTAACTACCTGTCCCTTTCTGGCTGTGTGTGTAACAGTAAGCGGAGAAAGAAACAACTATTAAGGGAGGTGGGGACACTCGGACAAGATAGTATTTAATAGCCCCCCGGAGACAAGCGACAAGAGTTGAGCGTGTGAGAAAAAATGAAAGAGCGAGAGAGAGAGGTGTGCCAGAACTTATTGTAAATTTTATTTAATTACTAATGAAAATATCAAGGATGGAATTTTGTCGAATGGCAGTGGAAAAACAAACCCAAAAGAGCACACACACAGAGAGAGAAAGATAGAGAGAGAGAGAGAGAGAGAGACAATAAAGCTGGAAACGAGAACAAGAAAAGGGCGATCGTAAAAATGTCAAGCTGGGGCCGGAAGAACCCAAACTGATGGCGGTAGAGGTCAAAGATGATCAGAGCAAACCAAAGACAGACAGAGAGAGAGAGAGAGAGAGAGAGAGAGACACTGAGGAAGGTAACCTTTGGTGTTCTCTTCCACCCACACACACAGAACACACAGCACGGACACTGTACCCCCTGTAGGAGTGATTGGAAAAACAAGAGTCACAGATCTAATCGTAACCCATTCGATCATCATTCCAATTTCGGAACTTTCCAAGCCAATTGACATATCCATAAAAATATAAGACGTAGAGGCAAAAGGAGAAGGAAACCCCAGATGATCTTTGGGGCTGCGGCTGGTGAGAACACTTTCGATCAAAGTCAAACACAGCCTCCACAGCTGGTACATAAAATTAACAGAAAATTTGTTTCCCAAACGAAAAAGACGAAAAAGGGCAACCAGATACATGGATCCTTTGCCGTCTTGCTTTTCCCTGGCTCACGAACACGTCTCCTCGACCTTTTTCAGTTCATTACAAACAAATCTTATCGCCTGCCTTGGTCCGTGGTAGATACAACACATAGATATGCCCTAACACACACTCACTCACACACACACACACACAAACTAATGATGCTCATTAGATGTCTTTAATGCTCATCAAAGCAGGGAAAACCATTTCCCAGACACAGTCAGACATAGAAGATCATTCGTAGAATTACTCAACGGGCGAGTAGAAATTTTCTGGTTTCCCTTTTCAGAATGTGAATGTCTGTCCCCCTGTCTTGTCTGTTTGTCTGTCTGTCTGTCTGTTTGTTGTAAATTCTAGACAATTTGCAGTTATTTTTAGGACCAGGGAGTGAGTTAGAGTGAGGCAAAGAGAGAGTCGGAAAATGTTGAGGGAGTGAGACGCGATCCTCATTGAGGACTGAGAGTTCTTAAGAGTTCTCCATGTACATATTTATGTACGAGTATGTACAAATGTACATATGTACATAACTAAACAACAAGCTGGGCTTGCTGGCGTTCGTTTTATATTTAGACAAAAGCACTTAAGACTTCTCTCTCTCTCTCTCTACCTCTATCTGTGCGTGTGGCATTGGGGGTTATGTGGGGGATCTCTGTGGTTGATTAATTCCAAAATTTCTTTCACAGATTCTATGCGGTTAGCATATGTTGAGTTTTCTCGGATTAAGTGGGATTTTTATCTCTCAAAATTGATGACAATTTCGACTTGTTATCTACATTCTAAATGCCCGTTCTGCGCTCTGTGCAAAGCAAAAGATCTCGAGCAGCGCAGTCGGCGCATGCAAAAGCTTCAAAGCTTCGTGTGGCTTCGGCCCATGCACTGAGAACTGATGCAGCGGCAGTTCGTTTGTGGCCCGTTCACAATTGCTCTGCTGCCCGCAGCGGCAGAGAAGCAAGAAACGTTTTCGGGCTTCGCTTCTGTTATGTTTGCATGCAAATGCACTACTTGCCTGGGGCTTGCTTTAAGCTCTTAATTCCTTTATAAAATGCATCTCTAACACTTATTAAAATGTAAGCAAAATCGAATAAAAATAATCTTGGATTTCCCCAACACTTTCGATGCTCCCTTTCATCTCCAACTAAACACAAACTTTGCCATGTGAACAAAAGTTATGAAAAGAAACAAAAACAGCGTTAAAACTGAGACCCAACTAACGGTTTAATTACACCCCCCCCCCCCCTTATGCTGACGTAGCTGTAGGTTTTTCCAGCGCCTTTTGCTTTGATAATTTGTAGTTATTGTTGTTGTTTGTGTTGCGGAAGCGGCAACACCGCCCCACCACACTGCCACTTTTTTGTCTCAGTTAATTTGTTGTTTTCATTGAAAGTTGCGCAAAGTGCACACGGAATTTCCCAGGCCAAAAGTAAAAGCTGCGCTTAGGTGTTGTACTCGTACTCGCAGCCCGTTTGTGGCAGGCCGCGCCTAATTAAGTTACCAGCTAAGCCAAGTGCTGTGCTAAAAGTTAACTGCAGCAGCAGTCGCATCATCAGCAACAACAACAAAAAGTTACAAAATTATCAACAAACAACACTGATTTCGGTTTCAGCTGTAGATGGAGCGATGGATGCCGAACTAGCGATGCCAAAATAAATTGAATTGCAATCGTATTAAACCAAATGAAAATAAAAGTTAATATGAAACATGTCCAACCATTTTTCATTCATCCAATTTGTCGCGTTCTTTTGCTATTTATACAAAAATAACTGATGGACAAAGACACGCATCGAAATCATCATTTATATGTAGATACATTACATACATTTATGTTCTATGTGGCACAAGGTACAGTCCGATACACACAGAATTCACTCAATTTGCATTGGCAGCTGCTTTAAAAATTGTTTGCCCCAGGTTCTTTTTGCCCAACAGATTTGTAAGTTGCCGTTTTTTTGGTTTTCATTATTTTGTTATGTATAAATCTGAAATAAATCGCTGTCATTTAAAATTCAGTCAGTGGCGTCGCAAATAAATCAAAAATGTATTGTAACGCATTTAAATACATGCATATTTCATCTACAAATAAAACAAAAGTTGCTGGGTGGTCCTGCCCGCCCTGCTGCTCCTCCACACACAGAAATTTGCTGACAGATCGGTGCAGTCAGCCCAGCCAGCGGCTAAGCTGCGCCATCAAGCTGGTTCAACAATTTCTCTAACATGATACAAAAGAAATACACAAAATAAATATGCAACAAAAAAGCGAGCCTGGTGTAATGAGCTTATGCATGCGATTTATGGGGATTTCCATACATGACAGAATTTTTGCGTTTTGCGGTAGCAAAGAGCCAGGCGCTGAGCCACAAACTTCAATGGAAACTTAAAGAATCATTGAAAAATGTACGAATAATCAGCAAACACAAAGGGAAAGCAACAAATATCCTCCGATAAACTGGTTGCTTTCCTTTTGGGTGGGGAAAGTGGGATAAAAACTATTTAAGCTAATTTATAAACTTGATCTGTGTGGGTTAGAGCATCTAATAAAGTTGTCAGTTGCCAGATTAAATCCCCCCCCACACACCACTTCCCCCTTGTGGCCATGAAAAACTTAATTGAAAATTGAGTGAGGAAAGCAAAAAACTAAAAACGAAAGAGGGAAAAATGAGAAAAACCGCAAGACAAAGTCCACGAGCAACGTCATGGTGGCCCCTTAAGCGCTTTTCCACATTTTCAAGTTCATTGTCACTTGCACAGACAGAGATGAAGAGATGGGGAGGGGCATACTAAAAAGAAGAGAGAGGTGGAGTTTGGAGTTTGGAGCTGGGAGATTGGAGACCCCCTCAAAGGCAACGACCGACCGCTAACCAAAGAGCTCCCAACAAATGCCATAATCCAATTATGAATTTTCACATCAATTTTTACACAGCAAACGAAGTGTATATATTTTTGGACCCCTCTCTCCGTTGCTGTATCAATCGCCCCCTCTTGCTCTGTCGCCTAATAATAACAATAAATATCCCGGGCATGAAGCAATCCGAATAAAAAAAACTTCCACACTGAACACTGAAGTTGGTTGACAATTTCGAAGGGGTTGGACGTGGCTGGGGGAGAGATTACTTGTACTTTATTTTTATCAGTCAGCAATGATAATGCCGGGTAATAATTACAAGGAGTTGGAGCTGGAGGAGGCTTTTGCTCGATTCAGATTGAACAGAGATTTTTCTCGGAAAAGACGGGGGGGGGAGTGAACTCTCTGGGAAGGCTTTGGCTTGACTCATTGAAACTCATCAGTGCGACAACGTCAACGTCATTGTCAGCTTGCAGCCTGCAGCAACCATCCCATACACTCAGGCTCTCAGCGCCCCAGCCCCAACCCCAACCCCAACACCAACCCCAACTCCAACTGTGTTGGTGTCTGGCTCTGTGTCTGTCCCTGCATCTTCATCGTTGTCGTCGTCGTCGTCTTGGTCGTCACTTTGAGTTCCCCATTTGGCTTTTCTGCTGCCATCGCACCCATCGAGTATGACAATTTCATTTATTTAACATGATTTTTACGCAGCGAGTGTCACAATGGTTGAACACATACAATATTCATTCCTCAAGACTACAGACACACTGCAACTGCAGAACTGCAACACACACACACACACACACGCACACACACACAAACGAGACGCTGAAGAACTCTGGATGGAAGATGGAAATTGTTGCTGGCTGTATTCGTTTAATGAATGTCTGATTGAGTTATCTATTAATATGATCAATCATTCATTTCCACTCACTGCGCACACAGAGAAAGAGACGCATTCGAAAACAAATGATTGCATTGGAGTTCAGTGGAGTTTTCATAGCAAAAATGATTCATTTGGAAAAGGATTTCTTGTGGAAGTTTGAAGTTTCATTTTACTTTTCGTTGAATCTCTGTCTTGTTTAATACAAATATTGCTTGTATTAATGGTTATTCTTTTGCCCTTAAATAATAATTTGAACAATATTTAAAATGCAATTTAAATACTGCGCTTGCCATGGGCCTCTTCCCGGAATGGCTGCCAATTTTTGCAGCATTGATTGTACAATTTTCCAAAATCTGTCTGCGTGCGCGCGTATTGTTATTGTTTGTATCAGTTTGTTGTTGTTATTCCAATAATAATAATCCAAATCGTTTCAATTTCCCTCAATCAACCATCAACCATCAACCGTTCGCACGCCCAGAATTTGTTGGCGTTTTCCCCATTCATTCACTCCGTTCTGTTTCGATTGCGATTTCGATTTCGATTTCTTTTCTTTTCATTTTTTATTGGGTTTTCCTTGCCTTTCTCCCTCGTCGCTTGTATTAATATTATTATTATTATGATATATATTTGTTGTGTGTGTTTTTTACTTTGGTTTTCCATTCATTATTATTATTATTATTATTTGGAGTTCGAGGGAGAAGAGGCTGCAAAATCGCCGAAAAGGCACGTAGCTCATTGATGGAATGGAAAACTGGGTACTGGGAACTGGGAACTGGGATCTGGGATCTGAGTGCCTGCCACTGGGATTGTTACTGGGTTGGGGCAGGCTGCTCTGGGGGGGTTGGGGAGCTGAGACAGTGCCAGGCCACTTCACCACGTTGCCGCCTGCCACTTTGCTTTCATTTCAGAATTTTTTTATTTGGATTTTTTTGTTTTTTGTGCTGCGTGTTGTACTCATCTTTTTTTTGTTTCCTTCTTCCACTTCGATTTTCCATTTCTTTATGAAAATTGCTGATAATCACAGCGCAGTCCCCCCGCCACCCACTCACCACTCTCATTCTCATTACCCAAAGTGCGAGGAGAGCAGAACAGGCACTTGCCGCAGATCTCATTCGTATGGGGGGGCCACAATCGGAGTGGGTCTGACAGGGTCTGGGGATGGTGTTTGGGACAATTGTTGATGCAAGTGTGAGGCTGTGTGGGAGCTATCAGTATACAAAATGTTGTAGGCTTTTGTTTTTAATTTAGAAAAGATTAGAGAGTCCATTCGACGGGCGTCGTTTCGTGTTTCAAATGAACAGGACAAAATGCTGCCAATTTTAATTACTTACATTTCACTTTTGTCAAACGAACGAACGACTGAGCGGCGGGGTAGGCAGCCGGTCAAGTGCACACCACATACCACACCCCACCATTAACAGGTTCAACTCCAACTCCGTTTGGGGGGTGTCTCCCAAACGTGCTATAAACCGGTGCACGCACCACAGGAGCAACCCACTCCGCACACACCCATCGCCAATCCTCACAGACGTCGGCCGGGCAACCAGTCAGCCAGTCACGACTCATCGAGTCGCAGGCAGCTGCTTTTTAACTAATTACCGTTGCGCCATTCACCTTGAGCCGCCGCTCGCCCGTATCACACAAAACCGTACGTACACGTATATTTTTTCTCTCTCTCTACTATTTGATACCCTTGAGGGTAGAAGTAGAAGTACGCTACGGGCAGAAATGTGACAACAGATTTAGAATTTGCTGTGCATTAAATTTCTTCTATACTTTCGATCAGCGCTGGGCACTCACACACATTGCACTTGTGGGCGCAGATGACAGACACGAAGCTCAAAAACGTTTCTTGCTTCTCTGCTGCTGCGGGCATACGAGCAATTGTGAATGGGCCACGAACGAAGGTGCTTCTCGGCCACTGCATCAGTTCTGAGTGCATGGGCCGAAGCCACACGAAGCTTTGGATGCGCCGACTGCGCTGCTCGAGATCTTTTTCTATGCACAGAGCGCAGCACGACGTTGGCGATTCACAATTTCACCATCCACTCCGACGATCGCTGGCAGCAGGGTACTGTAAACGTCGAGCCCCGTGTGGCTTATTTTCCTTTCTCTCTGTTTTCTTTGCTTTTATTTTTTTGTGCAAATTATTTAGACAGCGAAAGTAATCGTCAAGAGTTGGCTGGACAGCTCGGACAGCAATGGGGCAAAAATTTAAATGAACTTGGCCAGGGGGGAGGAGGCCAAAGAAGAAACACCAACACGTACGCGAGGCCAATGTACCCCACCCGAACTTGCCCGCTCCAGCTCTTGCGCTCTCCTTCTCTCTCTCTCTCTCTCTCTAGAAATGGTTGCGGGGGAAGCACTAAGACTGGGCCTCTGACTTCATTAACAAACAATTCCGCTTGGGGGGTAATGGCTGTGGGGGCAGAGTGCCAGCCACTCCACCAACAGCTGTGGCCAGGAATCGAAGGTGCTTTCCATTTGGGCTTATTAAGCCCTTTACCCAGAGTGGGCTGGGGAAAGTCGTCTGAGAGCGACGACGAATATTCTACTTGGGTTACAAGTCTCAAGCTTAAACAGTGACTGCTTGGAAGTATTCAAGGCAAAGAATTTTTGAAATATTCTTTAAAGGATTCTTCTGCATTTCGAGCAATTAGCTGACTGTGGCTCCTGTGGACCATTCACGCTTAAAGTTTCTTCAATCACGTTTTGGCCTGCTTGTAGCCTTCTTTTATTATCTTACTCTTTGGCAATTCTATTAATCAATTCACTGTGATTCCAAGTCACTGTTTAACCCTACGTCTATTTACTTTTGTCAACCCTTTTCGCACTTTCTTTTCGCTCTCTCTCTCTCTCTCTCTCTCTCTCTCTCTCTCTCTCTCTCCTTCTTCTTTTCTTTTTTGATCTATTATTATTTCTTGTCTTTCGCACGCACCCCCTCCTTTTTTTTGTTTGTCGTGTTGGTTGTNATTACATGTCGTCTTAGGCGAGCACACAACCCATTGAGTTGGGTGTCTTTTGGGGGTTGGCTCTCTATAGTTGGGGGGTACTTCTGCTGTGTGACTGAGGAGAGGTGACTGGCAAAGTGTTAGTTACATGGGACGCCATTCTCCGCCGCCTGGCACGTAATTTGCTGATTTTGAATTTCGTCTGCGACGGCGGCAAATGAAATGCTTCTGCATTTTAATGCTCCCCAGACTGACAGCTGCCTGCCTGCCTGCCTGCCTGCAGCACGTTGCTGGGCGGAGGGAGTGCGGAGAGGGGTGCTGCCTTCTCTGGGGTCGTCTCTCCGAGTTGATCTCTTTCGCTTTGCATTTCGTTATATTTTTATTTCATTTTATACACCACGTATGTAGGGATACTCTTGTGGAGAGTACATGGAATACTTTTATCAAAGGAGAAGAAAGTTTTTAGTGGCTTCAGAGTGGAATATATCCTCCATCAGCAGGCTTAAAATCCTGTGTAAAAATCAGTTTAAACCCGAAAGATTGTGTTCATCCTTCATAGAAATATTTCTGGAAAATCTTGTATCCTTTGGCTAATTTTCAAATCGAATCAATCTGTGTGAGAGCATCAAAATCTTCGCAGCTAACTGGGTGCTCCTTCTTGGTTTTTTGTTGTTTTTTTGGGTGGCAGAAAAACTATTTGTTGCTGCCGCCGCTGCTGTCAACTGCAGGGGGAGGCTGGGGATTTTGTGGCTGTGCCTGCAACTGGGGGCTAGCAGCCCCGCCGTTTGGTGTGCGACCCCCTTGCCACTTTCTTCTCTTTTTTTTGCGTAACCCCATCCCTGGAACATATTTGCACTGTCTGGCAATTTTTAAGCAATTTCATCTCCAGCTTGGGCATGACTTGGCGCTCGCTTTGGGTGGGACAAACTCTGGCACCGCCCCGCACCATTTCCCGACGGCACTGCATCCTGTTTAAATGTTTTCCCTTTCCTTTTCCATTTTGTTCTTGTTTTTTGTTGTTTCTTTTTGTACAGTTGCTTTGGTAGCAAGGCGCCCAGGGGTACCAAGCGGTGGGGGGAGGCACGGGCCCAGGCACAGGCACAGCGCGTCGTCGAAATTAAAAATAAATTTCACAGTAAACACACATAAAAAGAGACGCTGCCATGGATGATGGCACTGGAACCAGGGGTGTCAGGGTTGTCAGGGTTGTCAGGTTTGTTTGTGAGGCGACGGGGGCTGTGGGGGAGGGGCAGCTATACATCCGATTAGATTGATCGAATCTCGACCGGAGATATCCTCCGCCGACCAGCTGTTTTTCTTTGCCATAAAAATTAAATAAAATTCACAGTACAAATCAGCTGTTCATCTACGAATTTGGTATTAATTAAAGCAAAGTTTCGCTGACTTTGTCCTGGATATCCCTTCAGAAGTACAAGGAGTACGAGAAGTGTGTACAAGAAATTCCCAGGGGGAAACAGCAGCAACGTAGTGCCAAAAGCCGGACGTTCAGAAATAGTTCGAGGAGACTGGGGACTGGCAATGGATTCTGCAGATTGGCGGTGTCTCAGCGCAGTGCGACTCTGCCCTTGAATACCATTTTGGTGGGGGGTTGCAGCACGGAGCACGGAGTACGGAGAATCGAGAGTGGATGTAGTGGAGAAGCGTGCCAAGAGAGGGAGAGGCAATGGGGAATGGGGAATGGGGGGACCCTGGACTTTGGATCGGAATGGTTCGGATGGCTGTGCTGTCTGGGTGGGGGCAGATCAGAGAGTGTAACTTGCACGTCTGATGCTTATATTTAGCAGCCAGGCAACAATGATGGAAAATCCAAAACCGGCAGGCTAGCAACAGCAAAAAGCGAAGTAAAATGACAAGCAAGGAAAAGCAGAGACTGGGCACCGGGAGAGGAAGTGATGTCTCTCGACAATGCAGTTGCCATGGCGAGTGGATTGTGGAGAGTGGGGCTGGGTGCTCTACGGCGTAACCCTCGTATTTATTCGAAAAACCCCCCTTAATGAGCGGCAAAAACTGTCAACTAAATGATGGGGAGCGAATGGAGAAGAACAGGGAACAGGGAACTCTGAAGGAAAGGATTCCGATTTGATTTGATGGAATTGAAATTGACTTCGAGTGGGCAGGGGACCGTTAAGGACCGTTTTCGTGCTCTAACAATAGATTAAAGAGCGCCAGTGACAGCTGCGGACAAAGGAAATAACTTGAGAAAGTTCATGGGGAATTTAGCGCCCCTAAATGGGAACTCAAAGAAACGAATTCCCCAGCAATCTGCCGGCAAATATACGAAGTTAAAGCTTCAAGAGATGCGGGAAATATTCTCTTAAGCAAAGGAAAATTTTGTGTGCCTACGGAGGAGAGCCACAGTTCCCGTTACATGGTGTTAGATTAATTTAAAAATATATTAAAAAAAGAGCATAAAAGTGTTTAGTTTTATTTATTTCTAATTGGAAATATTTCCATTCTTCGGTGGAACTCTATCTTGTAGTAGGTCCCAAATTTATGAGATCTCTGTTGCTCCTTGTTATCGGTTGGGTAGCTCTGGTTTTGGCTCTTTTTTTTATGATGCATAGCGCTGAGATTGTTTATAAACAATAAATGGAATGAGAAATTGAAAACTGGTAGTCAAGCCGCGATTGGAAATGGATTTTCTTATCCGCAAGCAGATAAAAGGAGAGAGAGGTACACACACATGTGCATCCATCTCGCTCTGTCGGCTTTTATTTTTTTTGTTTTTTTTTTGGGTAAATTTAGAGCTAAGTGAGTGAAGGAGAGGAGGGCACAGAAACGCATTGATATTCCCATGCGGCGGCAATAAATTACGGGACAATTACCCATCGAAAACGAAGCAGTCGAACGGCGGAGGAGCGGAGAAAGCAACGCCAAAGAGAACGAACCGAAATAAGCAGAAAATTGGAAAAGAGCGCAACGCTGCTGCCCCCCGACACTTCATCACGACGCCGCCAGCGCCGCCGCCACCGCCCCGCCTCCACAGCCACTAAGAATTCTGTCTCCCGCTCTCTCACCCGCCCTCACACGCGTAGTTTAAATTGCGCTCACAGCAATCGTGCCATAAATTTCACCCCCCCGCCACTCCCCCACAAACGGAAAAGTTGTTTATTTTTGGGTCTACGAAAATGTCTCTGCTGCTGCTGCAATCTTCTCATCTTCCAATCTCACATCTCCCCCCCCCCACCGACAGAGTCTCTCTCTCGCTCTTTGTGTATCGATTCAATTATGGAACATTTCCGAATCGACTCATCATGCAGTCGATTGATTAACAAGTACACCAGGCATAGGAAACCTTCTTTGGCTCCCACAGCGCCAGACCGAATGGGTTATATGTATGTAGTCCAAGTCCGATCGATCTTGGATCAAAGCTCCACTTCCCACAAAGTTCTACTTCCCATAATATTCAAAAAGGTGCACCATATGTTGCTGTCCAGAGGTTAGGCCAAAGGCAGAGCACACTGCTTACCTGTGTGGTAGAGGGGGAGCACTGCTTACCTGAGCGGAGCCATGCTGATTGCCAAAGAGCAAGGGGCAGGGCAGGGTAGGGTAGGGTAGAGTGATGTGGGTGATTTGCCAAAAAGGAGAACAGCTGCTGCTGCTGCTGCCGCAGTGGAGGTGTCATGACAGCATTGACCTCTGCAGCTCCACCAGTTGTTGGTGGTCCACACTTTGCTGCGGCGCGGAAAGTGGCGCATCTAACAGCAAATCAGTTGGCAATTAAGGTCCAGATGGCCAGCGAAAGCAGAGAGCAAAAACTCATTCACTGCTCCTTCCTCTCCACCAATTCCTTATCAATTTCTTATCGCTTGCACAAGAAACAAGAAACAGCCACTAGCAGCGTTTTAACAGTGGTCTAGCAGTGGCCCAACAGCTGTGCAACCGATCTGCCATGCAACATGTGTTTTGCGTCAGGCACGTTGGCATCGAACCTGAAAAACGTTGGTATCGAACCTGAAACTCGCTCGCTCGACGCAAAAATGAGCACAAACATGTCCAGACTCAAACTCAAACGCAAAAATGAGGAGAGAGAGCATCTTGCTCTCTCTGCTGACCAAAAGGTATGTACCGAAAGGTATGGCAAGTAAGTAAAAAAGGTCGAAATTGTTTTAGGCTCCCACCCTTTTCGCACCTGTTGAGAGGATCCCTAATAGTGCATGCGAGAGCGTCTGGCAGGAGCGAATTTCCCTGACCGTTTACACACAGGAGAGGATTTCCTTGGAGAATTTCCATCACGGGGGATGAAAGTCGCAGGGTGTAATTCACATTGCAAGCCTGAATTCTGTATGACGCATTTACCCGTTGTCGACACCTTATTTTCCATCCTCTGTTTCCGTCCCTTCCCATGATAAGAGAATGAGTTTGTATGGTGAAGGGAACAAGCGCTTCATTCAATTTCATTCAAGCATTCAATTCCATGACATGGTCGAGGCACGTCTATCACGTTTTTCGTTATTATTCACGGGTGTATTCGTCGTGTTTGTCGTGAATCTTATGGAAAACCTTCGCTAATGAATTTATTTTTTAAACCAACAAAATAAAAACTTGCAAATAAAGCAAAATAAAAAAGGGGAGAAAACTAATGCTAAAAGTGAATCTGCATGTTTGGATAATTGTGTGAAATTTTACAGAGTGACAAATCTCAAGAAAAAGTGGAAAGATTTCAACCAAAGAACGAACCTCGGCATTCAAAAATAAACAAACAAATGCAATGTAATTTTTTTATAATTTTGTTTTGTTGCTGCAAAAATTCCAAATAATTGCCAGAAAAGCAAATACAAATAAACAGCAGTGCCAGAACCCAAAAAAAAGGAAATACTCTTTTTTTTTTTTGGTGTGGATTACCAGTGAAGGAAAAAGTGAAGTTAAATGGATTAAAAAAAAAATACAAAAATAAAACAAATAGAGGAAGAAAAGGAGAGAGAGAGAGAGAGAGAGATATTATGCAGTGTTCCGGCATAAGGATCCATAAAGTCCACCACGCTGACTGATAAATCAGCAAAAAAAAAAAAAGATTTTTGGCTCCAGAAAACTTCAAATAAAACAACGACTGTGAGTAGCATTTGTGTTGTTTTTTTTTACTGTTAAAAATATAAATTAGGCACACAATTTTTGGATATTTTATTATAATTGTTTCATTATTTTGTTTGTGCTTTAAAAACTCTGCCAAAAATGCAACAGTCGACCGCAAGCGCAGCTGCTGCACTTTTGGCTCAACTTTGACATTTTCTTTGGTTTTGTGTAGGGTTTGCTTTTGTTTATTAAATCTGACATTTTGCCTGTTTTTGTCGCTGGGTGGCTGAAGATTAATTGGTGCAGATTTCCTCACAGAACTATGTGCAATGCAGTTTCAATTTTCAAACATTTCTAAATTCTTTCCATCAAAATGTTGGCCAGAATTGCCCAGTGCCAAAGCATTTATTTGCAGAGTTGTTTGTTTTGTTTTGTTGTCTTCTCAAATGCGAAAACAAATAAAAACGAAATATATTTAGAGGCTTTTCTTTGTAAATGTTTTCCTGCAGCTAATCGACTTCTGCAACAGTCAGTCCATCAAACTGATGCTCCGCTTGAAGAGTCTCTGCCTCTGCCCCGTCGTTCTGGTCCTCTTACTTTTGCATGATTTATGGATTACCTCAAAAAACGATTAACCGTCGTCGCAGGCCATTTAGTAACGAACAAAAAAGCAAAGGAAAAGAATTATATAAATATACGAAGAAGTTTTTGTGGCTTCGATTTGCCCCTGCGGCTGCAGTGTCAATGCCAGAAGCTGGGAGGCTGGGTCTGGGTATCTGTATCTCACAGATACAGCGAAGAGCACGCACCTGTTCCTAGTCATTAAAAGAGTTTAAACGAGACAAAAAAGGGCACAGAGAAAAGTTGTAGCTCGGGGCTCGAGGCTGCTGGCTGCTGGCTGCTGAGTCTCCCTTCTGGACCAACCTTAAGCTTGCCAGCAGCTTGGCACCTGCTTATACCCTGTACCTCTGGGCACTGCCTTTTGTCGCATATATTTTCGCAGAATATTCATAGGGTATCCGCGCAGTCGTTGGCTGCTTTTTTGGATTTTATAATTTGGCCCAATTTGCTGCAAATGTCTGAAACAATCGACGGGTGCTCAGCGGCGGGCAGGGGGGCAGGGAGCGGAAGTGCAACATGCTCGTGTCGCAAGTTTGCTGTTGTGGCTCCCGCTTGTTGCAGATATTGATTGCCGTGGCACGGCCTGCCTCTGCTTTTGGATCGTTTTGACGCGTCCTCGTCAGCATGTCGAAACTTATTTCTCTCCTCTTTTCCCCTTTTCCTTTTTCAATTTTAGTTTCGGTTTTTTGCTGTCGCTTTGTTAGTTCTTTGCATGCCACAAATTATGTTTCGGTGGCGCTGCCTCACCTTGAGAGTCCTGTCAGTCCTTTTTGACAGTTTGCCACTGATTTGACTGGCGACGGCTCCCCCTCACGAGGCATGCCACAACCCCCCTGCAACCCTTTGGGCTTGCTGTTCTTTTCTTTTAATAAATAAGTATTTTTACCTTGATTGAATTAATAAATATTCCTCGTAGTGCCAGAGGCGCTTTCCCCCTTCAGCTAATTTCCTGACTAATTTCTCGAGTCAGTCAGTGGAAGGGGGGGGGAGGGGGGGGAGGAAAACAATTTATCCCTTGGTTAATTTGGTTAATTGAAGACAATTGAAAGCCGCTTTGCAGTTCATTAAGCCCCATCAGTTGTCTTCAGTCTTCAGTCGTCAGTCTGCAGCCTCCAGCCCCTCGTCTAAGCTGCCATCCAGCCATCAGCTGCCTGCCTGCCGCTTCGTTCTTTTCTTGCCCATTGCTTGTTGTCTTGTCGCCGGACTAATTAAAATATTTGCACTCAAATGCTTAAGCAATAAATATTTGTCAAGCTATCATCATTAGGCGGGTGGCCAGGGACAGGGGCAGGGAGGAGACTGTGGCCTGACCCCAAAAGAAAAAAAAAAAAAAGAAGAAAAAGTGAAGCCAAAGCAGCAGCACTTTGGTGTTTGGAAATGGAAAATGTGTATGAAAATCTATGAGAGCGGCGTTTTAAAAGTGCCCTCCCCCCACGCCACTCTCCCCCCCCCCCCCCCCCCCCCCCCCCCCCCCCCCCCCCCCCCCCCCCCTGCCGACAGCCGGCTTGGCCTGCATTTTTGATGAGCTTTAATGGCGCCGCCTTAATGCAAGTGAAGCAGGCCGCAGCCAGCCATCGAGGGAGAGCGAGCGAGAGATCCCATCGAGAATGCCAATTAATAGTCATTGATGGGAAAAGTTGTGCCAGGAGCAGCAGCAGCCGATTGAAGTGCGCCTGCCCCCCCCCCTCAAGTCAATGAGAGGCAGTGAGGCAGGGTGGGGGGGNAAGACAATTGAAAGCCGCTTTGCAGTTCATTAAGCCCCATCAGTTGTCTTCAGTCTTCAGTCGTCAGTCTGCAGCCTCCAGCCCCTCGTCTAAGCTGCCATCCAGCCATCAGCTGCCTGCCTGCCGCTTCGTTCTTTTCTTGCCCATTGCTTGTTGTCTTGTCGCCGGACTAATTAAAATATTTGCACTCAAATGCTTAAGCAATAAATATTTGTCAAGCTATCATCATTAGGCGGGTGGCCAGGGACAGGGGCAGGGAGGAGACTGTGGCCTGACCCCAAAAGAAAAAAAAAAAAAAGAAGAAAAAGTGAAGCCAAAGCAGCAGCACTTTGGTGTTTGGAAATGGAAAATGTGTATGAAAATCTATGAGAGCGGCGTTTTAAAAGTGCCCCCCCCCCCCCCCCCCCCCCCCCCCCCCCCCCCTGCCGACAGCCGGCTTGGCCTGCATTTTTGATGAGCTTTAATGGCGCCGCCTTAATGCAAGTGAAGCAGGCCGCAGCCAGCCATCGAGGGAGAGCGAGCGAGAGATCCCATCGAGAATGCCAATTAATAGTCATTGATGGGAAAAGTTGTGCCAGGAGCAGCAGCAGCCGATTGAAGTGCGCCTGCCCCCCCCCCTCAAGTCAATGAGAGGCAGTGAGGCAGGGTGGGGGGGGCACAGGCCATGTGTGATGCCACCCCTTGCAGCCGTTGGACTCGCTTTTCGGGGGGTTGGCAGGCGCCCAAAAATCAGAAAAATAAAATGCGGAATGGGGACAAACATCAAATTAGTCCACAAAACTGGGTGCCAGGGGGAAGCGAGCCAAGACTGAGCTCAAATGGGCATACAATTTCCTTATTGTTGATCCATTGAGGGGCCGCACAGAGCGAAATGTATGCCATATGGCAGGAAAAAGCGGGAGGACAAAGGGGAAGATGCGAACTGCTCCCAAATACGTGCTACAAAATGATGCACAAAATGTTAATTGCGGCAGAACTGCTTCCAGCAGTTGGCCAGAAGCGGAGCTCCACCCTTGAATGTTTTTCGCGCCTGAAGTCCAAGTCCAAGTCGAAGTCGAAGTCAAAGTCAAAGTCAAAGAAATTGCAAGCAACTTATGAAAATGTTTTACAATATCCTTTTCATGTTATTACAAGTGTATGTCCTTGTCGTCAGCTTTGTCAAAATGTCTGGCAACGCTTCCACTTCCTGTTAGCCCAGCCACCCGCAAGCAGCTTCTTGGCTCCTTTGGGGCGTCGTCAAGTTTTGCGCTGCGTTTGAATATGTCATTATACACTGCCCCAGAGGAGGGTACCATCGATGCCACAAGCAGCACTTCCCTTTTTTAATAATAAATAAACTGAGCAGAGTATCAGCAGCTTCGAGTTGCTCTTGGCCAAATGCCTCCTCCCTCTTGTCGCTGCTGTTGTTGCCGCCCGCGTGCAACCCTTCGCTCCTTGCCATTGCCAGTGCCTGCTGCTTGTGGTGTTGGAAGGAACCCCATCCCGCCCAACGGAAGTGACAGTTGAACATTCATTCATTCATTCATTCATTCAGCAACCACTCCACACCCACACACACACCCGCTCATTCGGAAAGGGGAAAAATCAAGCCGAAAGCAGCGACCGAACAGGAACCATAAAGGAAGAGCTTGACGTTCCAGAAGTAAAGTGAAGCAGGCAACAGAAAAAAACAGAAAATATGTGAACCAAAAGCGAGAAAAATAAAGTAAAAATATGTACAAAAAAATGTCTATGGCAATTTGGTTACCGAATTTCAAGCAGTGCGACGGGAAAGGGTGGAGAGTTGGGATTGGAGATGGCTGCGTGAACTAAATTTCAAATAAATAACCAAAGCCATAGATAGGGCAAGTGAAGTGTCCCATAGAATATCATTTGTGCTCGTGACTTTGGTGCCTTTTGCCATCTCTAAGCTCAGCAGCAGCAAGGAGTAAACCATGTGCGATGTCTTCGCCTTCGTCCACGACAGGAAACACAGCGCAATGACTGAACGGAAGTTTTTTGGAAGCGCATAAAATTATTATGGAGTCGTCTTTCCTTACATTTTTTGTGTTGCTGCTGCTGCTGCTGCTCCCGCTCTGCCCGCTCTGCGCTCGCGGACGTGGACGCGTCAATTGCGGCGAATTCGGGTTCGGGTGCGAGCTTCGGGCGGGAGCTTCGTTGCGGCGCTGCTGGCACTTCATAGTCTCTGCCGCTGCTTTCTTTCCTACTGCCCGTTCGTGGGACCTTTGTGAGAATTCACTTTAGTTTTCGGCAGTTACTGGGCGATTGGTTCAGTTTGTCTATCTGCCCTGCCTGCCTCCTCCACTCTCTGTCCCTTTGCTCGTACTATTATTTTTATGCGCAAATTTAATATTTACATTTAGCCAAAGTGGATTTTGGGCTTCCACTTCCACTTGGCTATCGTTGACTCTAATTTCTTCGTCTCCGACTCTCTCTCGCCCTCTTTCCCCTGCAGCATTTTTATCAACTGACAACTTCTGACCGCAGAATGTTCCCCTCAAAGATGTATCTACAAGATAAACAAGAACAAGCAGCAGCAGCAAAAAATAAAATGGCTTTTAGATAAGCCCAAAAAGTTTTGCCAGCATAAAGAGGAGCTCAAGGCAGGGAGTGGGGGACTGCCTCCTGCATATGAAATATTTCTGTGGTCTTGTGTGAGGCCGGACGGACAGCCGGACAGATCTCAGGCACCATCCCATTGCGTTTCTTTCAATCAGATTGCAACGAGAACTCCCACATTGATTAGAGGCAACTTTTGTGGCCTGCAAATGTTCGCATCCAGAAGCCCAACGATTATTTGTTTGCTCAGACAATCGATCCATTAAAGGCAATCATAAATTATGCTTTTAATTTATAATTCTCATAAATTCGCAGCTTCAATAATTAATGTTTTTTCAAGCAAAATATAGATAAAAAAACCAATTCCATTATGCGCTTTTTACACCTTCTTTTTTGCACTGAGAAATATTTAAGGCAAAACGTTTTTTTTTTTTGTTAAGTTAAAATTATTAAAATATAAAAATTTTAATGCTCTAATTTTAATGGAGTTGAATCTAAATGCATTTTATTTTTTATTATAATTTGTGTGTTTTTTTTCTCTAATTTTTGTATCTGTTTGCACTGCCCCAAGGCTTTCGTCGAATATTTCTAATAAATAATTCAGCTTTAGCTTTTTTTTTTTTTGGGCTATGACTCATTATGCAGCCACCCCTGCAGCACGCACCCCCTGCCTTAAGCCCCTTCCTTCCGCCTTTATGCTCTAGTTTAAGTTTCGATTTTGTTTTGCTTGTTGTTTAGTTTTTATGAGCGCTCTCGGACAACTCCCCCACCAGCCCGTGTCCACCCTCTCTTGGCGTATGAGTCATGCAATTGTCTGACATCTGGAGGAACTCCCCCGCCCACACCTCACCCCCCCCTGGGATATGCCATCCCCCGTTGTGGATGTGGATTACCCTTGCTGGGTAAATCGTTAAATTAGCAGCTGACTCTCGGGGGCTGCAAACAGCTGACGTGGCAGCTGTGTGTGGGTGGAGGTTTTGGGTTTGGGTTTGGGTTTGGGTTTGGGTTTGGGTTTGGGGGTGGCACGACTGAGTCCTGAGTGGAGTTCGATATTTGTATTTATTCCTTGCTCTCGTCTGCCCCGCGTTGAATTTGTAAAACATTTGCAAGTACACGAGCGACAAACAGGCAACCACTTAACGCTCGTTGCCACCACGCTCATCCATTTTGTAGTCCGTGTCCTGCCATGTCCTGGAGTGCGTTTTGCCACCGCCTGTCCCCTGTCCCCTGTCCCCACCAGTGGCAGCTGGAAAAAAGGAAAGGAGAGACAATCGCCTGATTCGGCTTTGGCTTTCCGTGCCACACACGTTTTGTATTTTCTTTCTTTTCATTCATTCATTCATTCATTCAGTTGTTCCTGCTGCCGTATGTATATTTATTTTTTATTGTGTTGCATGTTGTGTTCCTGTCCCAGTGCCACACACACACACACACACACACACACGTGCAGTTATGTCTTTTCTAACCCTCGCACTGGCACTCCTCCTTCATTCCATGAATCATGGCCCTGCAGTCGCTCAGGTGTGAGTGTAGCCAGGGGGGTTACCAGAGGGCCACCAACATATCTGTGGTTACACTTATAGAGCTCCGCACGGACAGCCCGCAATGCTTCAATCAATTTTCCAATTTGTGGCAGCCCTTTGCCCATTCGGCAGCTACGTACAAATGTACATTGTGATGTAAGGCTGTAGGTAAGGATGTAAACGATTCCTTTTGCCATAACCCAAAGAAACGAAGGCAAACTCCAAGTCCCACAGCCATTTGCTCATAATATATTTTCATTGCAACAATTACCAAAGATCATAATAGAAAATTAAGTAGAGTAAGGGACACACACGCCACAGACAAAAGGACACACGACACAGAGGACACAGAGAAGGCAACGGCATTAAAATGTCGATTGTTGACTTTTTTTATGCGAAATATGCGTGATGCCCGACAAGTTGTTCGTTGGAGCGAGAGGACTGAGTGGGGGTTCTGTGTGTGGGTACATTATGTCTAATAAACATTCTGTGCCCTATAAAAGAGCAATGAATGCGGAAGCCCATCGCTGCCAAACACGGCCTGTGCGTGTTTATAACCAAAAAAAGGAAAACAAAAAAAAAAGATGAACAAAAGAGAGCCAAGAGCCAAGAGCCAAGAGGCGGAACAACAGCAAAAACATGGCCAAAAGAACAAGAAGCATTAGGAACAACAATTAATATTGTACAAACAAAACACACACACACACACACACACACACACACACACACACACACACACAGCAGGGCATCGGGGGAAATAAAAATAATAATCAGACTTATATCCAGCCGACTTTTTGCACTTTCTCGTTGCAGCTGCCACAAGAACGGCCAAGTGGGAAACAGCAACCGGAGAAACTTTTGCTCCAAAAGGTAAATCTAGCCATAAGAATCAGCATTCAGCAAAAGCTGAGAAAACATTCTTGAAAAATATTCTCATTAAAAGCAATAAACAAATGAGTGAGAGAAGTTGTGGCAGAAAGTCGGAAACCACATAAACATTCAGTTTATATTTTTACACTTCACAAATAGAATCAATAAAATATTTGAAATATTTTTAGTTTATTTATTACAATTCAGAAATATAAAAGCAGGCAGAAACCCCTCTCGCTGTGCGGCAAAGTGCCACCCGGCAACCCAGCTGCAAAATCAATTGTTACAATTCCATAACCATGCAAGTATTCCTTCCCGTAATAAGTACTCTTTACTCTGTTTATACTCTGTATTGTGTGGAGAGGGGTTCAGAGCGTTATTTTTTACGGTCATACGAGTGGCATTACACAATGTCTACGAAGAAAACCGAAGAAACACAAAGAATAGCCCACGCCAAGCCCTTGGCGCTGCAGCGACTCAAGTTTTGCGTCCATAATAATTAGTTATAATCGGATTTAGGCGACACAGAGACTGAGACTAAGGCTGAGGCTGGGGCAGAAGGTGTCGCCAGTGGAGGCAGCAGCAGAGAGAGAGAGAGAGAGAGAGTGAGCAGGGGGTAGACCTACGCCCACACAAGCCACCAGATATAACGGTGGACCACAAAGCAATCAAACGACAGAAGGAAAACCCTGACAACTCTGAGTGGGTCGCTGGTAGCCCCAAATCGGATTCGTATTCGTATTCGTATTCGTATTCGAAATTGGAATCTCAGACATCGGTGCATCGGGTGGGTCTGTTGTCTCTCGGCAGTCGCTGCCTCTGCACCTTTTCGCTGTCGCTGTCGCTGTCGCTGTCACAGGTACTGTCGCCTGCACTGTCTCCGGCTCTGCCTCCGTCGCTTGCGCCGTCTCTGCCTCTCTCTCTCTCTCTCGCTTCTCCACTTCGCCGCTGCATCTGTCGCTGTGTTCATTATTATTGCTCTTTTCTAGCACGTTTCAATGCGCTGTGATTCGAGTCGAATTGAGCAGAGTCTCGCATTGCATCGCCTCTAACTGAATGCACCAACTAAACCCCAACCAAAGCCGCGTCCAAGTTTGTTTTTTATGTGTGGCCCCACACAGCAGAGTGCAGTGCAGAGTGGAGTGGTGGTGGTGGGCCCCACCTGTGTTCCATACCTGTCTCTGTTTGGTTGAAAACAAACACAAAAAAGGTCTCCTGCCTTTCGCATCTGCTGGCTCTTATTTATTGAATTGATTTGTATTTTTGTGGATATTTCTTGTTGTCGATTTAAAATAGGTTTCCCCTTCTTTCCTCTCTCCCCTTTCTCTGTTCCGGATCCCTGCCTGCACTTGCTGCAGTGTCATGTGGTTGGGGCTTGGGGCACAGAATCGTATAACTCAATTAGCCGCATGAAGGCAGGGCACCAAAAAAAAAAAAAAACAAAAACAAACAAAGGACAAAGGAATAATCCATTGCGAGAGCCACAGAGAGCTGAGGTAGCAGCCGGCCAAGATTGTTTATTCTTCTCGTTACGTTGCCGTTCCCCTTGTTCCCCTTGTTCGTTCTTTCGCTCTTTCGTTCTTTTGTGTTGCCCCCCTGCAACCAGGTATCGGGGTGCCCAAAAAAACACAACCAGCGACAGCTGTCAAGTGAAGATTTTACAGATTTTCTGGTCAGGCAATTGTCGTTTTGGCTGGCTGATAATTCGAAAAGAAAACACTACAAAAAAACACCTCAAATGTGAGCCATTTTTGGGGGCGCTAAACTATGGGAACCAGCGGAAATATGTCCATGAAATTTGTAGATAAAGATTAGCTAGGCGCTGCAGTAATTACTTAATAATTCAATTAAATATATGTATATTGTACTTGAAAGCCGTAGAACTGCTTTACCATCGCAGCTTGTCTTAGTTCTTCCGCCAGCAACACCTCTCGAGCTGCTGCTGCTGCTGCTGTTCTCTTACGACATCGACAATCGCATGGCTTCATCTCCAAGCTCTGCGACTGCGACTTCGTCTATGACTTCGACTGCGACTGCGACTGCGACTGCGACTCTAGCTGCTTGCTGTGCTTCGGCTTCGGCTTGGGCTTCGGCTTGGGCTTCGGCTTGGATCGATCCATGTCAAAGCGTCGGCCCACACGCTCTCTGCGCTGCTGGGACAGGGGGCAGCAACGAAACGGAATGAAGTGAAGTGAAGTGAAATAATAAAAAGACAACAACAAAAATGCTTGGATATGTGTGTGGGCGAACTTGGACTTGGAATGGAACTCGAATGGAGCATAAAATATGTTAATAAGGCTTAAAGTTATACAAATCTCGGACTCTCTGGCACTGGCACGGGCACGGGCACGGGCACAGAGATCGCTTGTAATACAAAACCATAAACATGAATTTGAGAAAAATGCTAAAATCAAGTGGAGAAGCTGAAGTCGAACGGGGGAACCCAAAACCAAAAACAAAACCAAAACCCAAACCTCGAACCTCGAACCCCGAACCTGTAGTCGAACCCAATCAGCAGACAGAGACCCCAAAATGCTGTTCGAGAGGCGACAGCTGCTGGCCCGGACTGCCCCAACCAGCCAGCCAGCCAGCCAGTGAGCCAGTCAGCCAGCGGCTTCTTCTTGTCATTGTTGCAGTGACAGAGCCAAAGTATCTTTTCTTGGCCTGGCTTAATTTCCTGCTGCTGCTGCTGCTGCTGCTCCGACCTCAACTTGTTCTGCCCTTGCCTTTTGTTGCTGTCGCGGAGCAAAGAAGAACAACAGCAACAGAAGAAGAGAGACGAAAAAGAAAAAAAGAAACCAACCACGAAATCAGTTAAGTTCAGGTGTTCAATTTACTGATTGAAATTCAGCTTCGATGTGGCCAAGCAACTTTCATCGTGGCTCTCCCCAAACCTCAAAAACCCAAAACCCCAAAGCCCAATCCACAAGACCAGAGACCAGAGACAAGAGACCATATACCCCCCCACCCCTCTTCATTCGAGTGTGTGTGTGTGGTTGTGTGTGTGTGTGTGTGTGTAGCATGTACACCTCGTTCCTGCTCGTCTGCTCGTCTGTCATCATTTTCTCTTATGATTTTATTTGGAGTTTTGGGCTGCTGCTGGGCACTGGCAGCTCGTTGCCTGTCTCTCGTCTGCACATCTATGGGTTTTGTTTCATAATTTTATGCCCGGGCATGTCAGGAATTATGTTAGAATTATGCTAATGAGAGTCAGATCGATTCCAGATGCTTTAATTATACACGGTTAACAAGTTTTTCTTAGTTTTTCTACAGCCATTCGCCTCCTTCCTCCTGAAGCTGCAGAGAATTGATGAATAACTTAACTGGCCCGGTCGCTGGCTCGGTCTTGATATGCTAAGCCATGCTAAGCGTGTTAGCCAACACTGGTCGGGGACTCGGTGGGGGGTTCGGTTCGCTGTCTCGAATTGATTCGAAATTAAATTGATTAAAATTATGAAATCTGAGCTGCGATCGATCGAGTTGTGTGTTTGGCATCTCATCAATCTTTTTCTGGCTTCCCCACAGACTTTCATTGTGTTGAACAATGCTGCAAAGTAGTGTCAAACAATTACAGAAGAAAAACAGACCCCAATTGTTGATGCAACTTTGGCTTAAGTTCCAAGAATTGCTTTAAACATGTACAGTGTTGACTAAGGTATAAGTTTTAAGTGGAGTTAACCAACACTGGCAAACATAACTCCTTCAACAAAATACTCTTCGCACTCCCTGAGGGAAGTATTGATGCATTGTTATTTATTTTTTAAGGGTTGTTCTTTCATTAACCAACACTGTCCTGCAGCTGATTCGTGCTTTGCTCCTTCAACTTTGTATCTGTTGATTGAGTTTTTCCCCTGAAAGGATGAGTGAGAGAGGAATGAACTTTTTAACTGGCGTTTACTGTTGTGTTAACTTTTGCTGACTTTGTAGTCCTGCCAAGGACTTGGTCCCGAGTCTGTCTGTGTGTGGGCCATTAATAGGCGATTTAAGTTTATTTTTTGGCCGTTGCCTTTTTATTGACACTGGACCCGGACCCGGACTGGGGCTCTCTGTGATCCCGGTACTCCATTTAGCCGGGCTTTTGCCTTGAGGGCCCCCACACACACACACACACACACGGATATTTGTCTTGGGCTCTTTTTGGCCTCTTAATCAGACGGAGAGGGAGGGGCATGCCGCTGCCGATGTGCCCCAAATTGAATCCCTGGAAGCCATCATTGTTCGGCCTCATCCTCTTTGGCTCCCACTTCGCTGCCCTCTTCTGCGTTCCCACTTGCCTTTGACTCTGGCTGTGGATCTGCCTTTGGCTTTGGCTTTGGCTTTCTCCTTTTGCCACTTAGCCGTTGCCTTTTAGTTGATTTGTTCGAGCAAACAAATTGTCAACAGAATCGCCCACAAGGAGATACGGTCAAGAAGCGAAAGAAAGGAGGAGAGTCAGATGCAGGGCAGAGGCACACACCAACGCACAAATTGATTTTAATTGTTAAGCATTCCCTTTTTTAATTGTCCTAATCTCTGCCGAACTCTGGGTTCCCTCCCGGTCCGACCATTTCCTCTTTCTCACTCTTTTGGCCTGGCCTCTTCCGTTTTGTTGCCATTTTGCCATTTTGCCATTTTGCCATTTTCGTTTTGTCAGCAAAAGTCCTTTAAGTAGCCTTACTCGTACTTCTCCCCCAGTTTTTTGTGCTCCGCTTTTTGTTGTTGTTGCTGTTTGGTAAAGGGTTAACCGGTCCCCGAAGGGCAGTCTGACGGCTGTTGCATGTGTGTCAGAGAGAGAGAGAGAGAGAGAGAGAGAGAGAGGGAGAAAGGCTGTCAGGAGTAAGGCAGATTGAGGCATCCTTGTTGCGGCTTTCAAGTACAGTCGACACTTTAACTGACAGTTCATGTTGAGGCCTGGCAGTCTCAGAATTCAGATGATGCAGGGAATATATGTACATATGTACAGAATTACATATGTTAATACATATTTACATAAGTTTGTGCTGATTAAAAGCAGTTCGATTAGGTCTTGGACTCAATTAAACAATTGTCAGAGTTGTAAGAATTGTTATCAATAAATGTGTCAAATAAATTGCCAGCTAGTTGGTGCATTTCCATGTACATAATATGTATGTAATTATGTATGTACGCGTAATTACACGCAAACTTTTGCACTGCTTTATGCTGCACTGCTTTTCGTCAATTGTCCGTAGAGTTTGATCGCTATCCCCCGCCGGCAGGCAACTGTTTTGCAGACAAAAGCTGATTGCTTCGCCTTTTCCCAAGATAATACCCGCTTCATGCCGCCAAATGCCAATCACTGGGAAAACAAAAACGAGCCAAGAAATATATCTATAAAGAAAGAAAAAAAACATTTCCGTTCCATGCGCTTTCCGCTCCAGTTTTCAATTTTCGCTGGTGCTCGCCCGTCGCTCGTTGCTGGATGCCAGACCAGACCAGACCAGACCAGATACACAGATACAGTAATTATTTTCAGGCGACGCTTATCACACATAAATCTCGGGCCCGTGGCTCTGTGGCTGTGGCTCCAATCGATGCGGCAGCCCCAGCAGGGGGACCGGGCACAGGCAGAGGCAGAGACAGAGACAGAGGCAGAGGGGCTGAGTTTGAGCAGCTACAGGAGATTGTTGCTTGTTTTGTCAGGCAACTTCCCTCGGACAGTGGGCTTCCTTTTTGCCAGCATGCAACTCTTGGCAGCTGCCTCTCTCCCCCCCTCTCTCCATCGCTCTATCTCTCTCTCTCTCTCTGTCCAGCGCTGACCACAAGATGCTATGGGGCAGCAGCTGCAGCTGCAGCATGCGTGGCCTGGCAGCATCCTTTAATGCCCAGCATCTGTTGTGATATTTATAGTTGCAAGTTGCAAGTTGCAACTGAAACTGGAACTGGTAACTGGGGAACAGGTGCTAAGGCAACGCCCGACAGCACTCCTACCATAGCGAGGAGCTGCCTGGCCCAAGCAGTGCAGGGATCGTGTCACGCAGCGCAGTCGCTGCACTGCTGCAGAATCTCTGCCGCTGCCGATCGCTGCGACTAATTACGATATTTCCCCTCCCTTTTGCACGCGAAACCCGTTTGCACGTTTGTTCGTTCCTACGTCAAGCCTCTCTTCGCTGCTGCTGCTGCTGCTCGCTCTCTTCGGCTTCCACACTTCGGCTGCAGCTTAGGCGCTCACTTCGCTTCGTTTCGTTTCGTTTATTAGATGCAAGCTGCGGCGGATGTGCAGCTTCCTTCTACGGCCAGCAGAGACTTTTGTCATTTACAGTTTATCTTGTGCTTTCGCCGCCTCTCCCTCTCCCTCTCCCGCTCCAACACACGCTTTATGGCTCTACCTACGCCTCACTCTCTCGCTCCACTCCACTCCACTGCTAGGCACGTCGAGAGTGGCTCTCATAAATCAATAAAGAAAGGCCCACCTGGTACAAATAACTTTGAAAAATTTATATTGAACACTCGCCTGCCCTCGCCTTCCCCCGCCTAGCCGCGACTTGGTCTTGGACTTGGGCAAAAGTTTTCGGCATACGCCGACCACTCCCCAGCTACAGCCACAGTCCCAGTCCCAGTGCCAGTCCCAGTGCCAGTCCCAGCAGGTGGGCCTCGGCTCCCCCCTCACTCAAACTTGAGTTTTAGTTTTTTGTTTGAGTTTAGAGAGTGTAAGAGGGGAGCGGGAGGGAGAGAGGCCAATTGCAGCTGCTACTGCTATGGCTTCCAGGGGTTACAGGAGCCAACAGTTCCCCACAGCTACTGTGCACGGACATGGCCAATGAGTGGAGTTATTTGTACTGTTGGACCAGCGCCCACTCACCCTTCTGCATCGCTTGTAGGTGAAAGGATGTTGCACTTTTCCAGCTTAAATAAAGAAAACTCTTTCGTTAAATTCTTCAGATTGTGCCTTAAATCAAACTTCCTTCAATCAACATTCCGTAGGGGGAATTCCATCGAAAAAAGATAATCAATTACCCCCGCACCACCGCAGAGCAGATAGTTGGAATCGCTCAGAAGAGTTGATGAAACCGAATCTTTATCGCCCATAAAGCAAGTAGAGAGAGAGAGAGAGCAGCAGCAGAGAGAAATGCTGCTCCAATGCTGGAGCTAGCGTGTCTATAATCGCCTTTAATTACCTAACCAAACGCAGCGTCATCAGAGTCCGAGCCCCCTCCCCAGTCCCCCAATTCCAATTCCAAATCCCAGCTTCATCTTCTTTGCCTGGGCCCCTTCTGTGCTCATCATCATCATCATCATCATCATCATCATCTTCTGCAGTTTGGGTCTGCGCTCCCACAGCCTCATGTGGATTTGGATTTCAACTTTAATTTCGAGTCATTTCCAGGGGCACCGCCTCCCCGTCCGTCCCCCTGCTGCTTTAGGTTCCGTTTTGTGGACTCTATGCCGGAACGGAAGCTTCGCTAATCTTTTGCCTCCGTTTGCATCTTTTAGGTGGTTTTTTTTTTTGGTTTATTTTTTACGGACCTTCGCTGTGCACCTTCTGTGCTGCTCTTCGGCGCTTCTATTTTTTATTTTCTGTTATAATTTCGTTTAATTTGTGTGTGCATATGTGCGTGTGTCGGGCGCCAATTTCCGTATAAATGCAATAAAACCGAAATAATAGCGTACAAGAAAACGAAATTAGTCGAAAGGCCCAGCCAGCCAGCCAGCCAGCCAGCCAGTCACTGGCGGAAGCGAACCACAAAGAAGCGAAATAGAAATAGAAACAACAAAAACAAAAACCCAAACGCCATACAGAATATACAGAAAGAAGAAGTAGCACCCCACCCCCCAAGAAATAGTAAAACGCTAGTTACAGGAAAAACAAAAACAAAACCAAAAACAAAACAACAACAAAAATGCGTGAGAAAATGCCAGTGGAGCCGGCACCTGTACATCGAATCAGCAGCAGAGCCTGCGACGACAGCTACAGCAGAAGGGAAACACTTGTGCACTGAGCGAAAAGAAAGGCGAAAAGCTGGCAAATAATTCAATCTAAATATACAAAAATAGTGGCATTGACTGAAGTTAACTTTCATTGAATCCGAAAAATATTCACTCTAAAAAGTCTTTGCAATAAAAATGAAAACACTTGAAAATAAATAATTAAAAATATGAAATTCTCCCTGTGCACTGTGAGGTGTGCGGCGGTTGGAGCTGTGGAGCTGCTCGGGCTTAAATAAATACGTTGTGGGGTAGTGCCGGTTGATTGGTTGAGATTGTGCTTCATGCGATATATTGTAGCTGCAATTTATTAAGCAAATCTCCCAAATGGCACTCGAGCTGGAGCTGGAGCTGGAGTGGCGGTGGCAGTCCATGGTGAGAACAAGCCTCTCAGATTGAGTTACGCAAAAGAATGATGGCACAGATGTTCCATCGAGATTATTGATAAATATTGTATGTACATGCCCCATAGATTGTCAGCTGAAGCTGCCATGGAAATTCTTTATTTTTGCCCCCCTACGGTTCAAAGGAAACCCTCAGACATCAACTCAAAGACCTCCGTCCCAGCCACTGTCTGTCTCGTTAGAATATTTTCATAGCTCTGCGTTTGTTGTTGTTTTTTGTGTGTGTTTTACATACGAATATTTGCGTGAATATTTACCAAGATTTTTACACATCGTAAACCCGTTTGCGTCTTCTCTTTTTTGTGTTTGCTTCTTCCCCCTTGCGTCACCACCTCCCGCACCCCCTTCCCCTCCAATTTTTTTTCCCCCCCCCCCCCCACCACCCCCCGTCGAGCAGCTGCTTTGACTAATTTGAATGTAATTCGCTTTGGCGCTCACGTACTCCGGGGTCCGGGGTCCGGGGTCCGGGACCGGGCAACGTGAATAAAACCAAATAAAATGCGAATACAAATAAAAATGAGTATTCAAAAATACACGAGCGCTAACAGCGAACCGAAAACATAAACAGAAACACGCAAAAAAAATAAACACACACACAGCAAACGGCGCACAATAAACGCAATAATAAGTAATAGGACCCTGAAGCAATTGTTCCGTTTGTGGCCCCCCCACCAACAAATTTGTACAACAAAATGCGCGAAACATAGAGCCAACCCCAAACAAAAGGGGCACAAAAAAGAGGTACACAAACCCCACAAAAAAAGACACCAAACAAACAAATAAATAGATATGTGAACAAGAAGAAAAGACAACTTTTGGTGTGGCTGGCGCCTGGCTCCAAGGCTTGGGCTGAGTGGGTTCCGCTTTGAATCATAATAATAATTATAATCGCTTGTTGATTGCCAAAAAATGCAGCCAAAAATCAAAAAGACTTTAATTAAGTTGCAAAAGCCACAAGCCATCAATCAAGGCTAAATGAATGCCAAAGACGTTTTGAGGCGTTTAAGTGCAGAAATGCTGCCACAAGTGGCAGAGAATAATGCAGCTAAATTGTTAATCATTTTAACAACCTAAAGTTAAAGAATTAATTAGCCAAGTTCCAACTAAATTAGATGCAAATATCGTTAGAGAATTGTAGGCCTGAAAATGTATATTTTGTTGTACAATTTTTAATGTTTTTATTTAGGTTTAGGGCGCAAAATCCAAGACAAAGACCAAGCAACTCAACGGCAAAATATTTCTGTTTCATTTCTTCCCGCCAGTGTCTGTTGCAGCCACACGGATGATGCAGCGACACGCGATGATGAGGCTGATGCTCCCCCTGCCCCCCCTGCTGCTGCTGCTGCTGCTGCTGACGTCAGTGGCCGACGCCTCACCCTTTACGAGCTATCAGAATCAGCGCTTCGCGATGGAGCCGCAGGACCAAACGGCCGTTGTGGGTGCCCGCGTCACACTGCCCTGCCGCGTCATCAACAAGCAGGGCACCCTGCAATGGACCAAGGATGACTTTGGGCTGGGCACATCGCGAGACTTGAGCGGCTTCGAGCGCTATGCGATGGTCGGCAGCGACGAGGAGGGCGACTACTCGCTGGACATTTACCCCGTGATGCTCGACGATGATGCGCGCTACCAGTGCCAAGTGAGTCCCGGGCCCGAGGCACAGCCAGCCATACGCTCCACGTTTGCTGGGCTCACGGTGCTCGTGCCGCCAGAGGCACCGAAAATAACCCAAGGCGAGGTCATCTACGCGACGGAGGATCGCAAGGTGGAAATTGAGTGCATCTCGGTGGGCGGCAAGCCGGCGGCTGAGGTGAGTTCAACATCGAGTCGAGACTTGCCACAGGCCACAATCTTTTCCTTTTGTGTGTGTGCAGATTACATGGATCGATGGCTTGGGCAATGTGCTGACGGATAACATTGAGTACACGGTGATGCCGCTGCCCGATCTGCGACGCTACACGGCCAAGTCGGTGCTGCGGCTGACACCCAAAAAGGAGCACCACAACACGAACTTCACATGCCAGGCACAAAACACGGCAGACCGCACATATCGTTCGGTGAAAATACGTGTCGAGGTAAGCCCCGGGCAGCTCCTGGCTGAGCCTACTATCAAAATGTTACGTGATGCCAATGAAAGGGGGCAACCTGACGAGCTAATTCATGCCACAGAGTGTCCCTACTGTGCGTGTGGCAAAGCCCTGATGAAGTTGTCGAGCGACACAATTGACTGACGCCCAAAACTCTCCTTTCCCTTTGCTCCATTCGCAGGTGAAGTATGCGCCCAAAGTCAAGGTGAATGTGTTGCCAGCAGGAGCGGCAGGAGCTGTAGGATCAATCAACCAACGCATTGTGGAGCACTCTCAAGTGCGACTCGAGTGCCGGGCCGATGCCAATCCCAGCGATGTCCGTTATCGTTGGTACATCAACGACGAACCAATTATTGGCGGTCAAAAAACTGAGATGGTAAGTGGCTGCCCAGTTGAACATTCCAGCAGCAGCGAGGCAGCAGCGAGGCAGCAGCATAATTAGAGCAACTATTGCGATAAAAATGTTGCTGCCACAAGTGCCACAGGTTGTTGTATAATGTTACCCCAAGACCAGCAATTATAGGAACCAGTTCAGGCTCGGGACTGGCAACCGGAAAGGCTTAACGTTCCCACAATTTTAGCCAGCTATTAAACAGATCTCTTACCCCACTCTGTGCTCCCCCCCCCAGATCATACGCAATGTGACGCGCAAGTTCCACGATGCCATTGTCAAGTGTGAGGTGCAGAATTCTGTGGGCAAGAGCGAAGATAGCGAAACTCTGGACATCAGCTGTAAGTAGAGAAGTAGAGGCGCACACACACACGAAATGAGACACAAATCTGGACTCCCTTCCATACAGATGCCCCCAGTTTCCGGCAACGTCCACAGTCCTTGGAGGCAGACATTGGCAGCGTCGTCTCGCTCAGCTGTGAGGTGGACAGCAATCCACAGCCGGACATTGTCTGGATCCAGCATCCAAGCGATCGGGTTGTCGGCACCAGCACCAACCTCACATTTAGCGTGAGCAACGAGACGGCCGGACGCTACTATTGCAAGGTGAATGTGCCGGGCTATGCGGAGATCACAGCGGATGCCTATGTCTACCTGAAGGGTTCTCCGGCCATCGGATCGCCGCGCACACAATACGGACTGGTGGGGGACACGGCGCGGATCGAGTGCTTTGCCAGCAGTGTGCCACGGGCTCGTCACGTCTCCTGGACATTCAATGGGCAAGAGATAAGCTCCGAGTCGGGACACGACTACTCCATTCTGGTGGACGCAGTGCCCGGCGGTGTGAAGAGCACGCTGATCATAAGGGACAGCCAGGCGTACCACTACGGCAAGTACAACTGCACGGTGGTCAATGACTATGGCAACGATGTGGCAGAGATCCAACTGCAAGCGAAGAGTAAGTAAATCGATTTACTGTTCGACTTTCCAGAGATCACTTTGTGCCCCTTTCCCTCCCTCCCTCCCTCCCGCCGCGTAGAAAGCGTCTCCCTGTTGCTCACCATTGTGGGTGGCACTTCCGTGTTGGCATTTCTGCTGCTGCTCACCATCGTTGTGGTCGTTTATTTGCGCTGCAAGAAGCGCACAAAGCTGCCACCAGCGGATGTCATCAGCGAGCATCAAATCACGAAAAATGGCGGCGTCAGCTGCAAGCTGGAGCCCGGCGATCGCACCTCCAACTACAGTGATCTCAAGGTGGACATTTCGGGTGGCTATGTGCCCTACGGGGACTACAGCACACACTACAGCCCACCGCCACAATACTTGACCACTTGCTCCACCAAGTCCAACGGCAGCTCCACCATCCTACAGAATAACCATCAGAACCAGCTGCAACTGCAGCAGCAGCAGCAGCAGCAGCAGCAGCATCAGGGTCACCAGAGTCATCATCATCATCAGACCGCTCCAGGTCAGAGTTTGCCGATGACTTTCCTCACCAACAGCAGCGGTGGCAGCCTCACGGGTAGCATCATTGGCTCCAGGGAGATACGACAGGAGAATGGGCTGCCCAGTCTGCAGTCAACGACGGCCTCGGTGGTCAGCTCCTCGCCAAATGGCAGCTGCAGCAATCAGAGCACCGCCACAGCCACAGCCACTGCCACCGCCACCACACATGTGGTGGTGCCTAGTTCCATGGCCTTGAGTGTGGATCCGCGCTACAGCGCCATCTACGGCAATCCATACTTGCGCTCATCCAACTCTTCGCTGCTGCCGCCACCCACAGCGGTCTAAGCTCCAGAAGCGGAATGGAAGCCACAGCCCACGCGAAGACTGATCTCAAGGGACACGGCATCCTGGATCGTTCAATGGGGTAAGGACTTAGGGCGGTGTACGACGGGCGCCCATTGGAAGATTTCTTTTCTTTTTCAGCAACCAAAAATTTGAATCAATTAACTTAAAGATTTAGCTTAGGGACAGTGAGAGAGAGAGAGAGAGAAAGAGAGAGAGCGCTTTCTTCTAGGTAAGACAGACACATCCTTGGCTTGCATTTTGCACTACATTTTCCTGCCGTTGCTTGGATCCCCCAAACCTAGGCTAAGCGCAGTTCTAACTAAACAGAGACTAAGCTTCTAAGGAAAACAGTGTTAGGCAGCAACAGAGAGACAGTGTTAGGAAATGACTTGAAAAAGAGAAAATACGCGCCAGTTCGCGGGCATTTGTTGCGGGGTTCCAATTTGCATCATTCAACACAATCCAATCTCTCATTTTAAACCTTTTAATAAATATTTTATATGTTGTTTCAACAGTTAAATGCTATTTTTTGCAACAATTTCTACGCTCAGTTTTTGCATCTTAGTTGCCCTTAAATATCCTCAAATAAGTCCAACTAAAATCTTTCAAAAAGCGCAAAGAACAAATGCCCAAGAAATGCGCAAAAAAAGAATGAAAGAAAGAAGAATGTAGAGCATAAATGTATGCTATGAAAAGCAAATGCAGTAGCCATTAAGCGAAAACATAAAAAAATTAAAAAATGCCAAAGTACCTGATAGTATTTAAGTAGAGTGAAAGCCAGCGACACTCAACAATTACATTTTTTAAAAATTAATTCTATTACATAAATAAATATATATATATGTATTTTTTTTTGGAGACTAAGCCTAGAGGTTAAGTTTAAGGTATAAAAACGAAAATGCTAGTTGTTAGTAATTTGAGAGTCGCCTTAACTTATGACACGCCCATATGCCCCTGCAGCTAAGCAACTAAGAGATAGAGAAAGGGAGAGCGAGACGCGAGAGCGAGAACATGTATTCAATTTGTCAGTTCAATTGTGGCTAAGTGGCTAAGTGTACTTCTAAGTGTATTAACGGTCTAATTATCCTAGTTGTAGCCACACACCAACACACACATCTCTACACATAATTATGCTATATACACATACAATTATATACATAAATACATACATATACATACATACATTAGAGCTCGCTACATACATTTACATAAATAAAATATATTTACCATAAATATCTAGAGTTAGGTTTTTTTTTTGTCTGCCTAGAACTGTAAGCATTATATTTTGATAAAAGAAACAAACAGAAACGTTCAGTGTTTAAATCTTTGGTGTAGTTCTTTTTGTAACAACTGTACCCAAGCCCCCTGTAAAAGCCCTTCCTAGCGTACAGTTTAGTTACAACAAATGCAGAAAGTACAGCAAATTATAAACAACAAATAAGCTACAGAAAAAACACAACAACAACAACAACAACAACAACAACAAACACAAACACAGCAAGTTAAACACGCGAACAAAAATTAAATAAAATGTATTGAAAAAGAAAAACGAGCGAAAAATGTGTAAAAATCATTTGGAATTTGACATCAAAGCGCTGAGCAAAGACAAATAAGCGTTGGGGCGAGGAAAAACATTTTTAATTTCAGCCAGGACATGGACGTGGACAGGACACAGCTCCGAACCGGAAAAGGGAGTTGAGTCCGGGCAGGGGCCATGGCCAACTGTCAGGCAAACTGCAAAAAGCCAAAAATCAAACAAACAAAAGTGAAATTAAAATGTTGGCAGGCCACCAAAGCCAGCCAGCCAGCAGCAGTGGTCATGTGTGTGTGTGTGTGTGTTAATTTATGACCAGTTGGAGTCAGTCTCTCGCACTCGGAGTGCCCAGAGTTCGCAGTGTTGGAGGTCAGAGTTGACAATGCAAACAAACGGCTCGCTAAGCTCGACTAAAAATGCTTAATGAGAGTGCGTAAGGGTAGCTGCCACCCACACACACACACACAAAACACACACACACACACTCACTCGGGTCCGAGTGTTGGCCACAAGAAATTCTGCGGCTGCGGCAACAAAGTCGCGCACGACGCCCATTAAACTAAATTAGTTGCCCTTTGTCACAGAGCGACCCTCGAAGCTGTCACACATGTTGGTCGCTGCTGCTGCTGCTGCTGCTGATGTGGGGGGTGGCTGGAAATTGAGTGGCCTGGCATGGATGGTAGGTGCTGGCAAGGGGGGGGGG
>NW_022995757.1:195590-224496 GCF_900245975.1 Drosophila guanche | reverse complement strand
GGGGGGGGGTCCTACGTGCGCTTAGTCAAAAGGAAGTTGCAATTGCGGTTAGTTGTGTTAATTAGCATTTCTTTGTTGTCGGACTCACGTGAGATACCGCACGCAGCAGAAAGAGCGAACAGAGCGAACAGAATTTGGGAGAGCGCAGGTAGGAGGCGAATGCGGAAACACACACCAAAAGAAGAAACGGTTCTTGCTTCTCTGTCGCACATGCATTTTTTTTCTGACAGAGCTGCACAGCGGGTGAGTAAGCAAGAGAGAGAAGCTCAAAAACGTTTCTTGCTTCTCTGCCGCAGTCGAAGTTCTTTCTCTGCCGCTGCAGCGGTGCAGTCACACGAAGCTTTTATGACGACTGCGCTGCCCGTGATCTCTTCCCATGCGCAGTGCATGCGAATTAGATGAAGGAACAAAGATCGTTTGAGCTGAGAATAAATATTGTTCGAATAATCAAAGAAGATCTGCAATAAATGTTAGTAAAAGGCAAAACATTTATTTGTTTATTTGCAAATAAACTAACAGATTGCCTTCCAAAATAGCAATCAATCGTTCCACCTTCAGGGTGTTTACTGTTCGAGCTGTTGACACTTTGGCAAGTGTTGTGGCCCCTCAGCTGCTTTTCCTCCTGCTTCTGCACAACAAGGAACTTCTCTGTTGAAACTGCTGTCCAATCTCAGACCCATTGTCCGGTGAATTCGTGCGCATTTCTTTCACCGTGCAATGCGATCTGTGGGGACATCCGTTGTGGCGACACCTCGGACGCGTTTTCCTTTTGTCTCTTGTTGGGTGAAGGGTTGGGAAGGGGAGGGTGGTGGGGGGGGGGGGGGGCAACAACCGTAGCATCAACGACAAAAAAGCGCACACGAGGCGCACGAAGAGTTACGATTTCATTAACATGAGATATGGCAAGTGCCAAGGCAGTGGGCATGAAGTGGATTGGGCGTCGGGGTTTGGGTCTGCTCCTGGTCTCGGCTTGTGTGTGTGTGTGTGTGTGTGTGTGTGTGTGTGTGTGTGTGTGTGTGTGTATGTGGGGTGGAAGGCTTTATGGGTCGTTGCTGGGGTCGTGTGGGGAGCTGGTTTACGGCTCAAGTGTTGGCTTGTCGTCGCCGCTTGTGTCGCACTGCGTTGTTAATTGCTGGAAAGAGATGGCTGCAAAGAGAGAGAGGGAGAGGTAAAGGTATAGGCAGAGTTGAAGGCTTTGCCCTGCCCCTTTCATATGATTAGCAAATGTTTTGTTTTTCACTATGCACTAAAAAGGAGGCAGAAAGCCATTGAGGGGAGTTTCGGGTGGCCTGATGGCCGTGTTGAGTTGCGGGGGTTGGGGTTGCGCCCATAACCCCAAATGCCTGGCAAGTTTTCTGTGGTTGGAGGTTGCTTAATGTTGGGTTGCCGCTGTAATTGCTACTCCACGCGTGTGTCTATGTGCCCAAGTGTCTATGTGTGCGTCCATGTGCATGTCAATGTGTGTGCGGAAGGGTGTGGGTTGGGTTCAATTTCTTGAATTAATAAAATGTCTTCATTATTTAAATTGCACACACGACCACAGACCAGGAGCAGCAGCAGCAGCAGCAGCAGCAGCAGCAGCAGCAGCAGCTATGCTACCCCTCATCACTCAACCACCCCCCACACACACACACACACACCCCGTCAACATATGTGTCTCCCTCTCTCTCTCGCTCTCACTTCATGTGTGTTTGTGTACACCCTTCCGACTGAGTTAATTAGCAGCTGGGGAATTGTGAAATATATTAATATTGTACATTTCGGTGGTCCACCCAACACAGCACCACAAAGGGAACCCCGTGCCACCCCAATGACCACAACAAGCCGTGTCACACATTCCATTTGCCACTTCGATGGTCCTTTTGTGGTTGAATGGTCGCTGGGTCGCCGGTTCAGTTTGGGGTCGGGTCGGGGTCGCGCTTTTCGCAGCATACGGGGGGCCGCTCGAGGCAATCAAGGTGGTTTCAAGGCGCCCACAGACAGCAGGGAGACAGGCAGAGAGAGAAAGTGAGTGAGAGGCAGTTGGGCTTTTAGAATATTATTTCCATGTGGCCTAAAAGTATGCAAGGAACATGACAACTTTCCAAAAACCAACACGAAAATATTTATTTCTAATATTTGAATGGCTAATTAATTCATTTCCCAATTTTAAATAAATCTGAAAATATATTTTAGTAATTAAAACTACAGTTGAAGCTCAGAGCATGGATCTCAAATGTTAAGCAGTCAAACACTTAACAGCGCACTCCACTGTTGCTTAACAGAACTGTTTTCTGTTAAGCTTCAGCAATAAAAGTACAGAAGTTAGCCCATAGATGGCGATGCACACTTCGTGCTCGTTTCAATTAGAGCAGAGCAGCAACAGCAACAGGTGGCAGCTGCTGCTTAGGTTCATGGGTGTGTAGAAACTCTGCGATTAAAAGATAACTCCAGAGATTAGATCATCACAAGGTCAGTTCTATTGTTCAATGTGTAAATGCAAAATTCTAGCTCTACTCCTCGTCAGCTGCCCAGCTGCCCAGCTGGAAGGGATCACTTGAGGCCGCCAGTGACCTCAATGGCTGCGCCATTCACATAGGATGCCTTGGCGGAGGCGAGGAAGGCAATCACCTCGGCGATCTCCTCGGGCTTGCCCAGGCGGCCGACTGGACAGCGCTGCACCACCTGCTGCCTGATGGCCTCCGGCACCACGGCCACCATGGGCGTGTCAATGTAGCCGGGCAGAATGCAGTTGACGCGAATGCCGAACTTGCCGAACTCATTGGCGGCCACCTCCGTGAAGGAGATCACACCGGCCTTGGTGGCCGCATAGTTCGCCTGTCCCATATTGTTCATGCGCGCCACAATGCTCGAGAGATTGACAATGCTGCCGCCCTGCAGCTGCTGCTCGATCATCGCCTTGGCAAAGTACTGCGTCACCAGATACGTGCCCTTCAGGTTGACGCTGTACACTTCGTCGAAGTCCCGCTCGGGCATCTTCAGCAGGTAGCCGTCGCGCGTTATGCCCGCTGAGTTGACCACAATGCTGGGTGCCTGCTTAAACTTTAGCAGCGCCTCCGCCACGGCTGCCTGCACACTCGTCGCCGAGGAGACATCCACCTGCAGGGCAGCGGAACGCTCCGCGCCCAGCTCCTGGGCCGTCTCCTTGGCCGACTCCAAGTTGCGATCGGCGGCAATTACCTTGGCTCCATCGCGGGCCAGCAGACGGCAGGTGGCACGCCCTATGCCAGATCCAGCACCTGCAATATTCAGTGGGGGTTAGCGCAACGAAGCAATCTGCTGCCGCCAGACGCACCTGTGACCAAGGCCACCTTGCCCGCCAGTATTCCGCCGGTCATTATGCCAATTAAATTACAAAAATCTTCAGAACTCAAAAAGAAAACAACACGCCACTCTGCTTTCTGGCTGAATGTGACTCTGGTTATCGTTTCGGGCAGCGCTGATCAGCTGTTTGGGTGTTAGGTAAGAGAGCGAGAGCTTGCTGAGATGGGGAGCGCGCCAGCGAGCGAACCAGTGAGCTTTTGACTAAGCTTTTGCTCCAGCAAAGTTTATGCGCATCGTAAACGTGCAAAGAAAAAGATCTCGGACAGCGCAGTCGGCCCACGCAGCAGCGCAAAAGCTTCGTGTGCCCGAAACAACTTCGTGTCGGCCCACGCACTGCTGCGACGCTGCGCGCGCAGCGGCAGAGAAGCAAGAAACGTTTTTGTTGGCTTTGTGTTTGTTGTTTGTGCACGCAAGTGCACTGAACGAAGAAGAGCGAACAAGAAGAGAGGAGAAGAGAGAGCAAAGGGGGCTGCACGCTTTTCATTGATTTATTGAATTGCTTCAATTTATTCCAACGGTATTAGATAGTAATCCTGCGGCTGAGGCAGCAATTCCACTGCCCTTACATTGCTCACATCGAGGTTTCGCGCCAAGCCAAACTGCCGCAGCAGCTTCTTCAGGTAGCGCTTTGGAATGCGCACCAACTGGCGACGTATAATGCGCTGCAATCGGTTCCAGGGTCGACTGCTGCCCCGATGATCGTCCTCGTACTGCTGCAGGTCCTCCAAGTTCTGAGACTCCAATTCCTGATCGTCCAGCGGCTGAGCCTCCTCGCTCTGATTCTGCTCCTTCTGCTTGTGCTGTAGAGCGGTCAACTGCTTTACCAACAGCTGCAACTGCTTTGCGCTCAGCTGGCTGAGATCGATTTGGGCCTCTGAGGCTCTCAGTCGCAGCCTGTCACTGCAGCCGGCGGCAGCGACCGTGCCGCTGCCATCGAACAGGGCAACGGCGAGGCACGAGAAGATCAGCAATTGGCAGAACGACGGGCAATCCATGTTTGATTGAGGCCCCCGGCCTGCCACTGTCTTAAATACGAAATGTAATGCCCGCGGGGGCACGCACTGCCGCGTACTGCCCCATCATGCTGCCGTCCAAAAAAAATGTGTGTCAAGTGCGTGAAGTACTTTTCAAAGAGAAGAATTCGTTTATTTGTTCCAAAAGAAAGGAGAGCATGGAGGAGGCTTCACCTTTAAACATTAGCTACAATAAATTAGACAAAAAAAAACTAAAATAATATTCATGCTGCTGGGCAAGTGGGAAGTGGGAAGTGGGAGGTGGGAGGTGGGAGTGATCGCGCTTAGACGGCGGTGATGCGGGTGCGCTTGTTGCCTTTGTTCTTGTTGCGGTTCTTCCTGTTGTTCTTCTTGTTGCCACCGTTGACACGGCGACGGTTCTGCTGCTTCTTGTTCTGGACACGCTTCCTCACCACGCGACGCTTGTTGGGGCGACGATTGGTGTTGAGCATCACCTTCTGGCCGTTCTTGAAGTAGCGACGATAACGTGGCGGAATTCGCACGCTAATCTGCTGGCCGCGACGGGCACCCTTGCGGCGCAGGTTGATCATATTGTTCTGGGTGGCCTTGCTCTCGGTGGCACCGGTGCCCTGCACCTCGGCATCGGTCACAACCTCGTACTCCTGGGCGCCGGCAGCGAGTGCCGCCTCGAGGGCCTGTTCGTCGAGCAGCTCGGCATTGGCGGCCATTGCGCCGGGATAGGCCTGTTCCTGGGGCTCATCAGCCTCTGCGGCGTCATCCTCCTCCACGTCGGCACCGTAGTTGAGGGCATCGCTCTGGCGACGGCCTGTCGTCGTGCCTGTAGTCGTGGGCGAGGTGGTGATGGTGCCCGTGGCCGAGGGTATGGTGCCCGTGGATGTGACTGTCACCGTGGGACTGGCGGTGGCGGTGCCCGTGCCGGTGCCGGTGCCAGCGCCCGTAATGATGATGGGAATCACGGGCTGGTTGTTGCTGCTGAACATGTTCTTGAACATGAGGAACTTCTTCAGGAAGAGGCGGCCACTGGAGGCGTCCTTGGTGGCAGTGGAGCTGCTGCTGCCCTGAGCCGCTGCACCGCCCAGCATGAGCTTGTCCTGGTCGGCCTTTTGGTCCAGGGCCACGGCAATGTCGGCATCATTGGACCTGAACTTGGCCAGGGCCGGCTCATTGAAGTACGAGCTGCGGCGCGCCGCCTTCAGCAGCTGCGCCGTTGACTTGGGGCGCTCCTGGCCAGCGCTGGCAGCCAGCAGGCAACAGCCCAGCAGGACCAAAACGGACACTTGATGCTTCATCGTGGACTTGGCGAAGTCGGTGACTGGGAGAAACTACTCTGTGGCAGAGAACTTTTCTAGCAGGCCGTTAACGGAGCTGGCGAAGTGGACTCGGTGTGGACTCGGTGTGTGCTCGCCCGGATGGGTAATCAATGTTTGATACATTACCGCCCCAACGTTAAGCCTTTTATACCCAAAAACTTACCCAAGAAATGCAAATGACTTCGGCAAGTACCTCAGCGAACGGTACATTTTGCCATGGGTGTGCGTGTGTGTGTGTGTGTGTGTGTGTGTACATAGGCCAAAGTACACACAGGCAGAGCGCGCGAGACGCACAGAAACCCTAAGACCCCAACATTCTCGCAGATCCATTCAATTCACAATTGAATTGAATTGAAATTTGTGTCTTTGCCTGCAGCTATTTGAAGTTCTTCATCGTCATCGTCATCGTCATCGTCGTCAACCACTGCTTGGCGCGCTGCTTGCCTCAGCCATGTCCAGCAAGCAGTCCACAGCAGTCCACAGTTTTTGTTGTTGTACAATTTTTTTGGGCGGCTCGCTTTCTAAACACAGCCACGGAAAAAGTGAAAACACACACAACGAACATTTCTAATTGGAAGACAAAAAACAATCGGGGTCAAAGGGTTTGCACAACTTCAAAATAATCGAATGTGTGTGGCAATCGGTTGAAATCTCTGATCAAGTTTGCTTTCATTTAAAACTCACTTTCGTGTGAGTGATTTTCATTTCTGTGTTGGCGTGTGACAGGCTAAAATGATTCAAATAATTAAAGCTGCTCTCGCCTCTTGCTGGCTCATGTAAGTTGTACGAAAAAACAAAAACCCTCTCTAGAACGAACACTCGACCCACTGCCCTCAGGTTTGTGCAATTTCTGCTCGCTGGCGTGCGCTGGTCTCGTCTCAATGCAGTTGTCCAGCATTCGCCCACATTGTAAGTTTGGGAAAAACTACAAAGAATATTCTCTAATCAAAGTGCCTGCTCGCAGGCGGAAGCTATTCGATGTGCCACCCATAGGGAGGCGCAACAAGAAAGTCGAGGATACTCCAAAGACCAACTATGTGGTCGTCTTCAACATACCGCAGAGCATTTCGGACATGCGGGCAGGGCAAAATTCGATGTGCTGCAGCTTCTGCAGGGTTCAGGTCTCGAAACAGCAAATACAAGCGGCCCGAGTGGCCATCGATGTGGCGCTGCTATCGATACGTGTACCCGAACTGGATCGTGCCATCATGGCTGCATATGACCGTGGCATACAGTTGCGCATCATCACCAGCACACCAAGGATTCAACATTATGGCTCGTTGATTGTTCAACTTTGGCGCTCTGGAGTCCCAGTGCGTCACACCAACTTCGGCATGGATTGCCATTACAATTTTGCCATTGTGGATGGCGAGGAGCGCATTGCGGAGCTGCAACCCAAACAGCCAGAGTCCAAAACAGGCGACAAAAAGGATGCAAAAGTGCAGAAAAAAAAGGAAAAAACAGAACTTCGTCTCTACAAACTATTCTTTGAGCTGTGGAGTGAGCTAACACCCGTTGAGCCACCAGCAAGAGCCCAGTTTTAGCCACAAGTTCCCCCACAAAGCACTCAACAAAATGCTTGCTAGTTTTGTGGTTTGCAAATTGTGCGGAGGATCTTCGCAGGATCAGTGGAAGATTCGCACTTCTATGGTGTCTGCACCAATAAAAATGATTTAAAAAATAGGAAGTAATTCTTGTCGTTGTTTATTCGGTTTATTTCGGGGGTTCTACGGGATCAAAATTGTGCGGATCTAGACGCGGCGAGTGCGTCTGCGATTGCGGTTGCGGCGCAGGCGACGCTGGCTGTTGCGACGCTGGCGACGGCGAGCGGCACGCTGGCGACGACTGGCCTGGCTGCGGTTGCGACGGCTGCGACGGGACTGGGAGCGGCGCTTCTGGTTGAGGCGGCGACGCATGCGGCGACGCTTTTCCTGGGCGCGGCGACGGCTCATGGTGTTGCGACGGCGCATTGACTGCAGTTGCTTGCGCAGTGCCTTGTTCTCATCCTGCTGGCGACGGAACTCGAACTCCTTGAGAACGGCGCTGTTGGATACCTGGGAGCCGGAGCCGGAGCCTGAGCCTGAGACGGAGCCAGAGCCAGAGCCGCGACGCAAGCCAGAATCGGCGCGATTGTGCTGATGGCCGACCAGATCGTAGCTGTCATCCTCCTCGTTGTCATCGTCATCGTCATCGTCGGCATTGCCCCTGTAGGCGCCCACATACTTCTCGTCCTCGCTGTCATCGTCGTCGTCGTTGTCATCGTCCAGCTCCTGGGCACGGCCGTAGGGCAAATCATCAATGAAGCTCCTGGGTATCGATAATGAACTTGATGTCGGCGATGAAATGGGCGATGTTGTGGTTGTGCCTGTGGTGGTTGTATCTGGGGGCGTAATCGTTGTTGTCGTTGTTGAGGGTGTCACGGTGGTGCCCGTTGGTGCGGGGCATGGCGGTGTGCCGTTCTTCAGCGCCAGCAGCTGTGTCAGACTGCGTCCTTCCAGCTTATTTGGCTGCCTCAACAGGCGATATCTCAGCTGGGCAGCATTCCCATCATCGCTGCGTTTCACTAGAAGAGGGGAAGGAAGGAAGGAAGGAAGGAAGGAAGACGACTCAGTCAGGGCTAATGTCGATCGGTTGGGCGTCACTCACCGGCTGCCTGGGCCAGGCATGCTGTGGCTATCAGCAGCAAAGCGCAACAAGAGAACTTCATGGCTCGACTTTGGGGTGGTCTTGGTGTGGAATTATCCTTTTTCTTATCCTTTTCCTCTGTGGCGGTGCAGCTGCTCTGTGTTGCCCTGAGGGAAGGTCGCTGGTTGACTGTGACATTGCCAGCGGCCACTCGGGATTATATACCCAACGCTCCACTATCCACTATCCACTATCCACCATCCAGTGTCAATCGAAATATTCTCTCATTATCATTTCTTTTGCTAAAATTTGCAAATTTCTTGGCGAAAAAGTTGTATGCATAAATTTCGGCGACAACATCGCCGCACTCCCCACATCGTCGCTCTTTTTGCGGTTGAACTAGTTTGACCCTCGATGCCGGTAGCCGGCAGCAGAGACCAACAGACAGTGCTGAAAGGGGTTCTGTGCAGATCCATCAAAGATCCATCATGGATGTGCATTGCCATGCAAAAATCTTGCAGCACCACGGGCTAAGGAATGCCTTGAGTAACTGTCTCATCAATACGTCTTGTAATTTCTGTTCTTTATTTCCATTCATTACCGTTGCTTACATATCCCGTTAGGTTTGTTAGTTGAGCACACGAATGCGACGGTTCCTGTTGGGTGTGGCCTGACGGAAGCGTTTCATGAGGCGCTGGTTGGAGCGACGATTGCGACGCTGACGCTGACGGTTCTGCTGCTGGCGGCGACGACGCTGCTGCTGCTGCTGGCGACGCTTCTGGCGACGACGCTGCTGGCGCTGCTGCTGGCGACGACGGCGCTGGTTGGCCTGGCGACGCTGCTTGCGACGCTGACTGCGCAGACGATTCTGGCGACGGCGGCTCGAGTTGTTGCGGGTGGCGCGTGCTGCCGATGCAGCCATCTCCTGGGAATCATCATCCTGCTCCTCATCATCGTTCAGCTCGAAGCCGGCCAGCTGATGGTGCTCATCCTCCTCCTCATCCTCCAGCTCCTCGTCAACGTTGTTGTCGTCCAGCTGGCGGAGAGTGGTAGGGCCAGTGCTAGTGGATGTGGTGGGCACGGTGGCGGAAGTGCTGGTACCCGAGGAGGTTGTGGGTTCGGGCGTAATGGTGGTGGTCGTGGTGCCCGTGGAGGTGGTCGTTGGCGCCACTGTGGTGCTTGTCGTCGTTCCCTTCAGGCTGTTGATGATGTCCGTCAGCTGAATGGCGCTCAGGCGACCCTGGGCGGCGGGCTCATCGCGGCTGCGTCCAAACAGCTGATAGTTCTGACCGCTCTTGGCCTGATGGGGCTTGGCTGCAAGTGTGGGGGCACGATGTGTTACCACGAATCAAAGGGATCAAAGGACTCGTATCACTACTTACCGCTGGCAATGGCTGCCAGGCAGACCACGATAAGTAATCCCTTGAGCATGTGCATGTCCTCGACTCCTGGATTCTACTTGGGGTTTTGGTGGCGAAACTGTCTCTCGATTGCTGAGCTCGCTGTGACTGACTTGGAAGGGCTGTGCCCTTCATATTTATATGTCACCAACTTACAACGCCAATGCCCTTTACAACGGGCCCTTCGTGGCCCACAGCAGATGTAACTCTTTACAGCATTTGCCCACGCAGGAGCGAAAGAGATGGCACAAAGAAAGGGCCCCGCAAAGAAAGCAGATAAGCAGTCCAAGATGTAAGTTTATTTTGCATAAAGCCATAAATAAGCCAGCGAGCCGCTGACCCCATCTCGCCAGAACCTCACACAATTCGTAACCTCAGCCCGAGCTCCCCTTATTAGCATAGCTCGCGAATCGATCCAACGGTTAGCATTTGCATATTCATGGGGTAGAGACCGGGCCGAGAATTTCTTCAGACTCTAGACCACCTAACAAAGAAAGCAAAGAACCAACATTAAAGCTGAATTAGTTCCTCGAATTAGTTCCTAACTCAAAAGGAACTCAGCTTCAGTTCCTGCTGGCGAATGATCAGACTTAACCTAAGACTGAAAGCAAAAACAACGAGCACAAACACACACAGAGAAACGCATTTGCAAACGGCACTTTCGGCTCAAGTGCACGAATGCATAAAGAGAGCGACGAAACGCTCTCTCGTTGGTTGCAGCGAAAAGGGAACCGCTGCGCTGCTGCTCCGCTGCGCTGCTGCTCCGCTGCGCTGCTGCTCCGCTGCGCTGCTGCTCCGCTGCGCTGCTGCTCCGCTGCGCTGCTTCTCCGCTGCTCTTCCTCTCTACTTTGGCTTCTCTTCGCCCGCTCATCAGCAACATTTCTTGCATTAAGGTAGAAAAAAAAAATTGTCTTTGCTGTGCATACAAATGTCATTTAATTTCAGGCGTTGGGTGGGTCAAAGTGGGTTTGGGGCTATCGGCTCCTAGGCACGGACGAGGCGACGACCGCCACGACGACGACGCATCAGCTGGCGCAGACGGCGACGCTGGTTCAGGCGCTGACGGCGACGCTGACGCTGGTTTTGCTGACGGCGACGACGGCTCTGGTTGTTGCGACGGCGACGCTGGCGCTGGGCCTTGCTGCGGTTGCGATTGAGACGATTGCGGCGCGTGTTGTGGCGACGGTTCTGCTGCTGTACGCGGCGCAGTCGCTGCGAGTTGCGACGATCGGCCTGACGCTGGCGGCGCAGCAGGGCGCGCAGCCGCTGGTTATGCTCCCGCTGCAGGCGCTGCACACGACGACGATTGCGCTGATCCATCTGGAACTGGCGCCACTGCAGCTCGGTGGGACGCTCCACGGCAGCCGCTGGGGAGTTGCCACCCTGCTGTACAGCACTGCTGCCGCCTCCGGCGGCCAGCACATAGAACTCGTCATCGTCGTCGTCGTGGTCGTCAACGTCGAGCTCAATGCTGGCGCTGCCCGACTGCTCATCATCGTCCTCGTCGTCATCGTAGGCGCGTGCCAGTTCCTCATCGGAGCTTTCCTCGAGGCCTTCGACATCGCCAAAAGCACGACTGCCAGTGGCAGTGGTAGTGGGCGTTGTCGTTGAAGTCGTTGTGCCCGAGGTCGTGGTGGGCGAGGTCGTAGAGGGCGCGGTCGTAGTGGGCGTGCTCGTAGTGGTCGTGGTGGTGGCGGCCACTGTGGTGGTCGTTGTGGTGCCCTTCAGTGTGCTGAACTTGTTGGCTATGGACGAGGTGAATCTGCCCTCCGGCTGGCCGCTGGAACGCACACCCAGGCGGTAGCTGGGACGACGTTCAGCTGCAAATTGAGTTGGAGGAGAGCGATTGTAGCACACATCAGGAGCCATCAGTGTTCGTCCCGTTGGGGCACTTACCAATGGTTGCCGATGGGGCAAGCAGGGCGCACAGCGCCACCGCCAAGCTCAGCTGTAGCAAGCAGTGCATTCTGGGGCTGATGATTCTGGGATTCTGTGGAATCTTTTCTGGGCTGAAAGGACTTGGCTGTTGGTTTCCCGGCTACTTGTTGTCTCTGAGCTTGCACTCCGCAACTGACTGACAACTGATGGGATTTCTGCCGATTATATAGCCCGTCAAAGTATCCGTCAAAGTTCTATCCAGAATCGTTGATCGATGGCCGTCACTCTGCTCGTCGTCCTCTCTTCCCTTTCCCCTTTTCACTGGCCTATTAGCAGTGGGACCGAGGAGCGCCCCAGGCGGGTCACGGGGCCATGGTTCAGCGGTAGCTCTAGTCTTATGCTAATTTTCCCCACACATTTCTCTTGCCAAAAAAAAAACATTCTCTCCAGTTCAGGCCAATGATTGATTAACGCCAGATTTGAGAACTCAAAACTTGGCCCAGAGAACTCTGGAGAATGGCAAACGACCAAAAGAAGAGCTTGACCTCTAGCCAGCTGGTCGTCTGCTCAATAAATATTTCACACCTGACTCTGCAGCACTGACTCAAAACTCAGTTGATTTATTCGCTTCGCATTCCACGGACACCTGCTAATGTCCGCGGACACCTGCTCCACGCGATCCTTTTTATTGCAATTATATTTTTGTCTTTTCTTTGTAACAGATTGTCGAAGCTGTGACCCTGCTTGGGCGCTCGAAGCAACAATTTCAAGTGATCAAGAAGGATAATTCACCTTGCTTCATGCTTAGTTTTTCTTCTTTTTGACAAATTATGACCCACCAGATTGAACTTCTCAGTTGCTATTTATTTTACCAACAACTAACTGATGACTGTGGATTAAATTCAAAGAAAATATAGGCCAGAAAATACTTAATTAGAACGATGAACGATGTCAGCTACATATTAAATGCCTTAGCTTTAAGGATTATTTGAGGGTCTTCAAAACAGAAATATTATTTCATTTCAGTTTTACGTTTTCTTCCATTTTTGCTCATACTTAGCCATAACCCTTTAGTGCGCTTTCTCACTTCCACTTTGATGGCTACTACGAACTTACTTTTAAAAGAGATTTATTTTCTACCTCTGAGCTTGTTGAATTATTAAAACAATTTGCACTTTAGATGCAGCGTAAATTGTGCTCAAAGTTAATCCCTTGCTTAAAGTCCATCTTAACTCTATCTACAATACTTTATTACAGTTGAAATGTTGCCCACATGTCTCTTCCATGGACCATAGACTTTGTTGGCTTAGGTTTCAATCAATGAATAGATCTTTAGCGTAAATAATTGATTAGTTAAAGTTTTCACCTTTAAGGGGAATGAATAGCTTTCCACAGCTTACTTAAGTCTATGCGAAGCTAGAAATGTATTTATCTAACGTGAAAGTGTGTGCAAATGCCACAACACAAGTCAAAGGTGCAATTTGCCAGCTGTGAGCAATTCAAAAATAAATGCCAACTCTTCCCCCAAATCGAAGCAATGAAAAAACAAGCATAAGTAATTTTTCATATCACATTTTATTTCGTTATTCAAAAATTGTCGTCGGGTGGTCTTGTCTTGGCTTAGCTCTTAATTATAATACTATTTAGAGACGGTGATCGTTGGGGGTGTGGGAATGGGCCTTAGCCCTGCAGGACGACCTGACCGCCGCGACGTCGCTGTCCGGCGCGCTGCCGATTGCCAGTGGGACGAATGACATGAACGTTGGGGCGACGATTGCCACCGACGCGACGCCTGCGGTTGCCGCCACGACGACGACGACGGCTGTTGGAGCCGCGACGGCGCACATTGCGGCGTCCGTTATTCTTGCGGCGACGCACAATGACACGATTGGCGCGCTCCTCCTCGATGGCATCGGCCGCGGCGACGCCAGACGAGCGCTCCATGAGGGCAACGACAGCGCCATCGGGTATGGCATCGAGGGCGGCACGTGGCACGAGCAGCGCCGCCTTGCCGGTCTTCTCATCGATGACGCTCTGGCCCTCGATCTCAATGATGCCATCGGGCACCATAATGGCACCAGCCTGGTCCCTGGGTATAACCATTTGGGTGGCCTTCGCATTCTTCAGCAGCTGCTGGCCATTCGCCTGATTGAGGTTCAAGCTGAGATTTGGTGTCTTGCGGAGATTACCCACAGCTGGCAGAGGCTCGTCATCGTCGTCTTCACTGTCATCATCCACAAGATCTTCGTCCTGCTGGAAGTTGTTCCTGCGCGAGTTCGGATTGTTGAGCAACACCAACTGGCCGTGACGGGCAAAGTTGAGGCCCAACTGATGCTCCAGCTCATCCTCATCGTCGTCATCGTCGTGGAACTGCTCGTCATCGTCGATGTCTTCGTCATCGTCCTGTGGCTGCCGCAACATCTCATTGTCCTGATCAGCATCATCGTCATCGGCCTCCTCGACAATCTCAAAGCCCTTAACAACGGCGCCGGCATTGGGCAGACCTCTGGGTATGGACAGGAAGAGGTAAGGATGCTGCTGCTGGGACTGCTGGGACTGCTGGGACTGCCGCAGGAGTTGGCGCTGCTGAAGCCGCGGCTCGGCGAGGGCCAAGGCCAGCAAGCAGCTCAAGGCACAAAAGGCAACAAGACACTTGGACATGATTGTGGGCGTGGGTGATCCTCAATCGAAAGCAGTCAGTGTGTGGGCCGTGGGCCGTGACTGGTTCTGGGTCCTAATTGTAAGCAAAGTTCCAGAGAACTGTACAGCTCGCTGCGATGGCATTAGGTTTTTATGCGAAAAAGTTCTGCCCTGGCCGCAAAAGAACTCTTCTGGAGGGAGAAGAGAGAGATGAAATCAAGAATATATATTCAAGAATTGGGCATAATTGCGGTCGATGTCGGCATGATTTCAAGTGGCAAAAAACCAACCACAAGAATGGCTTCAAGAAAAAGAAATTCGATGGGCATAAATGTGGTTCAGTGACCCCCCAGAAAACCGAAAGAAAGAGCTCAAGAGTTGAATAGCAAATAAGCAAAAGTTGAGTTCCAAAAGAAATGACCAGAGGGAGGGACCAAACACACACGCAAAAATGAACCCACAGGGCAACGGACAACGGACAACGGACAGCGGACAACGCGGCACAACTTCAGCGTCATGCTAATGACAAAACAATCAGCAGAGACACGCAACGTTGGAGATCAGCAATAGATCCACCATCCAGCATCCAGCATCCAGCAACATCCATGGGACATGAATAGAAGTGGAGAAGTCATGGACCTGCTGCCCAAGTCAGCGACGCATGTGAAACTGTTGGGCCCACAGACCATTCCAGCGATCATATACTGCTTCAAGAGTGAGACTCGGCTGCCCCTTACACCACTCACACCAGTCCCTCCCCAGTCACACTCAGAAGAGTTGGCCAAAAGAGTGTTTTGTGGCCAAGTGTTCGCACGCTGCTCGCGGCTCGTGTGGCTGGCTTCCGTGACCCCCTTCCGACTGGCCACGCACAACTCTCTCGGCCACTGATTGATGGCACAAAGTGTGGGGATGGGCTCAGCTATTGCTTTAGCTACAAAGCCCTTCTCATTGTATTTGTTTCAGGAGGCAGACACCTCCAATCATGGCTCATGGTAAAAGAGAAAATGATGTGCCAAATGTCTTGCTTTAATTATTGTTTCAGATGAACAACGAGCCACAACTGGCAGCCGTTGCGGACAGATGAAAATAAGTTTTCGACAAGCAGAAGGCAGCCTCTAGGCAGCACTCTGATAAAGGGAAATAGTGTAAAGATGGCAGGTTATTCCTCTGCCATGAGTCCTTCAACCCAACGACGGTTTTCACACAGCAAAAATGCAAAAGAATTTCCATCAGAATTAACTCACATCCGAAATATTTTCTTTTATTTTCTTCTCTTCAAATGTCTCAATTTGCTTGCTTCTCTTTCTATTTTTTCTATGCCAAAATTCTTGTCTTTTTCCTCATCAGTTTATTAAAAAATACATTTAAAATTCTCTAAATTCAACTCTAAAGTCATTAAGGTAATTGTTGGATTTTGTTTGAATTTTATTTATGGAAACAACAGTTTTAGACTGTAAATTAGGTGGAATTTAGGCTGCCAGCCACTGACCCAATAAGTCCCATAAATATTTCATTAAATATTTATGAACAGCATTTAAATAAAACGAAACCCTTGCGGCAGATGCCTTGCAATTATGATTTGGTTTCGAATAATTTCGATCATTTATTTTGGCAATATAAAATATTTTGAACAGAAGTTGAAAAGCTTAGAAAACAAGACTTAGGTGACAATAAATTTCCACAAATCTAATTGCTAATTCTGTGCATTAAAAGCTGTGCAGCTCGATCTTGGAGTCATCATCATCGTACAGACTTCGTCAGCGACTTCTCCGGCAATTGATTCTTCCATAATTTTGTTCCAAGTCGGAAGTCGAAAGGGAGTTGCAGCAGCCACAACATCGCCACAGGTCAACGGCGAAGACCTAATAAAGTTTGAAACATTTATTTCATTGATTTCAATTGTGTATTTCAATCTCTTTTAGGAAAAATTCATCCGCCATTGGGCACACTCTCTCTTCTGGACACTTTCTTCTGTTGAATCTCCAATTTGCTCTGTAAAAATGTATGAAAAATATTCACTTACTGTTGGATTTTGTAAGCTAGTCAAAAGTCTAAGCCAGAAAAATCAGAATATTTAATGCGAAACATAATTTATTTATTGTTAAAACTGTTCCCCAAATGGCATCCAAAGTCCGCCTGCCAACAGCCTGGCAGAGGGAGAAAACTACCAATACAAATTTCTAATGCGCAAAATGACAGATGGCAGATGGCAGATGGGAGATGGCAAACGGTTGAGCTGTTGAATTGGAGTTCATTTCCATAAGAATGTCTAGGTGGGGGTCAAGCAGCGAGTAACCTCGAAACGAGTCGCAAAAAGCAACGGCGCAAAGAAAGCGGCTGCCAAATGGTTAATAAATTGATTAAAGCCTTAGCTATGGGCCAGGGAGAATACACAAACAAAATGTTCGCGCAGAAAGTTGAAAGTTCAATGGACGTAGAGGCAGGGCAGAGCCCGAACATTGGGAATTAATTATGGACAAAAAAAAGAATTCCGTTCGGAATGCCCGCTGGCCGGTGACCTCTCTTCTCGATAGATCTCTGCACATGCCTCGAATCTGTATCTGAATATGAATATGAATTAGAATTTCTTTCGATCGAGCGACCACTTGCCTGATCGTTCACCTCTCTGTGTTTTTCTTTGTTCTGCTTATTTTTTCTTTGCTGAATTATTAATTGACGGCGTTAATGAGCGCCTCCGCCTCTGGCTCCGCCTCTGCCTCTCTGTGTGACGAATGGCATAATGCTGAATGTTGTCAACCCTTTTTTGTGGATCTCCTCTGATGTCTGTTCAAGTGGTCGCTGGGCACTTGGCCTAGTACTTTCCATGGAGCAATGATTATGCAAATTCCAAAGCAAACTCCGCTGCTCCCGAGTCTCTGCCACGCCCGCGGGCTTGTCGGTGAATTTTGTTAGCTGTAAGAGAACTTCCATTGGGTTTTTGTTGCTGTCGCCTGTGTGTTGTGTTCGTTATAGCCAGTAATCCCTGTCTTCCCTGCTGCTGCCCAGCAATCAACTTTTGTCTGCAAAAGGTTTCAAAGAGAAAGCTCTTTAGGCGCTCGCGATCTTCAGGGGCTAAAAGCTCATCCTGCAATCCTGCGCTCACAGCTGAAAGCTGAAAGCTGAAAGCTGCCAGCTATGACACTCCAGCGGGAGCTTAAAGGCTGCAGAGTTGCACTCGGACTTGGAATTGCTGCTGAAGCGCAGAGTTGCAACCGGTCTTAGCGCTGCTGCTGCCACAGCTCCGAGATTTTGCTCTGCAGCATAACTGTACCCAGAACTGTCCCTCACTTAACGGCTTTCAACTCCATCGCGAATTAATTATGCACCACCCAAACGGCCCAACGGCTTTCTTTCTATTAATTATGGCATTCATTTTGCCACAAGAAAGATTGAAATTCAAATCTAGAGCTGGAGATCGCTTTTTGGGTTCTTTCTTTTGTTTTTTTTTTTTTTTTTTGGTTTTTGCAGCCTTTGTCTGGGGTCAACGCTCACTCCAAGGGAATTCATTAGCGCGCAGATTTCTGCAGAGATTTTGGCTTTGAACTTTCAACTGGCAAAAAGATACCCGAAATTATGCAAATCAATTTCTTTGTCTCCTTGCCACTCTTATCTCTGCGGCAGGCAACAAACGAACAACAAAAAAATATAACAAAAAATATTTATTTTGCTTCGGTTTCACGTGAATTGAAAATCGCAAATTTTGGTTTTTTTTTTGGGGCATTTGATTCATTCATTATTCATTATTCATTATTCAGTTTTGGGTATTTTTTACTCGTAACTCTGTAGCTCTACAATTAGGCGGAGATTTGATCGGAGGGGAGTTCGGCTTGCTCCTTGACGGGTTCCTCCTTGACGGGTTCCTCCTTGGCAGCTTCCTTGATGGGTTCCTCCTTCGTTTGCTCCTCCTTGATCGTGTCTGCCTGCTCGATCTTCTCTCCCTCTGCGGCCTGTGGCTCCAGGGCGCGTCCGCTCTTGCGCAGTGCGAAGCGTCGATTCTGATGCAACAGATCAAAGTAGGGATGGAAGTCGCCGTAGGGCACATAGCGAGCATCGCCATAGGCGGGCTGCACATGTCGCGACAGTCCGGGCTCATTGTCATCGCCGACAAGAATGAATTCCTGATCCTGCTTGTTGGCCTGCGGCAACTCCGTGGACACAGCCAGTGGCATCTTCATTTCCTGCTCCTTCTGCTCGCTGGCTTCCTGCGGCTTCAGCTCGGAGTCGCTGGCCATGGCGGGTGCCTTCTCGACGATGGTGCCCGGCCGGATGCGGGTGGGCAGAAGAGCGGCGCCCGAGCTGCTGGCAGCCTTCACGGGCTTGGCGCCAATGAGGACGGGCTGATTGCCGCTGGGCTTGTTCGCGGATCCTGTGCGGGAGGGTGGAATCTGTGGCGGCTGGAAGATGTCCATTAGCGAGGCCTCAGCCAGAAGTGGCACCGCCGATGCCGTCAGCTGTGGACGCTTCTTTTTCTTCTGCTTTTGCTGATGCTGCTGCTGCTGCTGCACGGGATTGATGGCGCTTTGGGGAATGTTGAGGATCAGCGGCTGGGCCTGAATGCCCTCGGCCAGGGAGACCATCGACTGTTGGTCGGGCGGGGAAAGACCCAGCTGGCTCCATGGGATGGTTATGTACTGCGTGGGGCGTCCCTGCCGGCGGATGGGCACGGTCAGCGGTGGCTGCGGGTAGGCGCTCACGGGCACACGCTGCTTCTTGGCCTGGCTGGGCACATAGGCGTAGGGATAGCCGGGGCCGAGATTCAGCAGCTCTGGGGCCACATACAAGGTCTGTCCGTTGCGATTAACCAGAAGAGTCGTCTGCTGGGGGCGACGTGCCTTGAGGGAGGCCGAGGAGCCTCCCGACTGTGAGGTGCGACGCAGCTTGGTGCCCAGCTCGGCGGGGCTTTGGCCGCGTGTGAACTGACGAATTTGGCTGATCAAACTCTGCTGGCCACGTTGAATGAAGTTCGCCTGGTTCTGGGAGCGACGCGTGCCCGATTGAACAAAGAATTCTGTCTCTGGCTGTGCCGCAAACTGTTGCTGCTGCTCCTCCTCCTCATCGCTGTCATCATCGATGCTGTCCTCCTCCTCATCATCATCGTCCTCGATATCCTCATCGTCATCATCCTGTGGCTTGCTCTGTGCCTGCTGCTGCTGGCGACGCTTTGTGGGCTCCACCGCTGGTGGTGCTGCTGCTGCTGCTGCCTCCTGCACCTTCTTCCGCTGCGAGGAGCTGCCTGCCGCCTGCTGCGACTTGCGGCGCTTCTGCTGCTGCTGCGGGCGACGCTTTTGCTGCTGCTGCTCCACGGACTGCTGCTCGTCATCTTCCTCGTCGAACTGCTCCAGCGACTGCTCGTCGTTCAGGGCCAAATCGTCGGCCTCCTCATCGTCGAACTCCTCATCGAAGCGATTGCCCTGGAAGTAGTCATCCTCGTCGTAGTAATCATCCTCAAACGAATCATCCAGCCGATTGTTGCTGTTGTTGGGGCGATCGTTGAAGCGATTTGGACGCTGGCGACGATTGCCATTGCCATTGCCATTTGCTGGACGCTGTCCACGCTGGGGACGCTGCTGTACGCGCACCACAATGTCGGGACGCTGTGTCGTGGTGGAGCTGGTGGTGCTGCTGGTCGTTGTGGACTCCCGGACGGGTGTGTCCACCAAGCCAGGCAGCTGCTGTCCGGCAGCAGCCAGGCGATCATTGAACCAGCCGGACACGGAGCCCGCCAGTGTGGAGAAGGATGAGCCCAGACCCTGGGCGGGATTCATGCCGAAGAGCCAGGTGCCGGGCGAGGCGGGCGATGGACTGGCGCCAGCATTTCCCGACTGCTTACCCTGCAGCTCATCGAACGCCGCCTGCCGTGGCTTGAACGCAATCAGTGGGTGGATGATGAAGTCCGCCACTGTATGCGGCTGAGCGGCGGCCTTTGGCTCATCAGCCTTGGGCTGCTCCATGGCCTCCACCACCACCACTGGCGGCTTCTCCGTGGGGCTCTTGGGCGCCATCGGTGCATCCTCTGTGCCAGTCACCAAATTTTCATAAACACAGCAAAAAAATGTAAAAAAAATGTAAAAAAAAAACCATCACAGGATTTGTTTTGGGCACATGAAAAAAATTGGGAGGAATAAAAAGAGCACAAAGGGGAGGAGAAAACAAACAAAAAAAATTAGTTGGTTGTTGGTTGTTGGTCTTGGGTCTGTGGTTTCTCATTGCCTACCAATCAGGGCCATGTCCGCTATGGGGGACTCGGTGGACTGCTCCGCCATGATGGGTGATTCGGTGACGGCAGCCTGCGGCTGGGCCTGGGACACAGCCAGGGCCAAAGCCAGGCACAGGCACAGGCACAGCACAAACTTGGCCATGTCTTGCTCTGGGTCTACGTCTACGTCTCTGTCTTTGTTGCGTTTGTTCTTGTCTCAGTCACAGACGCACACGCACACTCGCACGCACACACACACACACACACACACTGAAGATAAATTGATTTTCGGTTTCGGTTCGTTTTGGTTCGCTCGCCTCGTTTGGGGTCCACAGACAGACGTCTCGTTTGCTGAACTGTTTGAGCGTGCGCGCCGACCCGAGCTTTTTATGTGCCGTCTAGAATCACTTTTTGCTTTGCCCAAAGAGTCGAAAAAGCGCCGAAAGCCAGGCACGAGTGGCAGAGCGGCAGCGCGGGAGAGCAGCTTTGTGAGTGGGTGACTGCGCGGGAGAGCGAACGGCAGAGGCAGCGGCAGCGGCAGCGGCAGTGGCAGAGGCAGCGCTGGAGAGCGGCAGCTCGACACCAAAGCTCGCTCGCTCTCTCTCTCTCTCTCCCTCTCTCTCTCTTCGTGTGCCGGCTGGAGGCTGTAAATCAATTTGTGGTTTGTTGACCGCCCGATCGGTGCCGGGAAGACCCCCAGGTCGCAGGTCGCAGGTCGCAGGTCGATCACTCCATTAGCTAAGCTGCCGATGAGCGTCCGATTGGATTCAGCAAAGATTCTACGGAACTAGATACGGAACTAGCAATTAATAAATGAAAATTCGATTAGTTTTTAGCCATTTATTATTGTTACATTTTTCATTTACTGTTTTAATATTTCTGATCCGTACAAAGGAGTTGAGTCAAAAAGAGAGACAAGTTGGACAAGAAACCCAGAAGCATCCTTTAACATGGGACTCAAATATTGGATGTAAGCTACGCATTATTTTAACATTTTTTAAATATTAATTGTGTGTTCCAAAACAATTTTGAATATAATTTTATAAATATTTATATCGAAGTGTTTTTTGCATTAGCTATTTTCAGCAGCGAAAAAGTTCGATGGAATAGAACTAGTTCTTGCGAAACTTTTGTCAGCCCCCTTGTGGCAATTGCACTTCTCGGCGATTTCTATTTTGGATCATTGTGCCAATTCCGGGCGCAAATTTTCTCCAAAAATACCAAGAACTTTCCCTAATAACTTTCTAATAGATTGACCCCTTGGAGGTGAGAGATGAGTTAAGCTGAGTTGACCTCGGACATGTCGCAGGTCAGCAGCTTTCTTCCAGACTCCACACACACACACACAGACACACTTGGCCCTAATGAGTATTTATGTATTTTTTATGCATTTCCATTAACATGAAATTCGCCGCAAGTTGTTGCTGTTGGGCTCTCCTTCAGCCGCCTAAACCGTGCTAATGAATACATTGGGCCGTTCCTGCTGCTCTTTGCATAATTTGGTTATTAAAACATTTGTTTATGTCGCACATAATGGGCCGCAAATATGTTGGACCACATCTGAAATGCTGAACCACGTAGCCGCGATGGATGCGGCTGAATGCTTTTACATTGCGGCACTACGGAACGGTAGCTGTGCCAAATTTAAATAATTGACGCAAAAATACAACATAAATTAGATTAGCCAGCCAGCCAGCTGCCAGAGAGAGAGAGAGAGAGAGAGTTAGAAAATATTACAAAAAATAAATGAATCACTTGGCCCTCTGGGCAGTCGAAGGAAGTCAGTGAAAGCGTCCAATCTCCCGCCACATGAAATCGGATTGGGATTGAGGCTGCTAATGCAATTTTAATAACATTTTCCTATGCCATGAAAAAACTCCTTGAACCTTTCTGCCAAGTTATATAGAATAAATAGACAGCAAAGAATTTGTTGTTATTTGTTTTACTTTTTGTATATTTTTCCACACAGTTGCATCCAAAATATGTGCATCAAATACTATTATTCAGATACAAATTCCAATTTACAATGAAAACAAAGCTTCAATTGAATAATCAAATCAGTGTATAATTTTCTGGATCTTCGTCGTATACTTAATATTTGCAGCAAAGACTTGCCTAGAAATGAGTATTTGTGTGGCAGTATCCGCCAAACCTTTGCTGACTTTAGTTCTGCATTCTTTTTGGGACTCCAACAAAGACCATTTTCGAGCTAATCAAAGAGCTGAGCCAAAAGACCGTGTATAATCAGCGTAGCCAGCGTCGATGGAGCCAAATAATGGCAAAGACGGGAATAAAAGTTTCCATGGAATTGAATCCAATTGATTGATTTAAATACGCGTTGTCCAGCGATGCTACGATGTGTGTGGCTCTGTGGCTGCTCTGCGAATTGGGAACACAAGCATATTTGGAACAAGTTTCTTTTTGAACTCTGACATGGCTATGGGTAAGGGCCTCGCCCTAGCCCTCGCCCTCGTTGGACATTGACAAATGTGTTCCACAAGGGCCCACCCATTAGGGATCTCGCTTGACTTATTGAAAATCTCACTTTTGACCTCAAAAATTGGCTCCAAGAATTGTACAAAAATTTGGACAGACAACGACCCAAAATGCAAATTTCAATCTTAGATTTTGGCTGGACCCAAACTTAAACCACAACATTTGAGGTTTACTGCATCTGGAATTGGAATTGGAATGGGAATTGGAATGGGATTTGGAATGGAAACGGTCAACGACTTGTGAGGGAACTTGTCTGAGAGAGGGGAAACTGCCTAGACATGGCCAAGATACATACATAAATCAAGTGACTTGGGTCTTGGTGCTACATTTGCATAGTTTAATAATTTGCCAATCGGTGGCCCTGTTGCCCCTTTCTTCTCGTTCTTTCCGAACTGAATTTCGCATCGTTAGGAGGTTCTTTTTTTAGTTTTTGGGTTTTGCTAATGTTTCTTTTGTTTCGAAAATCTTTATACGAGCGATTTTTATGTGTCTCTCTCTCTTTGGGTCTCTGTCTGGGAGTCCATTCTGACGTTCCACCCAATATAAAATGTCTTTGCTGGGGCACTTGTTGAGCCATTTAATAGAGCCGCTCGCCCAGCGACACACCAGAGAAAGCAGCAACCGAATCCACAGAGCATTATGTCAATGAAGTTGGTAGCACTATTGGCCATTGGCCTGGCTGTCTTAGCCATCAGCGAGGGTACGTCTCAAGGGCGGGGGAAATGCTCCAAAAGGACACATCATAATAATCCACATCATTTTCGCATCTTCCCATCTCTCCTGCAGCTCGTCATGTGCCCGGTCACCGGCATCGTCAGCAGTTTGAGCAGCGTGCTTTGATCTCGAAGCCACATGGTGGTCCGCAGAGTCGCGTCTTTCCCGGCGCTGTGGCCATCAAGAAGTTGGTGCTGCTGAAATTCAAGAAGATCGTGCCCATCTCTCTGATCCTGCTCAAGTCCAGCAATGAGAATGAGGCCGAGCTGGTGCCCGTCTATCCCACCGATCAGATACCCGAAAATGTGCAGTTCATTCCCACACCCAATGGCATCTCGGGCCACAAGGATGTCCAAGCCATTGCCATACCCAGCGAGCTGCACGATCAACTGCAGATCAATGGCCTGTCCAATCTGGAGAACATTGAAGCGCTGCTGCATAGCAGCTCCATCACGTCCGCGGACAGCGAGGGTGAATCTGCTGCCGTGGGCAACAGCATTGCCGTTGCACAGCCCGAGGATCTGGTGCTCGACCAGCCCGAGAACGATGAGGATCAGCTTCTTGATGGTGCGGCAGCACCAGCATCCGTTGCCCCCCTGGCAGCGTCCGCTCCCGGCCTGCGTCGCCTGTCCGCCGATGAGCTGCTACGCTCCGGTGTCCGTAACTCGGCACATCTGCAGCAGACCAGCGTGGAGGAGATTCCCCTGCTGCTATACTCGGCCAACGATGGCTCCAGCTCAGTCTCAGTCTCGGGCTCGGGCTCGGGCTCGGGCTCCTCTTTCAGCCAGGGACGCCGCTACGTGGCTGCCACTCCAGCGCGTCGCCGTCAGCAGCAGTTCTACAACTAAGCAGAACCTCTGCCTCGCCTGCTGGCTGCCTCCTTCCTCCTGCCTCCTTCCCCATAGACTTAAGCACTTTTCCCCGGGCTTGGATCCTCCGCCTCTCCTCACTGGCTGTCACACGGGTTTCATTGTACTACTACTGGCATAATTTTTTTTTAGACTGAACTGAATATAAATTAACGTTATGAGCGAAATGACAAAAGGAGGCGCGATGTGCCCGGGCTCTGCTTCCGGGTTTTTGGCTGGTTCCTGTCTCGGTCCCCTATCCCTCTCCCTATCCCTATCCCTATCCCTCCCTGTTGTTGGCCTTGTTTTCGTGGCGCTTATCAGGCGAGTGCAGTTATCAGGGCTTTGTGCTGTGCTTTGTGCCGCTGACGTGACATGTCCTGTCGTGTCTGGGCCTAAGAGTGTCCTCATATGTGGCAGCCTGCCAAGCTGCCAGCGCACCCAAGACTGAGCCCTCCCTCCCTCCTCCTAGACTGTGTGCCTCTGGTTTGGGTCTGCTGCCTGTTATAAATTTGCAGCCACAAACACAAAGCAGCACCAGCAGCAACAACAAAAATGCATGCACACACACATGGCACAAGTCAACGGCACAGCGCACAGGCCGAAGCAGAGGCTCAAAGAAAGGAAGCCCCACAACAAAAGGCGACAAAGATAGGCCAAGTTAACCTCCCCTAAAATTAAGCGCACAACGACTAGGGAATATTCTTACGACACTCCTCGTAAAGTTATAATCCAGTAGTAGAAGTAAGTATCGATCGTAAAGCGTAAGTGCTAACATTTTACGCCTGGTGTCGGCACGCAGGTAGACAGTCACTCCCATGCTTTACTGCATTTGCTTCTTCTTCCTGCGCCTCTGTCGCTCGTGAGCAGTGGATCTTCATTTGCTGCTCAGATAAATGCACAGGGGGAGAGTAAGCGAACGAGAGCGCTTGCACGCAGCCACACGAAGCTCAAAAACGTTTCTTGCTTCTCTGCCGCTGCGCGCAGCCGAGCAAAAGTGCATGCGAAGCTGTTTCTCTGCCGCTGCTGCAGATCTCAATGCGTGGGCCGAAGCCACAAGAAGCTTTACTCTGCTTTTGCGGTCTCTGCTTTACACCGATCAGAGCAAACTTTTAATGTGAAAATTGGCAACTGTTGTTGTGTTGTTTGTTGGTTCGAAGGGACACCTTCGGCAGTGTACTACAATTTCATGGCTTTGCCTAGGTGCAGTCAACTCCCGTGTCCCCCCCCCCCCCCCAAGCTCGGTTCCTGCTACTCGTTTGTCTTGTCGTATGTCTTATTTGCCGCATTTTTGACAGCCACACCGCACCCTCTCTCTCTCTCTCTCTCTCTCTCACTCTGAGCTGGAGATTATGCAAGCGTTTTTGGAATTAGCAAAGCCGAAAGAGAGGCAGAGCGAGAGAGAGCGTGAGGGAGAACAAACAAAGACACAAAGTGGGTAGATAGGTAGCTGCATGCATACATATATTGTTGTGTTTTGTGTGCCTGGCTGGGTGGCATCGCTAGCGGCCGTAGTAGGGCGGTGGCACATAGATGACCCGCTTGCCATTCCCCCCGCTGCCGCTGCTGTTGTAGGGACCGCATGGCGGCGGTCCGTAGTAGGTATAGGTGCAGACGGTGCAGCAATTGATGGGCGTGGCCACCACCACAACGGGCGTCTTCTTGCTGGGCGGATAGGGCAGCGGGTAGCCAGGCGCATAGGGTGGCGGGTACCAGGGACGCTGCGGCGGCGGTGGCGGCGGCGGCGGCGGAGGAGGCGGAGGCAGCGGATATGGCCGTGGTGGCGGTCCCACTGGCGCACAGCAGCTCTGCGGCGGCCGTGGAGGGTATGGGGAGGGTCCACCCACAACATATGTATCGCAGCAGCGCTGCTCCTGAAACGCCTCCAGCGTGCAGGGCGACACACACGAATTGAAGAGTCCACTGATCCAGTCATAAATGACCCCAAAGGTGCGTCCCTGCCGCTGTGTGACATCGAACGGTCCAAAGGCATCCACTGAGGTGTTCACCGGCGCAGCAGCACTTGGCTGCAGCTCCGTCTGCATGTCCTCCATGCGCGATGAGTGATTGATGTAGACATACTCAAAGTTGTCATTGATGCGAGTGGTGGAGCTGCTGGAGGAGGAGCTGCTGCCATTGATGTTGGACGGATGCCAGCGCTGTAGTCGCACCTGTTGCTGTGCGCTGTGTCTTCTCACTGGCGGCATGAAGGGAGAGGTAAGCAAATGGATTTCTTTTATTTGCAAGCCTAAAAGCAGGCTACCAAAAAGTGCGTGCCAGTGTTGCAAAACGAACATCGAAAAGGTGTAACCGAAGTGTCGCGTGCAGTGGTGAGTTTTGGTGAGTTTAAAATTAAACATTAAATGCAGTTTTTATTACAGTGACACACACAAAAAAAAAAGTTTAAATAAGCCAAAAAAAACACATGAAAAATACACAAAGAAATATGGGGACGACTCCCTGCGTGGAGAGATCATCTGACTACTAACGGCCAAAGAAGCCAAAGCCACCATAGACATTGCTATTGGAATTCGCACCACCGCCGAATGCACCACCATTGGCGCCGGCATTCGCGCCATTGCCACCGGCACCGCCACCGGCATTCGCACTCGCATTGGCATTGGCCGATTGTCCATTTTGGCTGGTGGCCGAGGCGCTGCTCGATGCGGAATTGCTGACATAACCATTGGGGCCCGTCTTGGAGCTGGTCTGGGCACTGGTGTTGGCAGCGGCATTGCCTGGATTCTGGCCGTTGCCCTGGAACATCGACTGGCTGCTGGCATCGCTGGTCGCCTCCTGACGATTGCCGTCGCGCACCACTTGGCTGTTCGTCTGCGCCATGTTCGAGGAGGAACCAAACTGATTGTTGTTGGTGGCCGTGGAGCCACTGTTGGAGCCGACAGTCTCCCGGTTACCCTCCTGCGTGTGCTTAGTATTGGCATTCGCACTGGATGCCTGCTGCTGCCCAGCATCAAAGTTCAACGCTTGACTCTGTGAGTTCTGAGTGTTGTCGAAGCCGCCAGCCGTTTGGGTGTTCATTTCATTGGTATTCGCGGAGCTCACCTGCCCGCTGCTGCCATCCTGTGCAAGGTTCGAGCCAATGCTGCTGGAGCCAGTGTTGCCTTTGCTAGCGTGGTTATTGCTCGCTGCTTGCTGATCGAATCCAGGTCCACCCTGGGCATTGGCACTGCCTTGAGCCTGCTGCTGCTCTTTGTTGTTCTTCTTTTTGTTGTCTTGCTGCTGCTTCTGCTGCGGCTGTCCAAAGCTATCGAAGCCACCGCCAAACTGTGGGCCACCAAACTGTGGGCCACCAAACTGTGGACGACCAAACTGTGGGCCACCAAACTGTGGGCCACCAAACTGTGGGCCACCAAACTGTGGGCCACCAAAGCCGCCGCCAAACTGCCGACGCGGACGATCGAAGCCCAACGGTCCGCCAAAGCCACCGCCGGGATAGCCAAAGGGCACGAACTGTGCCCGACGCTTGGGACGCCGCACGGCAAATTGTTGCTGGGGCTGTCGCACCACACGCTGCTGGAAGGGACCGCCGTAGGTCTGGCCATTGGTCGCCGCATTGCCACCGAATCCGCCAGTTGTCGCCGAAGTCTGTCCACGTCGCGCCTTGCCCACGGCCTTCGAATTGGCGCGTGTGTCCGTAACGGTAACGCCGCCATATTGCTGAGTGTTGGTCAACGCATTGCTGTTCGACTTGACGCGCGCTCCCTTGCCCTGGGCATTCACCTGGGCCTGCGTCAACGCATTCGAGTTGGGCACATTGCGATCCAGGTCCAGGCTGAGCAGACCCAAGCCCAAACGCAAATCTCCATTAGCGCCACGCTGCAGGCCGAGTCCCTGCTGCAAGTTCGTTGGCGACAGCGAGGCGCCCAGTCCCACATTTCCGATCCTAAACTGATTGGCAATGCCCTGGGACACAGCTCCATTGGTATTGGTCTTGGTGCGTGTCAGCGTGTTGCCAATCTGCAGGCCACCAATGTCCACATCACGATTCTGCGCCTGACTGTTCGTCACCGTTCGCTGTCCATTCTGGCGGGTCACGGCCCGCGAGTTCGACAATCCCTGGGTGTACTCCACATTGTTGCCAAAGTCCACCTGCCGCTCATAGGCATTGGTGTTGGCTTTGGACACGGATCCAGGACGTTGGCGGGGCTGCTGCTGCTGGTACACCTGCTGCTGCTGGGGCTGATAGAATTGCTGCTGCTGGCGGGGCTGCTGCTGGTAGGCCAACTGCTGCTGGGGCTGATAGAACTGCTGCTGCTGTGGCTGTGGCTGAAAGCCAAAACCCGCAAACTGCGCCTCCGCTGTGAAAGTGAAAGAATATTTATAAAATCAGCGGAAAGTTTCATAATCTCCTGTGACAGATTTCTGAGCTCTATGCATTCGTAATACCCAGGCAACCCCCACCCCGAAAAGCGACACAAAAACTTGTTCCACACGCGTCAAATTTCTTTTTGGTTTCTGG
>NW_022995757.1:109056-194910 GCF_900245975.1 Drosophila guanche | reverse complement strand
TTTTTTTTTTTTTGTGTTTTTTTTTTTTTTTTTTTTTTTGTTTGTTTTTGTGGTTGTTGCCTGTTGTTTTTTTTTTTTTTCTGTTTTGTTTGTGCTGGTGGGGGGGGGGGGGGGGGGGGGGGGGGGCTTCTGGCTTGGGGGATGGACGTCAACTGAGAATCTACAAACTGGTTGGCTTTTTTTTGCCAGATAAATTGATGGAAAAAGAGAGCCACACGGAGTCGTCTTTCAGAAGTTCTTCCCATAATATTTGGAATCTATTTTCAAAGATAATTTCTCGTTTATCATTATTTATCTTTTGTAATACCAATTTATGCGTTAACCAACACTCTGCAGCCTCCAGGGCAACTGCTACGCTGTGTCCTCTGTGTCCTCTCATCTTAATTATATCTCATAATGAAGCTGCCACAAAACATTGGCCAACAATTAAGCCTTTTGCTAACCCTTCTATTCCCTCTCCATCTCTCTCTCTCTCTTTTTTTGTTGTTGTACAACTCTGGCCGCACTTTCCTCTGTTGTCTGTTGACAATGCATTGCACGTACGCGCAAAATCCAGCGATAATTTTGCAATTATTGCTGTAATAACAAAGCCCAGGGCCCCGAGAGCCTGTCTCTCTGTCCGCCTGTCAGCTCGACAATTTGTCCATCACTCTGTGTGTGTGCGTATCCTGTCATTATCCTGTCTATGCCTGCCTGGCTGCCTGCCTTTTTGCCAAAAAATATTTACCTTGCGGTTGACAAACTGCCAGCCAGCACACAATTAATCCAACAAATGCGTGTCCCATCCTCATCCTGGTCATGGAGCTCGTCTCGCTCGTAGCGTATTCCGTATGCTTCTGTGTGTGCGGTGTGTGTCTGTGTGTGTGTGTGTGTGTGTATGCACTATCCAACACTGGCCTGGCTAATTTTTTTCCCGCTTCCCGTTGTTTTGCCGCGTCTCCGTTGCCGTTGCAAAAACAGCGCACGCAATGAGCGCGTTTTTGGCCGCTGGCCGACTTTTATTGTCTCTGCTTGACGCTGTTTTTGCGGTCTTCTCCGTCACTCCGGCTACCCACTACACTTCTCTCTCTCTCTGTCTCTCTGTGTGTGTTGCTTTTATTCGGGGATTTTTTTCCGCCCGGCTTGCTGCTGCTTGTCGTTGAGCGTTTGATAGCGTTCTAAACTCGCTGCTGGGTTGATAATCGCGCTTTAAACTAATCAACAATTAGCGCCAACGCCAAGCCCCACCTGCCAGCGTATACATATATGTATGTACATACATATTCATATCTTATGGACGTCAATATATGTCTTCAAATTCACGTTTAACCCGTTTAGCTCCTAGACAACCGAAAAGACATCGCGGGGGACACAACAAACACTTTTTGATGCTCATTTGTTCTGTGTTTTGTTTTGTTATTTTTTTTTTTTGCTCACCAAAAGTTTCCATCATGTGTTTAGAACATTGGAAACTGTCTTTATTTTTGCTCAAGAGAAAGGCCTCTTTTCGGCATACATTTGAATGACTTAAGCGTGGAATAATAATTAAAATGTGGACAGAGAAAGTCGAGAACTTCAGTCAGTCTTGTGTGGAATGAATGTACGTTTTCATCTATAAAGATTCCCCTTGAAAAATATGAAATAAATTATCATTTAGGAAGAGCATTAAGAGCATCATTTGGGTAGTTCCCACATGAACAGCAGACGGCTGAGATTTCATTTCTGGTCTAAGGTGCCACTTCATGGTCAAGTTGGTCAGTTTTTTTCTCCACTTTTGAAGCTCTTGTTATTGGCGCTGCCCTTGACGCCTTCCCAAGCGTCAATGTACGCCCTGTAGGTCATGCTGGGGTCCAAGCCCAAAAACCAAACCCCTTGCCAATCTTCCAATCTGAGACAGACAAACAAATAGACAAAACAAAAACCTGCTCCAACTTGGCTCGCTCGAAACTTTTATTTTCTTCTATTGACAATAGTGATTAGCGGGTTTATTTTTTTGTATTTTTTGTAGCATTAGCCAGCAAACCTGTGGCCAGAACAATTTCTAATGAACGAGTCAACTTTGTGGCTACTTGGATGCTTTTGTATCTTTTGGGGCGTGGGGCAGATGTGTGGATTCCCTTCACGAATTCATAAAAACCAAACATGAATTTTCAGTCATTATTGCTAATGATGTGCCCCACGCCCCGCCGCCAGCCCCTTCTCTTACGCTGAGAATTTTGGAGTGTGCAAATCGACAAATTTGTTGTTTTGGGCTTACACTGCAAGAAACTGGCGGGCAGCCAACGGTAACAGCAGCAAGGCCAACAAATTGGGTCACACACACAGACACACACACACCCGGGGGCACTCGGGAAAAACTTTCGCCAGCGACTGAGAGAGAGAAAGAGAGCGAGAGAGCGAGAGAGACAGACGGGAGGGAGTGAGGTTTGGATTCAGTTTGGTGTTCGATATAAAAAATTGGTTTTTATTGTTATTTCATTTCTACCGTTTATCGGTCTGGCGGCATCTTTACGCTGACGATTCTCTCTCTCGCTCTCCCCCTGCTTTACTCTCTTTTTGTGCTGCTCCTTTACCCCTGAGTGATTTTCCCCCCACCCAACCCCTTCGAAAGCGGTTGGAGCTGCTGCCTTGAACGCGTGAAATGGAGTAGAAAAATTGTTTTTCTATCAAAGGCAAAATATCGCGCAGCAAACTCTTCAACATTCTCCCCCACCCACCCGTAACTCCCCTCCCCCCCTGGGTGTAGCAACAATCGTTGCTGTATTTTTGTATATTTTTTTTTTGGACACAGTAGCGACTTTTCTCTATCATTTTAATGCCCACCCAACTTTGCTGGACACGCGGCTTTAACCTTTTTTGTGAGGTTTTTCTGTTGGTTGCTGCTGCAGGATGAACAGGTCCCTGCAGTGGTGAGCGGTGGTGCGGTGGTGCGGTGGTGCGGGGAATGGAGGTGAAGTGATGCTGGTTTGGTTTTTGGTTTCTGTCTGAGATTCAGGAGATTTCTGCCACTGACGCCACTTGTCGTCCTCTGCTGCCCCGACTTTGATTTGTGCTGCTAATTGGACTTTCATTTTGCTTCAGAGAGCCAACAGTGGGAGTCGGTGAGGAGTACGAGTGTGTGTGTGTGTGTGTGTGTGTGTGTGTGTGTGTGTGTGTGTTTGTGGAGGAAGAAAGGGTATGGAGAAGACAGCGCTGTAGTGTAGTGCTCTTGTTGGCGATACTTATGCCAATTCCTTTTTAATTGCATTTCTATCAATTATTGCTTTAAAGCTGAAACAGAGAAGCGACGCACGATGCAGAAGAGAGCAAGCGATCAAGGGAGAGCTTTGCAGCAGGTAGAAGCGTAAGCTGGAGAGCGCGAGCAAAGTGCAGCAACGAAGAAGGCGGGAGAGATAGACGAAAGAACGGCCGCAGCCGCAGTAGCAGTCGCAGTCGCTGTGGCAGCCGCTGCCGCGCGTAAGCACATGCTGGAACGGTGCATAGGAATAAGCTCTGCCGCTGCGCTGCCGCTTAATTACTCGTGTAGTACAGTAGTGGGTCCCAATATTGGGATGTCCATACCAATTGCACTGCAGTGTTCCATTGTTGCAATGAGTAATTTTCATTTTAATTGTAATCTTTTCAACACTGCAATGCTATGACATAAAAAATTCTTTGGCTCACAGACGCCTGGCCTGCTGGGAAGTTGCCCCTTTTGGCAGCTCCATTTCTCAGTTCATTGTTTCGTTCAGCAAAAGTATCTCTCAGATACTTTTACTTCCCTCCCGCTCCTTTATGGTTGATGAACATTTTATGATAATTTGTTGTGACAAATTTTTTAAGTTGTAAATTTTGTTTGCCGAGGGGCGCAGAGGCAGAGGAAGAGCAGAGAAGAGAAGATGCTCCGTACAATTACACATTGCATAGACAGAGAAAGGGAAAGATACAGAGTAAGATACGGAGATACATTGTGCATTCGGTGAGCCATATGTTTGTCTAGAGTTGCCACACTTGCAACACACACACACACTCACATATGCTTCCGCTCAGTGTGAGTTTCCTTGTTCTTCGGCCGGGGAGTGGGGCTGTGAGTGTGTTTGTTTTCAGTTTACTTTTGCCGCGTCTGCATTGCGTCTTTTGTTATTATTACATTTTCATAAATGCAAAAGATACAGCTACAAACACACACACACACAGAGAGAGCGTAGAACTCGTTGATAAATTTTGTAAAGTTTTGTCTGCCATGCGGCTCGTTAGCTGCCTCTGTCTCACCGTCGCCCCGTCTCTGAAGCTGAAGCTTCAGCTCCACCCCTGGGTGTCCTTTCTGTGGCTTCACTTGTCCCTCCAGCTAGCTGTATGCTTGGTTACACAATCACCCCATCCAGGCCGAGACCCCAGCCAAGGGCTCTGTCTCTGTTTTATACGCATGAAAAATAGCTTCTTCCCAGTTGCAACGTTGAAATAAGATATTTCAATTTTGTATTGTAATTTCAGAACTTAAAATGTAATTTTTGAACACATAAGGGAGAGAGTCCATTGTGTGTAACCCTTATCCTACTTTTTGTAAGCTCTTCCTGACTGCCTTCCCCGTTTCCCTTTTTATGCTGCCTGCCATTTTCTTTCACCGTTTTCCAACTTGTTCTTCCAACTTCTTCTTTGCCGGAGAACCTGGCAACCCTTGCGCAATCGTGTCTGCCCTGTGCGGCGGATAGACGGTTCAATATACACGGAGCATAAGCCAGACAGAGACACATCCACCCAACCACCAGAGGCTCTCTCTCCCCCCCACCACCACCCCATTCAATTGTTGCTTCTCTTTGGGAAATTATGCAAACAGACTACAAAAAAACGGAGAAAAAAAAGAGCCCAAGAAACGTTCGGTCGGGTCTTGACAGGAATGAGATGTCTTCCGCTTGGCTCAGTTTTTGCTTGTAATAAAGTAGCAAACTGCACCACCAACAGCCACCACCACCCCACCTGCCCGACTCACCTCGTTATAACTGCATGGGCGGCACTTTTTATGAGCGCATACCCTGGAATATAGCAATGGGTACTTCGCTCTTGGCAGAGAGCGAAGAGAGGAAAGCCTTGGAGCAGCTAGCCGCAGTCAGTGAGTAACCCCGCTGTCGACTCACTTGAACTATTTTATGTGTGCCTGTGCCTGTGCCTGTTCCTGTGCCTGTGTGTGTGTGTTCGTCCCAAGCATTTGTGGGGCTGCCGCCTAAGGGCTGGGCTGCCTGGCTGCCTGGCTGCCTGCTTCGGCTCAAGTTTTTGGCAGCGCTTAAGAACTTAACACACAATGCCAAAATGTGCAAGCGGGGAAGGGGAGTAGCAGCAGCAACTTGCCACGCCCCCTGGCACAGCACAGCACAGCACAGCACACGCAAAAGTTTTGGTAGTGCAGTCCTGCAGCACACTCGATGCCACAACAGTAGCACCCAAAAGCCAACCGCCTGCATCTCCAATTCAAAATTCGGTGAATGGTGAACGGTGCCCGTCCACCCCCCTGCTGTGTGGCCCACCAAGTGACAAAGCTGGCAACGTCGTGTGTTGTAGGAAATGAGCCAAATTATGGCAAATTGTTGGCAAAAGTATTTAAAATGAGTTTATTTTCGAAATAAAAACTTCTGGATCCACCGCCCGCCCAACACACTCTCTCTGGGGGCATGATGTGTGTGTGTGTGTGTGTGTGTGTGTGTGTGTGTGTGTGTGTGTTTGTTGTGGCAACCCACCGCTTACGTTGCATACGATGTCAATGATGAGACACAATAATGACAGGAATAGTAGCCAAAACTGACAAGAGACAATTAAAATGCCATTAGACAGGCAACCAAATGCGAGTCGAATGTCTGTCTGAATGTGAGTGAATCGGCAGCTCGGGTGCTTCATTAGCTTCCGGGAATAACAAACATCGGAAAACTTTAATTCAAGCTTTAATTGTGCGCCAAAAGTATGCTCTAAATATTTTCAGAGGCTTGCAAAAATATTTACTGCTTGATAGCCGCTGATTTCACGTAGCCACACAAAAAAAGCTTAAAAGAAAGGACACAAAATACAGTTCAAAATTCAAACCCCATATTTTTGTGCTACTAAATGCTGTTGCTGAGGCACAAAAGAAAACTTGCACTGCTTGTGGTAAATGCTGTAAAAATATGAACAGAAACTTGCACTGCTTGTGGTAAATGCTGCATAAATATGCAAAAATATTTGAAATCCTTTTTCGTGTGCTGCTGTCATCGGTGGCACAGTAACTACAAAGACATCAATCAATGATGGACACACACACCTAGGAACCCAAGAGCAACACACGCGTGGACAAGTGACTCGCCAACTGTGAGCCAAACACACACCAGACTGAACCACACAATTATGTGTGTGTCGCTCCCCTCTGGGAGAACAAGCGACCTTAACTGTAAAACAAAAATGTTGAAAACCTAACAACAAAATGTAAATCCTTTCAATTGAAATGTTACATCCAGGACACAGCCAGAACAGCAGCAGCAAGGGGAACTTTGGCTCGTCAGCAGCTTTTGCTTGTTTGCGCTTCTAAGTTATTGTTACTGGTGCCAACTGGCTTAGCGACTCCGACTCCGACTCCGACTGCGACTGCGACTCAGCAACCCCTCGTTGGGTCCTTTGTCGAGTGCGTATGCTTCATATTTCCCTTTTGCTTTTGGTCCTGTGCGTGTGTCAACTGGCTTAAAGTTGCGCGTGGATTTGCTAGCTAATTCCATGGCAAGCCATTAGCATAAAATTGTGCACATAAAACGCCACTTCTGGGCTCATCGTTTCCCATTCAAGAATCCCCATGCTACGGCACTCATTTTTTGGTCTAACATTGGCAGCACTGCTTGGCACTGCTTGGCAAAGAGCCGCGCTGCACTGCTTGGCGAGCAAAAAAAAAACAATTGCAATATTTCTGCCCAACTAACATTAATAATTCCTCGTAGCTTAAATTGTTGCATTTGCCGCAATTTATTTTGACTTTTTTGAATTTAGCAAACGAAAAATAGAGTTGGAATTTTTGAGTGGCGAAAGTGAGGCGCAACCAGCGACGGAAAGGGAAAGTCGTCGTCCATCGGTCACCAATTGGAACGTGGAACATCTACTTCAGTGTCCTGCTGGACAAGGTCTTAGGTCTTCTGCCTGTAAGCAATATTTTTAGAGGATTTTACAGCGGCAGACTGCCTTGCGGAATACTCACAATATTCAATCCAAAATTATTGATTCTTCTACTCTGTTCGGCTGTTGTGGGGTTGCGGCCTGTTGTTCTTGTTGCAAATTTCGATTCCAAAATAAAGTTACAATTTCAATAAAACAAAACAATTTTTTTTTTGGTTGTGTGTCGGACGTCGACTAGACGTCGCGAGCATCTGACGGAAGGTCAATGCTCGAGTCCCACTCATTGGGATTAATGTAAATCTTCGAGGCAGTGCCACGGAGCGAGTCGATGCCCTGATTGAAGGGCACGGGCTTGGGGCGGGTGTGTACGTTCTCCATCCAGCGGGAGAAGGCGCCATCGGCCAACTGACGGCGCGCCAGAACACGCTGCTCATGCTCCTCTTGCTCGCGTGCCAGGCGCTGCTCTCTGGCGGCAATGCTGCGCTCAAAGACCTGGAGGCGCTGCCTGCGCTCCTCTGGGGTCTCTCTGGGACGGCTCACATTGGTGGGCACCGAGGTGGTGCTGGACTTCTTGGGGATGGTCAAAGGCTTCTTGTTTCGCTGCTCCTGGAGCAGTTGCGCCTTCTTAAGGTTCCACTCTCTGACCTTCTGCTCGGACTTCTGCATGCGCTCCTTGTGCAGTCTCTCGAGTCTCTCAGTCTCACGCTTCTTGGCCAAAAGATCCTCTTTCTTCTTTTCATTCTTGCGCTGCATCCACTCCTCATAGCGCAGCTTTCTCTCGTGCTCCTTTTGCTCGCTGCTCTTGCTGCTGGCAGAGACGATCGTCTTGGCGCTCTCTGGCTTGGCGGTCTCTGGCTTGGCGCTCTCTGGCTTGGTGCTCGGCAGTCTGACGGTCTGCAGTCTGCAGCTGTCCAGGTTCAGTGATGGCAAAAAGCGACAACCACCCTTCGATGGCTCAAGAACATCGGCATAGGCATGGGTCCAGCTGAACATGGACTGCGAAGACACCGAAGCAGTGGGTGAAGAACTTCCCTGACTGTCACCGAGGTCGCTGCAATCGCCAATGGAATCGGCATGCACAAGGGTGGGGCTCTCGCTGAGCCAATCCTCCTCGAGGGGCGACTCATTGCCATCGATGTGGAGTCCAGTCAATGCATCAGCGGCCTCAGCCTCCTCCAACTCCTGGCAGAAGTTCTTCAGGGTTTCAGCGTCACTCTCCAGATACTCACCAACATCCCCGCGATCCCCAACCAGTGTGCAGGTTGAGGTATCGGTGTCGGTCTCGGCTTCAGCCACAAGCGTACGATCGGTTAGTCCCGCATCGGACTCATCGTTATCACTCTGAGCTCCCCAGTTGGGCATTGGACTGTCGCGTCCAGTTGCAGCTCTGCCAGACAGCAGATTCTGCTCTACACGTTGCCCCTTGTCGTCGCGTCGTGTAATAAATGCCATTGCGTTGCCCTTGAATTAAATTAGCACAGGCGAGAGAATGTAAAATTATTTTTCTGTTTCACAGAATATTTGTTGTGTGTTTCTACGGGTCGTCTGTTTGAGACTAAGGAATTGAGTGACGAGTTTGCTTTGTGTGCGCCTACAGAGGATTCAAATGGTGCTAGATGTTGGGATTTTTTGATTCGTGTCATTACACTTTTTGCCGCACTCGTAGCCTCTGAGATTTATGCCAAAGCCCGGCAGCATACGAAAAGATCTCGGCAGCGCAGTCGGCGAACGCACAGCGCAACAGCTTCGTGAGCCGCTGCAGCGGCAGAGAAAGAACTTCGTATGTGGCCTATGCACTTTTGCTCGGCTGCGCGCAGCGGCAGAGAAGCAAGAAACGTTTTTGGGCTTCGTTTGGCTGCGTGCAAAGGCGCTATCGCTCCCTCGCTTACTCTCCCGCTTAAGTGCATGGCAAAGATCCGTTACTACGTATGGACAGAGAAGCAAGAAACGTTTTTCGTTTCATGTCTGTTGTCGATGCACACAAGTGCACCAAAACATATTTATGCATGTGTCGGATATGCAGAAATATTTATATACTTCATGCAGTTGAAAGCTCTCTGAGTAGCGGTTATAATTATTTCACTCTGAACATAAGCAGCTTCAATGATGTACGATTAGTGTGGGGTTTTGGTTGTTTGGGGAAGGGGGAGTGGGAATTCTGCCAGCAGCTGAAGGTGCCACCATTATTGTGATGTCTGCTGACTGACAGCTCTGTTGACTGTTTCTCTCGCCCCTTTTCCGACAGCCGCTTTGTCTTGTTTGGTTGCGTTTGTTTTCTTTTCTCTTTTTTGCTCTTCTTCTTTTGGTTGGGGTAATGCTGAATCAACAAAGTTGTCAACTTGGACAATCCTTGGAGCCTTTTTGTCGAGTGTTTGCTTGAGCCTAGCGATTGCTTCTCCTTTGTCTGCTGCTTTGCCTCCCACACTTTTGCCCATTCCTCATCTCCTATTGCCCGATCCTGTGCCCGCTCTCTGCTGCAGAGCTACAAAAACTCAGCGTGAGATAGTTAATTTGTTTTCACTTCAGCAACAAGAATATCATCGTCATCCTACGTACTCCTGCCCCACACCCAGGCTCACACCCACACCCACTCCCACTGCCTTTCTCTTACACTTTCTCTCTGTGTTTCTCCTCTGCCCATCACTTTCGCTGTGTATCCACCACTTTTGGCTCATTTATTTTCAGTTTGACGCCTGAGCGCTGCTTATTTGCACAACAATAGACAGCAGGAGAGAGAGAGAGAGAGCGCGAGTGGAGCAGGAGAATGGCGAAAAGTGGACTGAAAGGGATGAGGTGTCTGCTGGTCTGCGGACAAAGCGAGGGAGCAGCCATGCTGCTGGCGTGCCGGCCCAGAGGGTTGTGTGAGAAGTAGCCGCTGTCAAACTTATCAAATGGCGACGCGAAACAGAAAGAAAAGATTGCATAAATGAAGACAACACAAGGGTGTTGCCAGCAGAGACGCGTACTGATTGTCAGTGGCGGGTGAATGTTGTGGGTGCTGCTAAAGGCAGTTGACAACTGCGAAAAAATAAAGTAACTGGCAATGGTAGAGGGAGAGGGATAGGGAGAGGGAGAGGGTGGATGGTGGGTGGTAAATTGTCACAAAGCAAAATTAAAAACGCAAAAACAAAAGACAAAAGACAAACCAAGGCAGCAGCAGCAGTAGGAGAAACCTCCAAGGGGCTGGCAGTGACTAGTGCTACAGTGGGCAACATCAACTCAAAATGTGGAGCAAGTGGCAGCGAGAGTCCTGTCCTGTCCTGTCCTGTCCCATCCAATCCTGTGTAGCGGCAGGAGAACACCCAAAAAGTTGTCACCCGCTTGCCTGTCACGGCTGCAAAATATTTCAATTTGGCATTTTATCCCAGCAACAAATGTTGTTAGCTGTTTTGCCACTGTGGCTGGTGGCTGCCTCCGCGTGGGTGGATGGGTGTTGCGGGTGTCGTAGGCTGACATATTTTAATTAAATTGTTTGCGGAGCCACTTGGCCTGAGCTAAGGCTGCGGGCAAGTGCCCCCAGAATCATCAACACTTTATGAAAAGGATTTATTATCCCGAAACGCTCCTCAAGGGCGATAGAACTACTTACAGGAAAGGTGTGCCGCCCACTTAGGGGTAGCTAGGGGTAGCTACGAATAAGCTGCCCAAGATCAAGTGGGGTCAGAGTGTATGCTACGTACTACAACTAATTATGTTTATTTTTAATAACTTACTTGGGTTGCGTGAACGCGTTTAAGGCTGACTTGCGACCAAAATATATTGTTGCTGAAATGAATGCACGAATGTCTCCTCGATGCTCTCTTTGGATTGCGCTCACAGCTCTCTGTTTTGTGTGTTTCCAGCTCTGTGTAGAGCTGTGTTCCGTCTCAATATGTTTCTAGTTATGCTGAAATGTGGCGTTGTTGATGCTTAAGTATAATGTTACTTGGTTCCATATAAACATTTGGACACAAAAGTATTTGGCAGTCTGTGGGAATCTACTTTATCTAATATTTTCTGTACTTTACGTCAAAGTGCAAAGTGACGTTCGAAAATGACAAGCGTTCCTCAAAATTGCGTTCTCCAAGAAGCAAACAGGATCGTAGGTAAGTCCCCGCCCAGTGACTCTCTCTGCTTTTCCTTTGCCCTCCCATTGAGTGGTAATTCTTCTCTCCATAAACTTTTCTGCCTGCATGCCCATTATTCCCGTTATGGCAAGAGGACCGAGCTCAATGCTATCATTACATCTGTCTCGCTTTCGCATTTACACTTTTCGCACTTTCACACTTGTTCCACTCCCGTTTAACATTTCTCTGCGCTCACCTCCGCTCTCTCCGCTCTTGCGGTTTGCTCTCCCACGCTCGCTCTGCTCCCTGCTGCCCGCTCTCTGCTCGCTGTGTGCTTTTCGCACTTGCTAACCTTTCTGCTTGTTTGTGTGTGTGTGTGTGGTAATAGATCAATGAGATAAAATATATTTTATTATGCACACAACAAAACAAAAGCCTCACGGCGCAAACCAACATTCGACCAAATATTATGTGAGAATTATGAGAGGGTCCTCCTAGTCCGTCCCTCCCCCTCCTCCGCTACGGCTCTCAATTTTAATTATGCACTCGCAGTTAGTGCAGAATTCGGGACTATTCAAACATTTTGCCGCTGGCCAGCGAACAATTAAAAAGCGACGCGTGCTGCGCCCTGGAGGCCGGGGTCTGGGCTGTGTGGGCGTTAAACTTGTTGGCTTTTGCGATTATTTGATGGGCAAAAGAGTAATAAACAGCTGAAAGCGGCGAGAAATTCCCTCCATTGCATTTGCCAATTTTTGTACAATCCACTGGCCATGTGCCCTAAGCCTGATTAGTTGCAATTGAATAAAATTCAAATTTTCAAATAGATTAAATCGGCTGCCAGCGAAAGTAGTGCAGCAGCGGCACTGACAGTGCCAACAATTTGTTTGCTGCCTGCAGCTTACACCTACACATAATCTCTTTAGGGAGATCCTCAATGGAGGTTTAAATATTTTCAACATTTTTGCACATTTTTTAATGCAAAAATTGAGTCACAAACTTGAGTCTCAAATTAATTGGTTCCTCAAAGACACAACTTTGGCAGCCGCTGAATCAAGGGGGAAGCAGTTAAGATAAATAAACAATACACAAATACAGAGAAATAAAAAAATTATATTAAAAAAAACACGACTGAAAAAGAGACCGAAAAGCTGAAGCGAAATGATTTTCTAAGTAAGTGCAAATTGCGTTTTAATTAAAATGTAAAAATAAAATACACACAGAACCAGGGACGGGCACAAAGACAGTGCCAGGGGGGGTGTAGGGGGTATGAAGATGGACAACGCATGGGGGTTTTGTGTGGGCGTTGGCAACACTCACAAATATAAAATAAATAAAACAAAAGCACAAAAAAAAAGCGAACAAGAAAAATAATTAAAATTTGGAAAAGTAAGTTGGAAAATGTTTTCTCGCCTCTCTCGTCCTCATCCTTGTCCTGTGACATCTGCGCGAGTGTCGCTAACTGTTTGAGGAGGGACTGTACCCGGTACCTCTTGCCCTGTGGCAACTGGAACTGCCATTTGCTTTCCCCCAGACGTGCCAAAGTATTAACACTCTCTAAGCTTGCAAAAAGCGTAAATGTCACAATTCCATTTACTTTTCGTATTTATATTTTCTTCGACTGGCCATGCCCACTTAATGGCTGTCCCGCCCCCCACCGTCTGGTGTCCCTCCCTCTATCATTTCGCTGGCCTTATCAGCATATCGCACATTCCCCAGTGCCATCCCTTCGTGCTCTCAACTGGCTTTCTCTCTATTGCCCTGTGAAAAATTATTTGACAAACAGTTTTCCGCACGCGTTTTTCTTCGTCCCCTCCTGCCCCTCCGCTTTGGGTTCGACATTTTTTTTTCTACTTATTTTTCTTTCTTCTTTTTTTTTCTTTCGTGGCTTGGCATAAAAATGCAAACTTTTTAATTGGGTTTTTGTGTGATCGCATTTGGGGCAAAGCTATCGCCCAAGAGGAAGTCTGCAAAACCTGAAGGAGGATTGGGGGGGGGGGGGGGGGGGGGGGGGGGGCACAGGGATTGAACTGGTAAGTCGCAGGTCCGATGCCGCCGAAAAATCCGCGTTGATGGCAGCCATTTGACGCCGCTGACTGGCTGTGCGCCAAACAATTTTAAGCCGCTTAGCTTGACCGAAAACTTCCTCACACTAAACAAGATCCCACCAACACCCCAGCCAGCACCCAGCCAGCCCCATTCTAATGAATTCATGAACCAAAAAAAAACAAACCGAACATTGTGCTCGCGGCACAAATTAGCCAGGCTCAGCAAATTTTTTGACAGCTTCACAGCAGCATGACGGAGGGGGGCGGATAATCCTTGGTCAGGTGGGAGTTGGCGCGGGGCTTATTCCAGGAATAATCCGGCAGTAACCTGCAGCCAATTGTAGAGCCAAATGTATCGAATTTTGAAGGTGAGTTTTTGGTCAGGATTATTTGGAATGTAACTGGAGAGAGCTCTCGCCTTTGCTACCACTCAGGTGTAGGTGTGGAGTAAAAGAAATCCAACTCATGGCTGATGGCCCGCTCATAAAAGTAATTGAACTTTGTGTATTTATTGATTAAGCAATTAGTTGAAATTACACTAAGCACACAAAAGATACGTAGATACATCTACACGCAGCTCATGTCTGGCTGTCGAAGGTGTGTGTGTGTGTGTACACAATTCGGAGTAACTGTGCCAGTGGCAAAGCTGCAACTGTAACTGTAACTGTAACTGTAACTCCACTCCCAGCCCTACTATCAACATCATTGGGCTCCACTTTACCGTTCCATTTGCCACGCTCTCTCTCTCTCTCTCTCTCTCTGCCACGTTCTCTCGCGCTCGCCCTCGCCCACTCTTTGCGTTTTGCGTGGCTCCCTGTGTAAATATCACACGCCACATACGCAATATCTACACAGGGAGATATAGCTATGGGTCTGACTGTGACTATGGCCATCGGTTTGCCTCTGACTCTGTCTACGGTTCTGCCTCTGCCTCTGCCTCTGACTCCGACTATGGCCATGTGCTATTTATGCCTGGCACACATCGCAAACAGCAGACAGACTAACAAACTAAACCAGACCAGACTCGAGCAGACGATGCCAAAGCCTCAATGCCAGCGGGGGTGTCAAGTAACTTACTCAGAGTCCACATATTTTGCCGGAAAGCGCATAACGAATGGCTTACGAGTCAAGCTTGGGATATCCGCCAAGTAGCAGAGATCCCATGGTGTTTTAATGGAATAAATGCAGCCATTAATGTACTCTAATATGCACAAATAAACTCATAAATTTACCTGTTCGGATACTGTTCGAATGTTTACAACCACTAAAACACGAGAATGCGATTAATAGACGAAGCATAAACGAGCGAGGGCGAATTCGCTCCAACGCAATGACCAATTCACGGCAGCAGCGCAGCAAAGCAAAAGCGAGCGTGGGCGAATTCGCTCCAATGCAATGACCAATTCACAATAGCAAGATCGTGCGTGGGCTTCAATTCGCTTCAATGCAACAGCAGCGCCGCAAAGCAAGAGCGGACGAAAGCGAATTGAGAAGAGAGTAATCCCAGACGCAGAGAGAATTTATTTCGTGTTTCATCAGCTTCCAATCCTAAGCAATCTTTTAATTCTAGCCTCAATCCACGCAGAGTATCCGCAATTCGCTTTTGTGGCTTCAACTCCACGCTTTGCATTCGCTGCTGTCGGCTTTAACGGGCGACGCTTTAATTGCAGCCCCCTGGCAGTGGGACAGAGCAGCGGGTGGCCACCATCAAAACCGGTCAAAAGTAAAGTCAAGCCAAGGCAGAGAGTCCTGTGTACTGTGTACTGTGTTCTGTGTCCTGTGATGGCATAGCTCGCTCCTGTAGTTGTACCTCTCCTGGAGCTTGGGCCTGGGCTTTGGCTTTGGCTTTGGCTCGCATGTGTTGCCATCGATTTGGCCGTTTAACATTTATCGCCTCGTGCTCTGCAAATTACTGCAAAAAGCGGATGAGGGAGGGAGCGAGGGGAGGTGTAAGGCAGGGGGAGATCAATATATATGTCCAGCAATTTTGCACATTTTCCACTGCGTGTCACCTGCGCAGCGCAGATAAATGGCCAAAGACTATGGCGAGCAGGGGGCAATGGCGCAAAGTGTTGCCAGTTGAGAAGGATACTTAGGGCTTAGGTTGAGGGTGGTTATCGGTGTGGGTGGGGGTGCCGCAAAAGTTTGTCCCCAGCCAACGGCAACGATTTGTCGATTTATGTGCTGTGAATTGAAATGCAGCCAAGAAAATTTCTCATTCAACGAGCTAATGCAAAACAAATCGCTTGAAGGGACACGAGGCAGGGGATTCGGGACGGTGTGGCACCTGTGTGCAGAAAGTCTCTTTAAATGTGTGTGCAGAAATGTGTGTGTGTGTGTGTGTGTGTGCTAAGCCAGTGTCTCTCTTGGGTTATTAGAGCGCACCACTCCCCAACGCTTTGCCATCGATCTCAGCTGCTTGTTTTATTATCTCAAAGTGAAACAAAAGCAACAAAAACACAAAAATAAAGCCATGGAGAAAGAGAATAACAAAAACAAAAGACAACAGGGAAAATGGCGAAGCGAAGCTCTGAAGCGTTAGCGACATTGTTGACCGTTAGCCAAGAGAGTATCAGCGAGCAGGCAGCAACAACAACAGCAACAAGGGGTGGGGGAAGGGGAAAGGGAAGGGGAAGGGGAAGGGGAAGGGGGACAACAACTACCATCCAAAGAGGAACAGTGTTTGACCCCAGCTGGTCCGTTGGCTGTCCAACTTGTCGCTGCGATGATTAATGGCCACCAAACTGATAAATCAACTTTGTCGCTGTTGCTGTCACTGCACAAACACGCCGCAAAATGCTGCGCCCCACACACACACACACACACACACACAGGCATAGACACAGTGGAGGCTCCTTTTGGCACATTCCTTGGACCCCCCGCTCGTTCAAGGCCTGGTCTAGAAATTCGATTCGTTTCAATTCGTTGCGGCTCACTTGAGTTTTAGCTAATGCTCAATATGCCACGCCCATCCACGGCATGCTACCAAAACCAGACACCTCTCACACCTCAGCCCATCCACTTCCCCAGCCACAGCCAGCCAGGCAGCCAGGAACACCAGCAACATATGCAAACACGACCATTTTGGCCCCCAACCCTTTGTCGCCTCTCTTGCTGCTCCGATAAATATTCGCTTCGATTCTCCATTGTCCATTGTCCACTGTCTACTGTCCACCGGTCTAACGGAAATTATTTTGCAGCTAAGCAAAGAACAAAGCGGAACCAACGGATCAAAATGACAAACTTTAAAGGACATGGCATTGTGTTTGCTTTTGTGTGTGGAACGAACAAAGTGAACCAAATGGAGCCTGATCGAGTTGAATAGATTTTGGGTCATGCTAAACGGAGCTTGCTGATCAATAGAACGAATTTTATGATGGAAAAGATAAATCAATTTAAATATATTTAAAGCGTTAAAGTAAAATTATTATTGGTTTTTTGCTTGCACTGCCCACTGTACATCCAAGCATCTCTCGCGTCTTTCTTTCTTGCTGTTGCTTTTTCTGCCGCTCTCTCTCTCGTTTTGTCGCGCTCTCCAGATCAGTCGCGGCGCTGCTGCGAAAGCTCAGCCCAAAGAGTGCAAGAAATGCAGCGACGCTGCTGCAATCCCAAAGAGAGCAATAGAGATGCCAAATAGATGAATAAACGGCATACCTGTGCATAGATAAATATGTACATACCTATGTGCATCTCCCTCTCTCTCTGTGTGTGTGTGTGTGTAATCCTTTGTGCCATTCGAGTGCTTCGCATTGCCATTCATTGCATTTTGCCATTTGGCTCATTAGACACATTTCGTTGGCAATTAAGTAAATAATTTGTAAGCCGCAGAACGTTGCAGTGGCTGCCGCGGCGGTTCGTCTGCGGTGGCACCGCCAGCACCAGCACCAGGACCACCCACTGGCATCGACCACCACATGGACGACTGCTTCTGCTGCTGCTGCTGCTGCTGCCGCTGCCCTTCCTTCTGGTCATGACCTGTCCACCGTTTATTATGTTGTGCGAGTGTGAGTGCCTCTGTGGTCGCTGTCTGTGGTAATTTATGTTACTGCACCAAGTAAATGCCGCCAAAGCACAACTCACAGAACACACACACACACACACACACACACACACACACACACTCGTACCCACTGACACACTGACGCTGTGTGTGTGTTTGCGCTTTTGTTGTTCTGTTTGCCAATTGATTTGAAAATCGCAGCAGCAATGGCACAAAAACGTTGCCGGCTAATGCCAAAAACATTACGTACCTGCAGGACAGGACCCTTCCCCTCCCCCACCATCCTTGCTCTGGCCATTCACTGCCGGCACGCACTGTATGCAGCGCGCATATTTAAATTTTCGCAAGCACTCGAATCGTTTGGATTCCAGTCTCCTCGCCGGCACCCTGTCTCTGCGCTTAGCAATTTTTTGGCAGCAGAGGGACAGAGGCGGAGTTCTCCCAAAGTTCTGATTGAATTTCATGCGAGTCGAAGGACTCTTCCTGTCCTGTCCCGCACTGTCCAACTTGCGTGCGTGAATTGAAAGTTTTTTCTGCGCCCTGCAATGACGAGTTGAGTGCTGCAAGAGAATTGAATGGCACTGGCACTGGCACTGGCTTTGGGATTGGGATTGGATGGCAGACAATGAGCTGGCAGAGTGGAGGGAGGAATGGAGGGGCTGGCAAAAAACGAGACGTGCCAGCCGCTCTCAGTAATGCAGAATAGTAAATATGAGCAACGAGTGTGCACATATTCATTCGAATAATGACAGCCCAAAAGTTACTATTCCGTGGAATAAAACTGCAAAATGAATTCAATCGATGACTCTGCCTCTGCGAGCAGCTGCCTGCTGCCCCCAGGCAGTCGCACAGCAGGAATCAAGTGCCCCAGCCGCCATCATTCATGCAGCTAATCGTGGGTTGGGTTGATGCGCAGGTGGCCACCATCTGATAGGGCCCAAGGCAAATCTATGGCCGGTCCATGAAAGCTCGTTAAGGCCACCAGAGATGCGTCAACCACAGGCCAGATACTGTGATACTGTAATCCAGGGGCATCAGCGCGATGTGAAAAAAGTTTCTTGTTTCCCTGTCTCGCGCGTGCATGGGCCATAACGGATCTCTCAGAGAGCTTGCCCAGCGGGCGCTGAAAACGTTTCTTGCTTCGCTGCCGCGACGCGCAGCCGATCCGCAGTGCACACGAAGTTGCTTCGCTTCTCTGCCGCTTCACACGAAGCAATTGCTGTGCATGTGCCGACTGCGCTGCCCGACCTCTGCTGCGATCATGGCTGCGAAGGCAGCACAAAGAGAAATGAAATAAATAATCTGGGCTTACACATTCCTTAGCAACGAGTAACTATCGGGTAGTGTTGCTGCTGTGCTCCTTTGTCATCTCCAAGTATCTATCAGTCACTGTGATGGCACGGCAGGCACACACAAAAAACTGCCGTAGGCGTGCCCGGCACCCCTCCCCAGTCTTCACTCGCCCATTCCTGGCTGTCTGGCCGCAGGGACAATGGTCGAAATGCAATGCGGACGGTGCCCTCTGCCTCTCTCCTTTGGCGTGTCCGAGCGTGGCTCCTGCGTTATGACGATGTCACCATCATCATCACAAGCGTCAATGTTGGCTTTGAATGTGTCGCTGCCTCAGTCTCTGCCGCTGCCTATCCTGCCTGCTGTTGCTGTTGTTTTGGGGGCTACTTGTTTATGCATGTCATTGTTTGCATGCAAATTTTGAGCAGCCTACAACCTGGTCCGTCGCCACACCTGAGCCTGAGCCTGAACCAGATTTCACCCCACCCCACTTTGCTTGGCTCTCTCCTACAAATTCTTTAAGGACTTTAAAGCCACAGAGCGTCTGGAGGCGAAGCAATGTGCTCGGGAGTCGCAGTCGTTGGTGCTCGAGTGGGAGTCCTCCTTGCTGACGTGGTCTGGGGATCGCTGCTCGCTCGACGGCTGCCATTTTAATTGAATTATGGCGCTGGGCAGAGCAGAGGCGACTTCAAAGGAGAAGCAACGCTGCCTGCCAGCCTGCCTGCCTGTCTGCCCTGCCTGATAAGAACAAAAGTATGTTTGCCGCATGGAATTTCCCCGGGTGCGGGAGGTTTAGGGCGAGGGTCTCGCAAATTAGAAAATGTGCACACAGTGGAGCAGAGAGAAAGAGAGAGAGAGAGAGCGGAGTGTGGAGAGCAGCAGAGAGAGAGAGAGAGAGAGCTTTCAGCTGAAAGCTCTGGAAGCGTGCTGCTGGAAACGCAGAAGTGTTGAGTTGATCGTGGATGAAAACTATTCCATTAGTAAAAGTAATAATTTTGTGCTTGCTGCTGCCAGTGCAACATTCTTGGGCACCTTTTTGCAGCGTCTTGCCGCCACTGTGGCAGCAGCAGGCAGAACCTTTTTTTGTGCGCTGGCCTCGCATTTCAGGCGTGTTTGGCTACGTGAGCGGCGGCGAGGCCCCCCCACAGTCTGCTGCCTCTGGACCTGTTGCAGGCACTCACCCAAACCCAACCCCAACCCCAACCCCAACCGCGTGCCCGCGTGCCCGCGTGTCCTGTGTAGTGCAATGGAGGAAGTAGATGAGAAGCACCGCAAATTATGCCAAGGAACTTGTTAAACTTATTAAAACGAAACCTCGGCGCTAAGTTGCCAAGTGCAAATACACATGCTGGGGGGAGAGAGTGGGGCTGTGGCCCTGTGGACCGAACAAAGATGAGAATGAAGCGGCAACAGGAGATGGCAACAGGCAACAGGCAACAAGCGGCTGCCAAGGCGACGCACAGCGAGCGGTAAACAAGTGGGCGGCTCTTCGCATTACATGTGTGTGTGTGTACATGTGTGTGTGTGTGTGTGTGTGTGTGTGACAATTAAAACAAAAACGAAGACAGCGACTGGCAGAAGCAGAGACTGAGACTGAGACTGAGAGCAGAGCGCGCGGGTGGCTGAGCGACAACTTGCGGCTTGGCGGCTGCATTGCTGCTTGTTGCAGCAGCTATCATTTACACAACAACAACAACAAGAACAACCACAGCCACCAGCCACCAGGCAACAATTGGTGCACAGAAGTTTTGTGGGAAAGTTTTTCAGCTCAAGTTGAAATCTCAGCCATGTCGTAAATATCGAGGGAGACACGACAGAGAGAGAAAGATGGAGAGACACTCATCCTCCCACCGCCCACCACTAAGTCTATCCATCTTGGGCTGGCAGCTGGAAGTTTGTAATTTTATGAGACACCCAAACAGAAATGAGAAAACAAACGAAATTTGTTAGAGCCTGAATGGAGCTCCGAGAGCGTCTATCTGCCGCCTCATCTCCTTTTTCCCTTTGCCTTTTGCCTTTTGCCTTCTCCTCTTGCTGCACTGCCACTTGACGAAGTTCAGTTGCTGCAAGCCAAAGCAGCGGCATAATTAGCCATGAGATAAAAGTCAAGCACAAATTAAATGCCAGCCACACTCCAGACAGAGAGAGAGAGAGAGAGAGAGAGCGATTCCCTTTCAGCACCTTTTGGCCACAAGCAAAGCGAAACGAGAACGTTGAGAATTTGCATAAAAATTGAAATGGCAGCAACAATTTATCATCGGCAGCAGAGGGGAGTTGGCAGCGAAATGATTTGCCAACTCATCGAGTGCTGCAACATCTTCGTGAGGCCTTGGCCAAAAATTGCATTACGCATACGCCACGTGACCCGCCGCTCGTCACGTGCCAGAGGCCACAGAAAGATTTGTTGCACAATGTCTCTGTGCTGTGCTTGCCGTCTAATGGTGTGGATTTCATTCCGATTCGCTTCGTTCTATTCTTCAGCCAGACGAAATGAATGTCCATATGCAGACAGAGGAGAGGCAGCAGCCAAAACCAGAAGCAGAACCAGAACCAGAACCAGAAGCAGAACCAGATGGAGTGCGGCAGCCGAGTCAAGTGGCAGGGCAGAGCCCAAGCAGCAGATGCCATTGTGTTTGCTGACTTTTAATGCCCGCCGTTCGACTGGCCCTTTCCCAGTGGGTTTTTGTTTCTTTTTTTGTCACATTACGCAAAACCGCAGACCGGTCGGGGTGTCCCAGGAATCGATGTCAACGGCTGGCTGTCGCCACGTTCATTAATCAACTGGCAAGTGGAACGAGCTCGAGTGGTCCTCCGACTGTCTGTGGGTGTCATCGTCGTCGTCGTGGACTATCCATGGCAAAACAAATGAATGTTGGACATTGATGGTGACAGCTTCGTGTTTATAATTACGAGAAAAGCCCACCAACCGACAGAGTGCCAGCAAACGGAATGCCAAAAACTTTGATTCTAATGAGCAGCCAGCAAAAGTATGCTTGAAGTGAAGGAGTGGAGGAAACCCTGCGGCTGCTGGGCATTCCTTGGCTGCTGTTTGGCCACGTAATTAATATGCCCACGAAGCGGGGCCAGAAGCAGCCACAGCCTGAAGGAGAGTACAAGTGTGGACACTCATACGCCCCGTTGACGCCCGCTGCACGGCCAAAACGGAAGTTTCCATCACGCCTTTTAGCCCAGGCAGCAATTGCAGAACTGCAACCGAAATAATGACAGGCAGTAGGCATTTTTGAGACCTCTCCCACTTGCGTGACTCACGAAACGAGTCCCAAAAGGACACAGAAGGAACTCCAAAGCGAAGTGCAGAAATGCTCAAGCAAAAGATGCATTTTTGAGTATTATTACAGTGAGAATTCCAAAGCAATTAAAATTTGTAAAATTACTTCAAACACTGAAGAACATTTGGAGATTATTTCCCGAAATGAGAGCCTGTGACTCTTGGGCTGAAAAATTGATTTCATTTGGAAGTTTTCTTGCTTTCAATGAGCATTTTTGGCGGCAAAACTGTAAGCTCTGTAAGTCTTTTTTGCACGGCCATTAGGTGGAACAAATTTGCACAAAGAAAGAAATAAAGAAATGGCAAAAAGGCAACCCGAGACCCTAGCAACGAAAACAAAATAACAACAAAAAGCAGCGGCAGCGGCGGCGGCAGCGGCAGCCAGAAGGAAACACGACAGAAGCCGACAAAAAGTTAAAGTTGAAGCCTGAACACCAAAAACCAAAAGAGTGAAGCAAGGGTAGGGTGCTGCCCCGAAGCGTCTGAGGCTTAGGTAGCCCAGGCCCAAGTTGTACGACTAAAACTTTGCACTAAACATCCGGCAGCCAGAGACGAAAGGACACGGAAGCTCCCTGACGTTGGCAGGCATTTTCATAAAATGAAGCAGCAACAACAACAAAGGAAGGCTCTGAAATGGATTCCAAACGGTGATCGAAGTGCGGACGGGGGCGGCTAAGGGCTGGGTTCCTGGTTCCTGGCTGCGCATTGAGGTACGGCCGACCAGTGGCTCAATAATAGAAAAATATTCAACAAGAGTTTACAATGTTGCGGTGATGTACAGGTGATGTAGGTGCAGGCACAGGACTGCGGAAGGGCTCTACAAAATGTTTTAGCACGCACAGCCATGGGGCGACAGGCACAGCCCCTCCCCCCCCGTAAGGGCGGTAAGCTGCAGCTGGGTTCTGCTCATGGTGATCCCTAGAGCAAGCGGCACGAGAGAGAGGGAGAGCAGAAATAAATGCAATAAATAATAATAATACATAAAAGCATTCAACAGTTTGTTGAGGAAAATTCGCCAAGCTGTTTAATATTTAAATCGAAATTCATTTAAATTAATTCATGACTTTTTTGTTTCCTTTTTGTGTAGTTGTCTTTGCTGTGTCCTGGAACAGGGCGAGGCAGGGAACGCACATTTCCCTTTTCTCTTTTTTTTTTTGTATTGCTGAGAGCTTTACATGCGTGTGTGTGTGTTCGTAACCCGCTTCTGTGGCAAGTTGTTAAATGGCACTGACACTCTTATGACCCGCCCCCTAACACACTTATAAATATTTATATGCTCCGTGAGAGCGAGTGCTGGCTTCCTACATCACTTCTCTGCTCTCTCTCTCTCTCTCTCTCTCTGTGTTTTTTTTTTCGGGTGTTGTCCTTCAGCTCATAATCCTTTTTTATTGCAAATGACCACGCTAACTGGACATAGCGCGGGGGCGGCTCAGGGGGTGTGGCACTTTGCTCAGCTCATAAGGCTCATCAACAAGTTCATTTTACGGTCAATTCATTAGAAAAAAACACACACACACACACACACAGGGAAGGAGGGAGCGAACAAGCTTTTTCACTTGTTAGCTGTTTTTCTCTCCTCATTATGCCCTACACACCCTGGGGTATGCAGATGTTTAGGGTTATGCCATCAAAAGTCGTTGAGGGGTGGACAGGAATGGGCTTCGGGGCTGTTTCCATCTGCTGTATGTGGGCAAAAAAAGGTATATATTCCTGGTGCTGCATATTTCTTCATTTGTATATCGCATTTAAACGCTGATTTATGTCGAAAATGCATACGATTTACATATTGGCCCATTACTTGCTGTACTCACTGTACGCAAGCACAGTTCTAGCAGAAGCTTACGCGCAGCAGCAGCAGCAGCGGCAGCGGCAGCGGCTTTCGTCTTTCTCTTCCACCCTCTTCGTGCCTGCAATGTTCGCGCGCTCGCCGAGCTTACGCTCGTGCTGCTGCTGCTGCCGCTGCTGCTGCTGCTGCTGCTGCTCTCTCTCTCTCTCTCTCTCTCGATCGCTACCTGCTGCTGCAAAAGCTCGCTGAAATTGCTGTTTAACTTTGTTTTGCTTCAGTTCGCATATTTAAGAGGAATAATCAGTTTATTATTATTCAATATAGGATCGATTCGTTGTGTTTATGATTTCATTTGTTGCTTTGAGGGTGTCGCCGGCTTCCATCACATGAGGCTGAAGCCTCCCTCGCACTGTTTACTTTTTATTACAATTTTTAGGTTGCTGCCTTGCACGAGGTTGGAGTCGCGTGGGTGTGCCCACACGTGTGTGTTGACCCTGTGTGTCTGCGTGTGTGTGTGTGTGTTCTGACCCTCATTTGCTGACATTTAGTGGCAGTTTTCAGAAAAAATGTCAACATTTCTCCCCGCTCTCTGTGTGTGCGTCATGCTAAACATGTCAACCACTCCAGGCCCCACCTCAAGAGAAAAGTTTTCTCTTTACTTTTATTATTATTATTATTATTATTTGTATACCCTTACCGACCATGCTTTTGGCATCAAATATTTACATCATCCTAGGGTTAATTATTGCCAAATATCGCCAACATTTTCCTATCTCTTCTCTGATTATTTTTTGTATTTTAGTTTATTTTTGTTTGCTGTTTGATTTTATTTATTTATTTAATTTTCGCCATCTGCCTTTTGGCTTGCTTTTAATTTTATGATTATTGTTTTGCCACCCACCCCAGCCCAGCCCAGCCCAGCCCAGCCCAGCCCAGCGCTCTCTCTTCCTTATTCCTATGTCTCTTTTCTTCTCTTCTCTCGCTCCCTCCCTCCTTCGCGCACACCTTTTTGGCCTTGTCTTTGTGGCTGTGGCTGGCTTTTGTTCATTTCTTAAGTGGCGCTTTATAATGTTGACAGTTTTATTGAGGCGCAAAATGTGTTGGTCATTTTTTGCCTTTCTCTTGTTATTGCTTCTCCAATCTCCCCCCAAGGAGCCACCAAACACCAACACAACGACAGCAACAAAATATATTCATTCGGCGCGCTATGACGGCGGAGAGAGGAGAGGATTCGGGGGCTCAGGTTGGGCAGGGCGAGGCCCGTTTGGGTCTGCGGTGAAATGGTTTTATTTGCCCAAGCCCCAAATGATCTGGGGTAAGCCATAGCCCCGGCTTATATCCCTTCATTTGGCAAATAACAGATTTCATTGCATACTTTCGAGGCCAAATTGTTTGGTTAACAAGCTCCTGGCGTATGGCGAATGTCCTTCCTCTTAAGGACTTCTCAGGTATCAGCCAGCTGCGCATTTGTTTTTAGCTTATTCTTAAATATTTTTGAATGCCTTTTAATGTTTTCGTTTTCCCTGCTTCTCGCTTCTCCCGCTCCCGCTCTCTCTCTGTCTTTGTTCTTCTCTGACAAAGTTTCCACATTAGCAAAGAGAAAACTGTGTCATATATTCATTTTTTGTTGCTTGCCTTCATTATCCAACTGCCTGCCTTTCTGCCGATTATTATTACCGTTTGCTCGTTCGCCCTCTTTTTTTTTGTTTTGTTTTTTTTTGTATGATTTTGCGGCTCATTTGGTTTTATGAAAATTTGCACGTTTTTCACGCTTATCATGGCCCCTCCCCCGCACGCTCTTACAAGCTTTGATTGTGCCGAAAAGCCCCTCCAGACCCCAAGACTCACGCACTCCACTCTGCTTCTGCTTCTGCTGCTGCTGCTGCTGCTGCTTCTGTGTGTGTGTGTGTTTGGTTAGGGGTTGGGGCAGACAGCATCCCTTATGTGAGCTTTTGCTTTTATGCTAATTCCTAAAACTGAAATGAATAAATGTCCCTCTCCCTCTCCCTCTCCCTCACTCGCTTGCTCGCTGCCTTTTTCCTTGCCTTTATTATTGTTATGGAAATTTTTATAGTTTCCCCATCATTTAGTCGGTGAAAGTCCCTCCCCGCCAACCCCATCTGGCCACAGACAGAGACACACGGAGAGAGAAAAGCGAACAATGTCTAAACGCTTTTTCAATTCTCAAAAGTTGGCAGCAATTTTTTGTGCATGTTTGGAGCCTTCTCTGTGGGCAGAGTTGAACATTTAATTTTCATTGTGGCCGGGGCAGCGGGCTCCAAACTTGAATATATTATGGGGTCCACCAGAAAAAGGGTGCGAGGAGGGGCAGGGGCTGTCATTTGTTCTGGGAGAATTGTAAGCAATAAATAAAAATTACACGTTGAACATTTTTTATCGGTGCGCTGCGATCTCTCTCTCTCTCTCTTTGAGAGAGTCCAAACAAAGGAGCATCCCCCCGTAACCTTTTGAACCCCCTTGTTGCTATCTTGTAGCCTTCTAATTGGATATGTTCGACGTCGTCTTTGACTTTGGCTTTTGGCTTGAGTTTACGGCAAACAAGGAAGGAAAATCCCTTAAGCGAACGATAGCCACAGCCATGCAGGGGGTGGGTGCTGGATACCGTAAGAAAAATGTCGCTGGCAACTCTTTTTTTTATTTTGTTCGATTCTTTCTTCTGTGGCTGCCATCTGCCAGCCATTGTTGCAGCCCTGCTGCTGCTGCTGCTGCTGCTGCTGGGGCAATCAGAACTTATGTTTACCCCAATTAAGGTGAACACGAGACCGTTTTTGCGATCCAATGAGTTAGAAACAAGATAAAGGACCGAAAGCCTGAACAATAAACCCAAAGAGCTCTAGCCAAGCCCGGGCCCGGGCCCGGGCCCAGTCTCCGTCTCCGTCTCTTGGCTCCACATTCCCGCTGAGCCGTTAGCCGCCTGCTGTCATGCATGTTTATGTGTCCTCATGCTCATCCTAACAACAATGCCGGCACCGAAGAGCAGAGACCCAGGCAGCAGCAGCGGCAGAAGGACCAGTCCTGAATGCCGAAGCAATGATTAAAAATTGTGCAAGCGTGTGGCGGCGGCCAGCGATGTCGATTGTGGTTCAACTTTCAGCTGGAAACTGTGGCATCTCACGGTGGAGGAAAGGGGCACGGATGGGCATGGCCATGGCCAGAGAGACAGAGAGACAGAGAGACAGAGAGCTACTCCATGGCATGGCATGGCGCGTGGGCCAACAATTTTCGATTCAAAAACCAAAGTCGTTCGCTTTTATTGTCATTTGTATGCGTGTAGGCCAGCCAGAGCCAGCCAGACAGAGCCAGCCAGACAGACAGCCCCCATTGGGTTGCCCAGGAATGGAGTTGAGATGCCAGCGTGAGGTGAGCTGTGGCGAGGCGATCGTTTTGTTGTTTTGAGCACAAAGAAACCTACAATGAAATTCGATTACGAAGCTTTAAAGCTCGCGATCTATGAGCAGTGCAAAAAGCGCAAGAGAGTGAATCTCAGAGAGCAAAGCTTTTGCCTCGTGAATCGCGTGACCAAAGCGTTCTGCGTTCCACCTGCTGCAGAGTGGCAGAGTGGCAGAGTGGGAGAGTGGGAGAGAGAGGAGCCGCTTCTGCCTCGAAATACTCATTAGCAATAACGACGCACAGCATTGGGGCTGCCATGCCATACCCCATCCCATCCTAGCTGTGTGTCCATGTCGTTGTTTGTGTCGACGTCTATCTATTGTCAAGCATCAGCCACGCATGCAGCCCACAGATCAAAGCCCATCGAGTGGAATGGAGCGGAGGCATTTTCTTTGCTCCTGGCTCCCGGCTCCCGGCTCCCGGCTACCGGTGTGCAGTGTGGAGTCTGGGCCCTTCCACTATTTACACAGCTCATTTTATCTAGTTCGATTGGCAATTTATCTGAAAATGTTTTGTCTACCCTTTCGCAGGTGCCTTGTTTGGCCCTATAATTGGACCTGGTTCGGGCCGAGAGATTGACAGGGGGCAAATATCGGTTTTTGAATCTTAATTTCTTTGAGCGAACAAACGCAAAATCAAAGAGGCTGCCGTCAACCCAGCTAGAAGTTAACTAACAAAGCAAACTGGGCCCCACTCTTACCTTTCCGCCTGCCGTTTTGGGTGGAAAATTCGCAACAAATGGAAATTTTGTCAAGCTCGAAATCCTTTTATAATGACAAAAGGTTTCCACCTCTAAGCCGATTACCAGGCGGTGCTGGGCCGAGCCTACTCCAAGCAGCCATAGGGACAGAGCGCCTTGTCTCTCTCTCTCTCAGCGGGCGGGCAAAGGAGCCACTGCTAAGGGGAAACTTACCCGGCTGCGGTGCCTACTTATGTAATTAGTTTGAGCGGGCCACAGGGCAGGTCTGCACCCACTCAAGCGTAGGAGAAACTCCGCCGCTGAAAACGAGAATGAGAATCTTTAATTGCCAGTGGCGGCTGGCGGGCGGCAGGTTGCTCCTCCATCTGCAGAAGTCTTAAGCGTCAAGCAGTGCACCATGCGGTCGGTGGGAAGAGGGAAATGCCTCGTTGCTGGCTGGGGTAGCGAGAAAAAGTAGCACCACAAAGAGGAATAACTGAGAGCAAGAGAGAGAGAGAGAGAGTGTTCTAGTCATAGACTTTCGTGCAAGCTTACACGCAGCAGCGGCAGCAGCAGCGGCAGCGGCAGCAGCAGCGGCAGCGACAGCAGCAGCGGCCGTTCTTTCGTCTTTCTCTTCCACCTGCTTCGTGCCTGCACTTTACTCGCGCTCTCCCAGCCTACGCTCTGCGTGCTGCTGCTGCTGCGTGCTGCTGCTGCTGCTAGCTGCGCCAAAGCTTTCTCTCTCCCGATCGCTTGCTCTCGCTCGCTCGCGCACGGGCAATGCGTTGTCGTTCGTTTTTATGTATGAGCAGCGTAAATGCATTTTATTTGTGTGTCAGAAAATGCTGAAGCTTCAGGAAAAACGTTTAGAATTGTAAACGTTGGAAATGAGCTTTCTAGGCATCATCCTCATCGCTGCTGTCATCGATGAAGCGTATCGGCTGTGCCAGCGGCGCCAGCGGCTGAGCCGTTGCATGGGCACAGTACGGACCCCAGAAGCTGGACGGGCCGGCAATGGGCGACTGCTCGGTGCCAACCTCCCGTGCAATGCGTCCAACATTGACCAGCACGCTCGGTGTGCTGCGATGAAGATTGCGGAAATGCTGCCAAATGTTGCGCAGCAGATCGGGATCGGCCGAGGGCACGGCCATGCACAAAGGGCAAATGACGAGGCCGCTGAAGTTGCGATGCTCCTCGTCCACATGCTGCACGAGATCCACTTCCGAGTGGCCCATAGCGCCGCAGACGGGGCAGGTGAAGCTCTCGGCGTTCAGCACTGGCATTGGCTCGCCGGCAAAGTGCAGCCTCTTGGCATCCTCGTCGAGCAAACACTGCATGGCATGTCCCCAGTGATGGTTCAGTGTCACCACCTTCCGGTCATAGCACGTCCGGCACAGATCATAGTCGGCGCACTTCAGGCACTTGAAGCGATAGCCAAGGAGGTTCCCGTTGCCACAACCATCGCAGCAAATGGAAGCATGAGTTGCCATTGCGAGCCTGGAAAGAACCTTAAAAGAAGAGAAAAGAAAAGTCACTTCTAACAGTTGTTTGTCGTGTGCATGATTATTTTTGGCACGATCAAAGTAGAGCTCCCGAAGAGCCCACAAACCCTTTTTCAAACCAAAGCCTGGGCCACTCCGTTTGCCACTTGTTTTGGTTTCGTTTGTTCGCGCTTTGTACATAAATTTCATGCAAATTGACTAATTAATTTCTGCGCAATGGATTCTTATCGTGGCTATGCCACTGGCTCTGGCCCCACCACGTACACTCCTCATATTTGCATACTGCATGTGTATTGGCTCAGTTCCGCGGGGCTCAGCAGGACCCACGCACCTCTGCTCCGCCAGGGCCCTTTTGGGCCTGCCCCAACGGCAGAGGCAAAGGCAAAGGCAAAGGCAACGGCAAACAAAACAGCAAAAAAAAAAGAGAGAAGGAACCATTTTAATGACGGATATTAAGCATAACCACACAACTAAACGGGCAGAGGGAAAGGCGCAGAGGTGGAGGGAGGCGAGTGGGCCATGGCTGGGCAGAAGTGTATAAGGCCTTCGTGCAGGACACGGTGGGAAGGCAAGGCAGACTGTGGCAGACTGACTCGGAACAGGAGCTTTAAGCCTGCCAAATATGCTGATTGCAGCAATAATGATGATTATGTTTGCCTGCGGTGGGGTACCGGGGCACTGGCCCTGCATGCGCAACGCAAATTTGTTGGCCAAAAGCGGAAGGAAGTCGAAAGCATTGACAATGCCAGCGACACGACTGGGGTGCAGTGTGTGTCCTGGCTGCAAGTCTAAAGTGCAACGACAATGACGAGCTGCAAAAGCATTTAACGACTTGAAAATGCGACGTCCAAACCTGACGGACACCAGCACTAACTGACTGACTGACATTCAGCAAATGCGAAAAGGGAAACATTCCAATGGGCAGCCACTGTGTGCGAAGTGTGGGGGCTGAACGGCAGCTTATGGAAATATTATGGCGACAAAAGTAAACAGCGGAGAGTCGCTGCGGAAAATACACTTCCAGGAATTGCAAACTGCAAACTATAGCCGAACATTTCTTGTACTTTTGCACGAGATAAATATGAGCTGAGTCGTTGGGGGCGGGGGGGCGGCATTTTGTTTATTCATTGAGGAGTCTGCCGGGGGGGCACAGCTCAAATATCAGCAACGATAATCCAAAATTCTTGCAGCTGCTCGGGCAGTGTACCAAAAACTGATTGCATTGCGTGCAAACAGTTTTGTGGCGTTTCTTCAAATTAGCCAAAAAGTGAATTGGTTTTTTATGTGCAGCGCAAATGTGGGAACAATTATTCGTGGCTCCTTTTGCATGGGTCGCAGGTGACAGCAGCACTGCCTGGAGCACCCACAGACACTTCTGACCAGCGCCGAGCGCTCCCTCACGCACTCACTCTCCCCCCACTAGACACTTCTGGAGCTCGGCTTTATCTCGAATTTGTTTATGTCTCTGGCGATTGGGGGGGGAACTCACACTGGGGGACAGACGACAGCCGAACACGATCACTTTTTGGGTTGAAGCAAAAATTGCAACTGAAAGTCGCTCATTAGCCTTACGCTTGGGCTGTGATGTTTTTTGATTAGCTTTTTGTTTTTCTGTCATTATTTAGGTGATTTCTGGATGGTATTTTTTTGTTCGATGGTTCGATGATCATCTTTGAGGAGTTGCAGGCAGTTGACAGTTGGCCACGGCACTTTGAGCTGTTGATTTATTTATGCTGCAGATTCTGTGCTCTGCTGGCACTTAATTCAATTTATATTCGACTCGGGCTTGAGACCCCCTGGGAGTTGCCGTGTTGCCTGTTCGCTGCTCTGTTTGGTTGCTGCTGTTTGGTTTTGTGGCCATTAACTGGTGGCTCTGGTGGACTCCGCTTCGATCTGTGCACCGGTCGCGACCAGTCGATTGGCAAACATTTGTTGGGGCTTTCGACTTGCACTTTGCAGCCGTGGGGAAATCAGTTTAATGGAAATTATAGCATTCGATTGCATTCCAAGGCAAGTGGCTTCGGATTGCCCAGAAAGTATGCAACGAAAATAGAAGACATTCGGGCTAGAGGTAGACACAGGGGCTCAGCCGTGGGCATGGAGAGCTCCTCTCTCTCTCTCTTTTGTGGAACCATTTAAGTGACAAAGCAATGGACAGCAGGAACTGTGCAACACACGGGAGAGGCTAGTGAGGAAGGAAGGAAGGAATTCTTTGCCCGAAAATTACATTATCTAATCAGAGATTTGCTCCTGATTAAAATGGACAAATGGCAGAGAGACGCTTCGTTCTGTGGCATTCTCGTTTTGTTTTTTGTGGAGTTTCGATGAGTTTATTGTGTGCCGTTTTTTTGGCACTTCCGTCTACGTGCCGCTGCCTCCTGCTCTCTCTCTCTCTCTCTCTCTCCCTCCCTCTGTGTGTGTGAAGGTCAGGCCTGCCACTCGGTCCTGCTGCTGCTGCTGCTGCTGTCGAATGTCGACATTGAGTTTAATGAAGTGCAACGAGAATTGGTAGCTATTGAAATGCATTTGCCATGTTGGATGTTGAATGGACAGGCGGGGGTGGCATGCATGGGTGCGTGCACCTGTACTGCTGCTGTTGCATCATCAAGTGCCGTTAAACATGCCACACGCATCATCAAAGTGAAAATGCCGCAAAAACCCACCAACGAAAAAGGTGAAATGAAAGAAAAACAACGAAAGTTGGAGCCGGGCCGCGGCCCCTGCCTCCCGCTTAACCCCTGAGGCCTTTGGCCAAAAACTGTTCCCACTCTGCCCAGCTGCTGCTGGGCTGCTGCTCGGCCACTGTTAACCCACTGTTAACCCACTGTTAACGGCGCTGCCCGCTGCCCGCTCCCAGCGCCGGCGCCTGCGCCTCCACAACCGAGCCACTTCGGCTGCCGCTCGTCTGCGCTCGGCACACGTCAGCCTCGTCAATGTCTAAAATTTAGCACAGGCTCGGCTCGGGCTTTTAGCACAGTCGCGTTTTAGCCCACTTGCTGGCCATTCAACGAGCCGCACTGCCCAGCAGCGGTGCTGCGACGCGACGCCAGTTCCTGGCTCCAAGCAACAATTTTACGAGCATTTTTCGGCGCTGCTGCTGCTGCGCCTCTCCTCTTGAGCTGCTTGAAATTCTATCTTTATGAAAATGCACTTGTCAGCGAAAAATATTCCTCCCCCTAAGGGGGAGAAGGGATAAGATGGAAATGCACTCGAAGTGAAGTTGACTTGGAGTCGGTTTCGGTTCGTTTGTGCCCGTGTCAACTTTCCTCTTTTGGCCATCAGCGCCCGTTTGGAAAGTTCCTTCGCCGCTCATTACCGTGCCGCTTATGATGATAATTCTTCTGGCCAGAGAGGGGGGGGGGTTCTGGGGTGGAGTTCTGACATGAAACTGTAGTTTTTGGCCATTGTAAACATTCAACAAGGCCGCAGAGCCACGAAGTTTTCCGCCCACTGCCACCCAAATTTAAATGGCGAACATTTAGGGGCAAAGCAAAGACATTGAAGTGCCCAACAACCAAAAAGGAGTTCAGAAACGTCTTTTGAGTCTTTCAGTTTGAGTGGATTTAATGGGCAAAATTGAATAAAATAAAAAGCAATTAATTACAAAATTAACGTGGGAGATCCAGGCATAGATGTGGCAAAGAGAAACTGTTTTAGAGAGGGAAAGAGCGCAGAGAATTGTAGGCCACAAAAGTGCAGCAGAAAATAAACAAACAACAAACAGACTTCGTGGGGTGGTGCCCCTCCTGTCTGAGAGTTTGTGCAACAATTTAGTTGCCATCAAAATTGGGCGGAGACTTTGTGTGCTGGGAATCAAAATGAAATGCAAACTAGATTGGAAAAGGGTTCTTAATGCAAATTACAATTATAATAAGTAATAAATAAGTGTAAATATCGAAATATACCGACCGCAGCGGTTTCGCACGCAATTAACATATTCGCAGCGAAGCGCTGGAAATGTTTCGCATATGGATTACGTGGGTTGCATGCCACGGACTGCCTGCCACTGGCGCACTGCAGCGTTCTTTTGTCCTTTTTGCGCTTTTTAATTACTTGTTTTCCTTGTTTTTCGTGGCACGTTTTCCTTTTTTATTCAATTACTTGTACAAATTGCCAACAGACAGCATGCGAAAAGATATGCAAGAAAACAAAAAAAAGGCATTTAAAAAATATAAAAAAGTCAGCGTGGATGTCGTGTGGGTTCCATCTGGCAAATTCTGTTGAAATGTGGCAATTTGTATGATATTCCAGGCACACTCGTCCCACAGCTCTGCCTCGTCGAATTAAACAATTAACAAGTGTAATTGATAAACAATTAGCGGCATTTTGAGCAACCAAAACAAAATGCGCCACAATAAATACAGTGAAAAATGATACCCCGGCATTGTCGGGAGTGTCCGGAGCAAAAGAAAACCGAACAAAACCGTCCTCAGTCATAACTCAACTCAAACTAAATTAGTTACTAACTAAACTGTAGTCCCCAACTCATATTTATCGCCTGAAAATATCTCGAAAAGCATTTTAATTTATTTGCAATTTTTCGAAACTTTCAACAAAATAAACTAATAATAAATCGTAAGCAAACTTGTGCATAAAGCAGCTTCACATTTATTTAAATGAATAAATATGAATCAAAGCTGAGTGCCACAATTCGCTGTACCAGCAGCTGCCAGGGTACTTTTTATTGACAAAAAATAAACATAGATATTGCTGACGATGGGCCGCGCCAGAGGCACCCTCAGACAAACAATTCGCAGAGGCGTTAATGATCGGCACAAACATCAGACGAAGGGGCAAGTCGCACAGATACGAATGTATAGCTGATGTATTGACATTATTTGATGTCCGATATGTGCTGGGGCTGGGGCTGGGGCTGCTGCTGGGGCGACAGGCAGAGCTGCCAGTTGGCTCAGCGAAAAATCCCCGAAATCGAACAAAAAATTATATATGAAAATTTCAATGTCTAATGACAATTTATAGACATGGCCGAAAACCAGTCTGTACGCGGCAGGGGGTGGGGGCAGACCCGCTAAGTGCCGGCTATATAAGCAAATGCCTAGACATGATCTCCATTTAGTTGCGGTCTTTGTAGCCGCGAGCAATACGAGTCTTCAGTTGGCTGATAGAGGAGATAATGCGTGCGGCAATTTGGATTTTGTTTGGCCTGCTGCTGGTCGGCTGCTGTCTGGCGCGTCCACAGGAGAGCACCACGGTGGCCACGACAAGCAGCACAAGCAGTCCAAGCAGTGCAAGCAGTGCAAGCAGTACAAGCACCACAAGTACCACTGCCAAGCCCAAGGAGGATAAGTCGAGCGCCACCACAAAGACATCAACAACGACGACAACAACGACAACAACGACAACGCCGAAGCCCAAAGAGGAGAAAGCAGAGTCGACAACAGCAGCTGCCAGCAGCAGCACCACCCCTGGCAGCACCACCACCACTTCCACCACAACCACGCCCAAGCCCCAGAACGATGAGGCGGAGGCGGCCAAGCTGCTGCAGCAATGTGCCGAGGTCAGTCGTCGCAAGAAGCGCGGCGGTTCCTCCTCCTCCGAAGAGGACAGCGGCGAGAGGACCAAGTCCAAGTCGTCCAAGAAGGAGCGCAAGCAGCTGAAGAAGCTGTGCAAGCAGTTGCGCAAGCAGCAGGAACGCAAGCAGGACACGGCACAAAAGGGATCACTCACCGAGCTGGCCGAGGCGCTGCGCTCCTACAACCAGCGACAGAGTCAGAGCCAGAACGAGGGACAGCGGCGCAGGCACAGGGACTAAAAAATCAAATAAAAACCTCTTTTTTCTTTGTATTTCTCTCATTTTGATTTGTATTTGAAAATAAACGAGAGCAAAAGTATCATCATGGGTTTGATGTTTGTTGTAGAAGTTGCACATATCTGGGAGGGGGCAGTCCACAGTCAACAGTTGCGCTGCTTAGGTGATAATTGGAGTGGCAGAGAGAAAACGGAAAGTGGTTCAAGTAAACACAGGAAATGCTCGGAAGTTACTTTTGAAATAGATTAAGGCAAATCGTGCTGCAAAACTGCCTTTTTTTGCGCATTTACTAATGTTTATCCGCTGTCTCTCTCCCTCCGCCAAGGTTTACATTTTCTATAAATAAAGTCAAGAATGTGAAACCAGTTCTAAGAGTTGATAATATAAAATTGATCCTAGTAATATTAGATTATTGGGAGACTCTTATTAGAGACTGCTGCCAAACTGCTTGATATTTTTGGGAGAGCTTGGCCGCAGGTCAGCGCTGGCAAGCAATTTGCATAATCAAAATGTGAGAAAATGAAGCGAAAAGAGAGGCGCAGCAGCGGCCAGAAATTTGTGTATATTTGCGTATATCGGAGAAATATGAATGTTAATGAGGCGAGTGTGCAGAGTTCGTGGCTGAGCCATTGAACTCTGCCTGCCTGCCTGCCTGCCTGCCTGCCTGCTGCGTGGAGTGGAAAGAGGAGATGGAGGTAAATGGGTCGCCCCTTGGGTCGCCGTTCTTTGGCTGATATTTTCTTTTCTTTCGCTCGTCTCTCAGCCACGATAGTTAATTATGCTCGATCGCTGTCGCTGGTCTCGAAAATTGGCCAAAAGAAATGCCGTTAGTGGGAATGATTTATGCGCAGATCGTGGAAGAAGTTGATATAAGTTGAAGTTCTCGAACGGAACGCGACTCAGTTGAGTGTGAGTTGCGGCAAGCGAAACAGTTGGAACATGCCATGCAATAAGGGACTCTGGACGATGATCCTGGTCCTGGTCTGGGCGATGGCCCTTTCCAGTGACCTCTCGCTGGTGAGCGGTAAATTTTTTTTAATCCTTTACGGCACACCGCCTCGAAACCGATAGTGAATGTTCCTGCTTCTCATTTTATTGGAACCCAGGCCAGACGGTGGCGCCGCTGACAAGCTCCACGGTGCGGCCCACAAGTGCGCCCCAGCTGGAGGCGCGACCCACCAAGCCCATGATGATTGTGAATGCCCCGCCCAGCAAGCAGAAGCATCTCGTGCCGGTGCCGGTGCCGGTGCCGATGCCGATGGCGATGCCAATGCCAGAGGCTGTGCCCGTTCAGGTGGAGCAGTCGAGCGTGCAGGTGAAGGATGCCAAGCCGCTGCAGGTGACGGGCTTCATTACCAAGTCGGGAAACATCTACGAGATCGAGGACAAGCGCGGCTTGGGCTCGATTGAGGGGCGGCAGGCGACGGACGATGGCGAGGGACAGATTGTGTGCAACTACGGCAACGTCGTCATCTACAGCGATGTGCCCTGCGATCAGGTGACCAATGTGCGCGTGGGCGAGATCAGGCCCATCAAGTCGGGGAACAGTGGGGCCCAGCAGCCCGCTGAGGTCAGCAGCAGCGAGAAGCCGCAGCCGCAGGAGGAGGAGCAGCAGGCGCCCGAGAAGCAGCAGCAGCAGCAGGAGCAGGAGCAGGAGCTCGAGAATGGTGAGCAGGATCTGCAGGAAGAGCAGCAGCAGGACAGCAATCATCCGCGTGGACAGCAGAATCAGGGCCCAAATCGTCGTCGCCGTCGTCGTCCCCAGCAGAAGCAGAAGCAGAAGCAGCAGCAGAAACGTCGCCGCGGCCAAAATGGCAATGTGGTGCGACGCCGACGCATCCGCAACGGCAACGGAAATGGCAGCCTGAACACGCGTCGCGGCGTGCAGCCGCAGCGACGTCGTCGGCCCAACCAGCGTCGTGGCAACGGTAACGGCAACGGCAACAAGCAGAGACAGCAGCAGCAGAAGCGCCGTCGTCAGCAGCAGCGTCGTCGCCAGCAGCAGCAGCAGAAGCAAAAGCAGCAGCAGCAGCGTCGACGTCGCCAGCAGCCCCAAAGGCAACGCCAGCAGCAGCAGCAGCAGCGTTTACGCATACGCGAGGACAACAACGAGGTGTAAGGGGGGTGTAAGGGAAGCTTAAACAGATCTTAACCACTGACACAGTAAACGAATAAAGAGAAAGAAAATGAGAAAGAGAAAGAGAAGTGCAAATAAACCGAACGAAACGCAGACAAGCACGAGGACTTGCAGTTCGAAATCGAGTAAGGCAGGGGGAGTGGGACCTGTGTCCAGTTGGTTGTGCCGGCAAAAATTGTAAATTCACTTTATGTCGGTCTCTTTTTGATGCAGGGGAATCAACACTGAACAGTAATTAAAACAAGTGCAGGCCACGGCAGACACGACACAGCGAGAGAGAGAGAGAGAGAGAGAGAGCAAAAGCTCGCAGTTAAAGCTTAAACGACAGCTGCATGCCCTGAAGCTGAAGCTGAAGCTGAAGCTAAAGTACCTGAAGTACCGTTATTTGAGCTGGAACACTTGAGTATAAATGAATGTTTGTTGGATTTAAATGTGTATATTTGTGATAGAAATTGATGTAATCTCCCATCGACCTGTACAGCATAACTGAATCTATTTGCGCTTGAAGTCTAAGGGCTGTAGCATCTCTGGCAACCCATCCATCCATCCATCCATCCATCTATTGTGCACTTTTTTAATCACTCCAAAGTGTGCGCTGGCCATTCTTATCTGGCAAGAAAAGCAGAAAAGTTCGCTCGGAACAGAAGAAGAAAGGATCAAAGGGAATGCAATTTCTATGATGTTGGGTCTCTGGACTTGGCGCTGGACTCTGGGACTCGCTGGGAGACTCGCTGTCTGTTGCCAGGCTGTCACTTTAATTGTAACTAGATTTTCGACTCGACACACAAACACCTACAACATACATACTTCTGCTGGTACATTTTTTGTGTATGAGGGGGGGAGCGGGGGGAGGTCGCTGGGGGGTGCGATGTCAACGTCAGCATCAGTTACAAGAAGAAATTTGCGCGCTTGGGCCCAGCGCACTTAACACATAAAACAAACAACAGCAGACCAGAGCAGAACTGGGGGTGGGATTGGGGTTGAACCAGAGTTGGGGTTAGGGTTGGGGCTGGGGCTGGGGGTGGGGCGGTGCCTGTGCGCCAAGCGAGCGCGCGCCAAGAAAGTCATTCAAAAGTCAACCAACTTTTCTTTTGAAACACGTTAAAGAGCTGCAAGCAGCGGCAACAACACAAAAAATACGTATGGATGCTACAGGGGGACAGTGGAGGCCCGGCACAGGGCGGGTGTAAGGGGGGGTGGGGGGGAGGACACAGTACATAAGGGACCACGGAGGACTATGACATCGCCCCCAACCAAAGACGCGCTGCTGATTTTCCTTTGTTGTTTGCATGCACACAACGAGCAGCAAGCGGATGGCTGCACTTCCTCCTCCTATTCCGCCCCAGCCCAGCCCAATCCGCAGTGGGAGTGGCTACGGTTGCTGGATGTTGGGTGGTGACCCCAACCAAGGTGGGAGGGGAAGGTCTGCTCTCCAAGGAGCCATCAAAATGTGACGTAGTCGTCGTCGTTGTCGTTGCCGTTGTCCTTGTCGTCGTCGTTGTTGGGTATCGTTGTCATGCGTTGAGCCTGCAAGTTTATCACCTCATTGTTCTTGCACGCCAAGATTCTCCCTGTCGTCGTCCCTGTCGTGCAGCTGCAGCTACAGCTCCACATCCTGCTCCCGCCCCCACTCCCCACTGCTGCTACTTCTTCCACTTTTGGCATTGCCGTTGCCGTTGCTGTTGCTGTTTTGTGGTTTTATCGCTGACGAGGGCACCGCAGCTGCAACTGCAGCATTAACTGCAAGAACATCAGCAGTAGGATTCCACCGCCACAGGATTCCACGGGAACCATCAAAGCCACTCTCCCTCTCCCTCTCCGTCTCCCTCTCGCTCGCTTACTGCGTGCAGTCAGTGCAGAGGAAATGCTTGCGGTGGCCCAAGCACAATGGCCAAGCCATAAACCGTTGCAGCTGAATCAACCAGAACGACAGGCGTGTGCCAGCCGCAGGGAAACTGACGAACAGCGCAACAATTTTGGCTCAATTAAGATTGATCAGTGGCAGGGTAGACCCGCGAGACTTTCATCGAGCTTTTGATTCTCTGTGCCTAGAAACAGATCCCGGGCAGCGCAGTCGGCACACGCAGCAAAAGCTTCGTGTGGAACCGCAGCAGCGGCAGAGCGGCCGAGCGGCAGAGAAGCTGGAAACGTTTTTAGCTAACCAGAGAGCAACGGGGCCTCTCTCTCTCTCGCTCGTTCGCTTACTCTCTTTCTGTGCAACTGTAAAGATCCGTTGCTTTCATGCTTTCCACGTTTTACATGTGATTTGCATTAACAAAGCGTGGAACTTTATGACTCTGGAAATGTATCAGGCCAAGCAACAAGCAAAACGTACAACATAAAACATAAATATTTGGCATTATTTGCCATTAAATATAAATATATAAATGCATTCCACCGCCTGCATGCATGTAAGTGCAAAATGGAATGTGCAGAGCAAATGCCTTTGCCCAAACACTTGGGGCATTAATAAATTGACAGCACTTACGAGCAATCTCTCTCTCTCTCTCTCTCTAGGGCATCTCTCCATCTGCATGTTTGAGTGCATTTCTTTTACTTAACATTCATGTAACTGGCATTTCTCATTAGCCAATGCAGCAGCAGTCTCTGCCCGCCCCGACACTCGACAGTTGGGCACTTGCTACCCACTGACCCTCATCTACTTTCGGCGGCTAAGGCAAAGTGAGTTGCAACTAATTTCAGTTTAATTTGTGTCAGTCTGCGTCTCCTCTGCCTTCTTCTTGCTGCCTGCTTCTGGGCTTCTTTCACACTTTCCTCCCTTACTTATTATCCTTGAGCGACGTGTAAATGCTGCTAATGACGACGTCAAAAGAAGCCACCATAAGCAGCAGCAGCAGCAGCAGCAGCAGCAGATACAAAAGACTTCCTTGGGCGGTATGTAAGTGGGAGGGCAGCATCTTTAACGAGCGCCGTGTTTAATTTGGCGGATTTATTATTTTAATTTGCGCACATTTCGCATTTGTTTGTGTTCTCTTGCCTTTTTTTTGGTGTTGTGTCTTTGAGAGCCGGATGAATTTCGATTTCGATGGCATAATTAGAGAGGCGCCCAGCGACCTTCGACCTTGGAGCACATTTTAAAGTTGAATGTTGCCAGTGGCAACTGGCCGCTGGCAGGAGACTCTGCCTTGCCGACCCCCTTGGCATTCATGACATTAATGCGCTTATTTTCATGTTAATTACCAGCAGACAGACACAGACATCCAGCAAGGTGTGTACTCTTATATTTTGCCTATATACAGCAGGTATATAATGTACATAATGTGTATCTAATTTTTATATTTAAGCGGCGCCACCCGTTGAGCTGCCTGCCGCCTGCCGCCTGCTGCCTGCTGCCTGCGGGTGCTTTGGCTTGGGACCTTGCTAAGATTTTTGCGCGGCGATTTAAATAATTGACAGATTTTTGCGTCGGGCGTACCCCACCCCCCACCACCACCCCCAGCAGGGGGTCAATTGAATGATACTCCTGCTCGGCGGCAGCCAAAAACCCTTGCCAAAAACCATCAGCCGCAAGTTTCCTTTTGTTCATTGCGACTGTTAAACAGTTTTATCTTTATGCGATTATGTCTGCTGCCGTCCCGACTCCCACTCCTGCCCCGTTGGAATCTAATGCGTGTTCGTGCCCCATCGAGGGGCAACGACCGAATGGACCAACTCTTTGCCCAAAGGATTTGTGTTTAACAAAGTTAAGTAGAAGACGTGCTCAGGCACGTTCCACACCCAAAGAGTGGTCGTAGTCGTAGTCATAGTCCTCGGTCCCATGCCCAGTCCACATGCCAACACTCCCACTTGTGCCCAGTGCTCTACATTTGTGCGCTGTCAATATTGGTGGGGGCTGGGCTGACACTCGAAACTTTACACAATGGACTGCTGGCTGGGGGCTGGGCTGGGGTTGATATTTGAAAACTGACAGTTTCATTGGACGGAGCAGCGGGCTAGCTGCGAGATGAGTTACTCAGGTTGACCCATGGCAATGCAAAGACTGCTTGCAAGAGGTTCACTCTACACATTTACATACATGTATGTATCAGTGTGTAGTGGGCGTTGGAATGTAACGTAGAATGTAAAAAGTCTGCTGTCCGGCATGTATTTTGTGGCTTCGAATTGAATTTGAATGCTTCTTGGACTGCAGCTGCTTAGATTCGAGGTAATTTGTTGCATTCCTTTAATTAAATTTATTTTTAAAAATTGATTGCTTTTTTTTTTGCATGTTTGTTACTTTTTTTTAAATTAATTTTTTTTTGCATTTATTTTAACTTTTTTTTTATTTTATTTATTTATTATTTATTTTTAATTTTAATATTTTATTTTTTATATTTTTTTTTTGATTTATTTAAGTTATTTTTTACAATTCTTGTATAAATCAATTTTTTTTGTATTTTTTGCATTTGTTTATTAATTTTACCATTACCTCTAATTGTTTGTTATTTATATCATTTATATATTTTCCCTTAATTTATTTATTAGTTTATTTAAGTTATTTTATTCACATTCACTCCCAACTCTCCCAGCCGTCACAATCCTTCACCCTCTATTAACATTCCCACCCCTGCCCATCCTCCAACCACCACCCTCCACCCTGCCCATGTCCATGGTCCCCTCTCAGGTGAATCCTTCAATCTTCCATCTCATTGTTTGGGTCTTGTCAAGGCCTAAAATAGGTTTTCGGAGTCTGCCTGGAGATCGAGAGGGAGGCTCATGGAGGAGGGGACCTGTCTGCGTATCGGAAATAAAATATCTTGTGCTAATTTTGTCACGACCTCTCCTCGACCCACCACAACCCACCCCAGCCCACCCAGCAGCCCTTTTGGATACATGATTCCAGCTGCTCCTGCTCCTGCTCCTGCTTCTGCTCCTGCCACTGGGAGGAGGCAGCCAACTTTTTGTCAGTTGTTTTAACATGGCCGTGGGGCAGACAGCGTCAGTCGATGTGGCAGCAAGGGTGTGGAGCAGTGGGTAGGGGGTGGACTCTTGTTTTATCAGAAGTCAGTTAGTAGCGAAAAACTTTTTAAACGTTTTCGAAACAAGTTGAAATTTAAATAAACCTTTCCAATTTTTGATGATGCCATTAGCCCGTTGACTGTTCCCTGCTTCCCTTCCTGTCCTACCCCGCCCCCCCCCCCCCCTCACCGTGCTGCAGCATAAAAGCCAAGTTTAGACAACAAAATCGCCAGAGAAAACGAAAACTTTTCCGGCTCTATCCCTCGTTTTTCTGGCCTCGAGAATTGTAAGAAAGTCGCTCCGAGAGACTGCAGCCAGCAAAGAAAATATGGAGAGATCTGCAACTTCTTGAAGGCACCCCCGAAGCCCACACACACACACACACACACACACACACACACACACACCCATCCATCCCTTTGGCCCCATAAAATCGACTTAAATTTTTATTGCGACAAAAAGTCTTTGGGCGAAAAGTGAAAAGAATATCGTCAGGGCCAAAGTGCAGTCAGTGCAAGGAGCTGAGAAGCTGGGGAGGGATGGGGTTGAGGGTTGAGGGTGTTCTGGGGGTTCAGCGGTTTCCAAGTGCAGTCACAGGGCGAAGAAAATTGCATTATGGCATCACATATTTTCCGCCAAATTCGCCATTTCCGCTGGCACTCTCAATTCGGGCCCCGACAATCATTCCTGCAAACATTTTTGGTCTACACTATCACAGAATATTTGAAATACATTTTTAAAGCATCCAAAACTGCAGCTAGAAGCGCTTCCAAATGGTTATTTGTGGACCCAACTTCCAGGCTCACTTCAACAATTTCTTACCCTAAAGTCAAGCCACTCAAGGGCAGCACTCTAAGATCTTTATTTCCCATGGCTGTCCATAGGGTATCCATCGAGGATTGTTTCATTTTTTGTTTTGTGTCAACGCCTGGAAGTATGCAGCGCTCAGCCGTTTGCTCCATTCGAAAAGATGGAAGAATAAAGAAAGGAAAAGAAAAGAAAAGAAAGGAAAAGAAAGAGCGGAGCAGGAAGCAGAGACAGAATCAAAGCCTGGAATGGATAGATACACACGAATACGTGTGGCAGAGGCCAAAAGCGGGCAACAAAGAAATACAAAAAACGAAGCCAACTTTTTACCCAGACTTGACTTTGACACATTGGGCCAACACAAACGGCCAACACAGCCACAAGCAGACTGACAGAGAAGGGGACAGGAGACAGGAGACAGGAGACGGTGGATGGAGTGGAGTGGAGCAGAGAGACAGAGAGACAGAGAGACAGAGAGACAGAGACAAAGCCTGGCATAACAAGAAGTGCAACAAAATACTTATTTGTCTTGCACGAAATGGAAATGGAAATGGAAATGAAATGCAATGCAATATAAAAAATAAAAGGAATATCTTCAAGAATTCATAGAAATATGTGCAGAGTTTGCATTGCCGCCGATTTAGGCCAAGAACTCAGCCCAAGCAAAATATTTGCCGGAGTGCGAAACATTTGAAATATTTTCCAAGTGGCAAAAAGTCACAGAAAAAGAAGTGTGTGAGATTTTTGTCTCCATATTTGGGGCATTTTCAAGTGCAAACTTTGTTGGCAATTTCTGCATTAAAGCTGCACTAAATGTTGCTGGTTTAATTGATTTATCTGACAAATGTTTGGCTGTTTAAAGCTTGGAAAAATATGCTGTTTCTGGCATTTATGCTGAGAGAGTATTCATACACTTATGTGCTTGAGCAGCGAATAAAATGAGCGAAAAACACACAAAAAATCTGCTCAAAAACTGATGCCATTAATTTGGCTTATCCGCGGCGCGTGTAATTAACATCAGCTCGAGCCAAGGCCAAAGCCCAGGCAGCAGTCCAAGGAAACACACAAACCAAACGAAATAATTCCAAGAACAATCCGAGCACAATCCGAGAGGCAAAAGCAAAAGCAAAAGCGAACCGAGATTAATGCTTTTAATCGCGATGAAAGCGTGAAATTCTTTTTTTTCTGCAAATTTCTGTGATAAGCGTCAGCGATAAGCGATGGATAAATTGCGGCTCATTAGGGCTGGGCTGGGCTGGGCTGGGTTCGGTTCCAATTGGAGCACAAGTCGAGCAAAAAACTGAGCTATAAAAGCGGCAAACCCTACACCGAAAGAGCACAGTCCAAGTCAGAGACAACTCCAGCTCCAACGAACAATGAACAATCAAAAGAAGATTCTATTGCTGCTGCTGCTGGTGGCTGTGTTGCACAACATTTCAGCGAGGAGTAGCTTCGGAGTGCCGCTGTGGCAATTGCAGTTCCCCGAGCCACCACAGAGCCAGCAACAGGAAGAGCCACAGCCACGACTCCTTGCCAGTGTGAATGCTGGCGGCTATGAGGATGAGCTGCAGCAGCTGCTGCTGCTCTCCTCCGGCCTCAGTCCGGCACAGCTGCTGCAGCGCTATCAGCCACACACTCAGGACGTCACCCATGGCCGCTTCTTGGGACACTTTCCCGGCAAATCTGGCAACGGCGGCACCACAGTCTTTGTCGTGAGTGGACCCATGACTCCGCCGGCGAACGTCACGACTGTGAACAACAATGTGAACAGCCTGAACAATACGGCCAGCCCTCCAGCAGATGCAGCTGGAACAGGCACTCGCTTTGGGCAGTTCATACGCAGTCCGATCGGGTATCCCGCATCCAGTCTGCCCATGCAGTACTTCCGCACGCGCCAGGATGAGGCATCCTCCCAGCTGCCATACGCAGGCTATGGCTGGAATGAGGCAGCGCTCTATGGGGCCGGCCTGGACGGAGGATTGACTGGAGGCCTCTCCCCCCACGTCTTCGGTGCTGGCATGCCCCTGGTGCCCATTACCATTGGCAACGAGGTGCGCTACGTGCCACTCAATCTGCGCATGTTCCGGCAGCTTGCCAGCATGCCGCTGCCTCTGCCCGTTCGGGAGAACGACGAGGAGCGTCCCACCAACGACGAGCAGCTGTCCCTGGCCCTGACCGACGAGGCGGAGGAGCCCGAGGATCCCATTGAGACTCTGGCCACTGGACAGACCCCAACGGAGGGCTTTGCTCGCTTGGGACAACGTCTCAGACAACGTCCCCTGATGAGGCGCAATCCGCTGCAGAACTTCGCCCAGAACATCCGCCGAGTGCAATATCTTTGAGGTGGAACTCTCGACCCCAATGACAACAACTACGAAATGGCAAAGGAATTCTAACATTTAAGCAAACGTTTTTTTTTTTATAAATCTAAAAGCAAATTTAAGAAGCGAAACAAATATTTAGCAGGCAAAAATAAAGAGCAAAAAAGCAAATTTAAAAGGCAAATTAATGATCAAATTTAAAAGCAAATTCAAGGGAAAATAAAGCAAATATGAAATAAAATTTTAAGAAGAAAATTAAGGCAAAAACCAGCAGGTTAGAGGAAGCGTTTTAAAAGCAAATTTGAAAGAAAGAATTTTGAGCAAAAAATCAAAATGAAATGCAAATTAAAATGTAAAATGTAAACGCATTTTTAACAGCAAAATGAACACAAAAAAAGGTTGCATTTGACAGCAAATTAAATTCATCGAAATGTTCGAAAATTCTGTTCTGTTTTTCGAAAAAGAAGTCTTCAAAAAAGGACACAAAATAAATGCAGTAAATGCAATGCAAAAGTTTTTGTTTGTACACCAAACGACTGTCTTCAGCTTCATCTTCTTTATTGTTTCGTTTTTTTTTTCTACTGTTTTTTTCTGCTGGCTGGGCGCAATAATAAAAAGTTGATAAGTTTTGCCATTGGCCGGATGCTGTCAAAGTTTTGAAATTGTGAGGAGTTTTGCTTATTAGCCATAAACATTCGACATGCTCGGAGGCGAACAAAGTTTTCAGCCCAGAGTTGGAGTCAGATAAAAGGATTGTCCCATGAAATGATGGGCGCTAAGTAGATCAACTTCAATGTTGCACTAAAAACAATTCAATCACTCAACCAAAATGGCAAAAAGGGTTAGAGGAGGGGCTGGCAGAGTGCACTCGAGTGCCAGACTGTCAAATTATCTGGCAAATGTTTGTGTGAAGGGAAACGAATGAAGAAATTCCAAAGGCAGAGACTGAGGTTGAGACTGAGACTGAGACTGAGACCAAGGCTGAGCCTGAATCATGAATGGGTTCTGCTGCTGCCTGCTGCTGCCTGCCAGTTAGTTTTCCACCTCTGGCTGCCTCTTCCCCAACCGTTTTGTGGATGTGTCTAATTGATGGCAACATTCTCATGCAATGCCTAAGCTGTCTCTGCCTGTGCCTCTGCCTGTGCCTCTGCCTGTGCCTCTCCCTTTTGCCTGTGTCAATAAAACCAACAGCCAGATGGAACCCCTGCACCCAACATTCAGTTTATACGTAAAACCAGCCCAAAAGTGAGCGACACAATAACAAATTAAATAAATATAAGAAGCTTTTAAGTTAATAGAAAATTCTATAATTGAATTTTCGGAGCGGTGACCCACAAGAAGACCTGCCAGCTCCTTCGTTTTTAATCAGAAATGCATGCAAAATAACAACCGAAAATGGCAACTTGAATGGCTCAAAAAATAACACTTGAACAGGGTCTACAAATTATTGATTGAACATCCCATGGGAAAAATATCAATAAGCATAAACAAACATAAGCATAAATATAAATATAAATATTTGTGTGCACTTTTGATTGACTCGGAATTGTTAAGCAAGTGAAACTGACACTGGAAGGGTGCGTGGAAATATTTTGTTGAACTTTGCTGATGGTTAAATATTCAAATAATAAATTCTGGAAAACTATCGAATATATTAAATTGACTTAACAATAAATGAAAGCATAAAGTATTAGCAACATTTTCAGCTGGCAAACTGAACAAATGGTAGAAAAATGGTAGAAAATTCTTCGGGAGCACGGCGCAAGGCAACATTTCTTGCCACTGTGTGTGGGGCAAGTGCTAAAGTAAAAATAATAATAAGGATAACAGCAAATATATCTATATCTGACGAGGAGTTTAAGGAACGTCGAGCTATTGACACAACACTTTGGATGATTACAGAAAAACATTTGTGCGACTTGTTGGGTGTTAAAGTTGAGAGCTGCTCGACACGAACACGGAGTGAGAGAGGGATGGAGAGACTTCGACTACGTGTCGAAGCAGAGTCCGGAGTATTTCTGGGTATCTTTGTGCTTGTCAGAACTGTCTCTGTGTGTGTGCGTGTGTGTGCGTGTGTGGGTGAGAGTTCTGTGGCAAACACTTTTCAAGATTAAAACAAAAAGATTTAAGTGAATTATGTTAAAGTTATTTGCCTTGTGCGTCTCACGCACTCAGCTCGAAGACGACTCCACATGTAGCCACAGATATGGATAGGAGCTCTGTGGGTGGGGCATGGGTTGCGGCTTAGATGTAGAGATATTCATCCTAGGGCGAGTGCCTGGTCATGTAATATAAATATGTGCATAAAAATAAATAAGTAAATGGAGAAGGAGATGGAGATGGAGATGGAGATAGAGAGAGCCTAGGCCCAGGCACACAGCCTGCTTAAACACAAATTCGTTTATTTATTTATGCAGTAGGAAAATATGTAAGTATACACAGAGATGGAGAGCCTGTTCCGAGTGTTGTATCTGCCACACACAGATTTATTGTTGAGTTTATTAGATTTGATTTACTACACAGCGGCGAGGGAGAGCTTTCACTTTGCTGTAACCATATGACAGGCCGCGACTGTTCTGATCTGTTCTGTTCCCGTTCCCGTTCCCTTTCCCTTTCCCGTTCCCTTTCCAGTTCCCTCCCTTTTCTTTCTTTTGTTTTGCTTTTGCATGTCTCGCCATTAGCCGCACGCAACGCGGGTGAAATTTTTTAATTGCATTTCGATTTTTGGAGGCCAACACTTAGATATAAGAACAGACGTTGCCCGTGCTGGGGCAGACATTGTGCCGGGAAAAGTCGCAGCATGAAGATGCCACAAAGAGTTCGCTGGCTGCTGATGCTCATCGCAGTGCTGCTGCGGGCTGGCAGCAGCGAGGCGCGACGTAGCGGTGAGTCCTCAAGGGAAGCCCAAGATTTGGTTTTCTGATTGATTTTCTTTTTTTCAGGCTATCGACTGCCACAGCTGCAAGGACGCAGCGCAGGCTCCACCGTGGCGGTGGAAGTGGATGCGGCTGCAGCTGCAGTTCCAGACACTGCAAGCACTGGGCGAGATTTTCTTAAGAAATTCATGCTGCTGCGTGGCATTTTTCAGCAGCCGCCCAGCGACAATGTCATCGTGATTACGCAGCCCTCCACGACGACAACGACAACGGCCACGCCCACGCCCACAACGACAACAACAACGACGACAACAACAACGACAAACAGTTCACGAGCGATGGATCATGGCAGAAAGACGGAGGAGCGGGAGCTGGAGGATAATGTGGAAATGGTCGAGCTGGCAGGGCCCACGATGACAGGAGTCGAAGTGCAAGATGGCTTGGACCTGCCATCAAATGAGGCACTGCCGCAGCGCAGGCAAACATACAAACAACAAAAACTGAAGCGCAAAAGGAACTTTCAGCAGCAGCAGCAGCAGCAGCAACTCCGCTCCAAGAAGACCCATCATCACCGTCACGCGCACAAGCCAAAGCAGAAGCAGAAGCAGAAGCAGCAGCAGAAGAAGAACAAGTTGAAGCGGCAAAGAAATCAAAAGAAGCAGCAGAACCATCCGAACCAGCAGCAGCGGCAGCGGCAGCGGCAATCGGCAGTCAATTTCATAGAGCCCTACCACAATGAACCCCAAGTCGTGCAGTCGGTCGACGACTCGCGCTTGCAGCGCATCTGGCGGCGACTGCAGCTCAACAACTGAATAATGCAATGCACACACAAATACATAGAGATGCTCTTTTTTTTTTACTAGCGATTAAGTTATTTACCAAGCAAACAAAACAATATTACAAACAGAACGCAAACAAAGTTTCCTGAAAAAGAAAAAGATGCAACCTTGAAAGTCAAAAGCGTTTATTGCTGCTCTGTCGCATTTCTTGCTTTGTGCATAGGTCATACTCAACACAAGTAACGGTTCTTTACCATGCATTTACCTGGCAGAGAATTGCACGGAGGAAGTGTAAGCGAGAGAGAGAGAGAGAGAGAGAGAGCGCGCTTTCTTTGGCACCTACGCTCTTTGTCTTTAAGTCAGGCATCGGCACGCAGGTACACGAAGTCGAAAAACGTTTCTTGCTTCTCTGCCGCTGCGGCAGCCGATCATTTGTGCATGGACCACTGCGAAGTTGTTTCTCTGCCGCTGCGCATAAGCCGAAGCCACACGAAGCTTTCACGCTGTGCATCTGTGTCGACTGCGCTGCCAGCGATCACTGCCATAAATAATGCAAACTTTGCTTTCCTTTCCTTTGCATAGCATACAACGCTGTCTACAACTTTGATTATTATAAACATGTACACTGGCTCAGGAAAGTCTTTTTTTATTTGAATAAATATTGTAAGCCACAAAAATTCTATAAAACTATAAAACAGGTTTCGGCTTTAGGGGATTCTTTTTAGCAGTTCTTGCATAATTTCTTAAACTAGTTTCCGGTTAGTTTCTTACAGAATTTACATTTTATTTGTATGTGCAAAAGTCCATTAAACATATTTGAAATTGTATTTTGTGATTTCTTTCGAAATGCTTTGACTTTTGGTCGAACCTTTCGAGAGAAAGTTCGCAGACACAAGAAATTTCGTTCCCATTCATTTTTGTAGACTGTTTCAGATTTTCTCGAAGAAATAAATAATAATAAAATAAATCAAATCCACTCTGGGCAGTTTTTGAGAAGTTTTCAGTTTCACTTTGGCACAAAAAGTATTTATTCATAAATACATAAATCCCTTAAAGCACATATACAATGTACAACGTTGTCGACCCTGAGAAACGTCGGAGAAATCCTTTTCCAATTGTTGAAACGGGCAGAGGAATGCGGCTCTTGGATTGGGCCAAGTCAATGACTTGGCGCAGCATTATGTACTTAAGTTTGAACACATAAAAAGGGGCAAAAGGGCAGACACGAAAATATTGCGAACATGATATCCTGGCTGTGGCAAGTTCAAGGATGTCTGGCACGCTCATGAACTCGGACCAGCCACCCAAAACGGAGGAAAGGAGTAAATTGAAGAGAGACCCGACCCTGCCACACGGCGAATTGTTCATTTGTCTGCCATTCGCCTTCGTGGCCTATCCCCGCACCGTCAATAAATACATAAATACATTTTTCAATGCAAGAAATTTGTGTAAATTTGTGGGCAAATCGCGAGTGGGAATTGAACCCGGCGCGACGGCTGCTGCTGGGATCTGCCGGTTTTTTGTTTGTAATTTATGTCTTGATCGAACAGATAGCAGCACCAAGAACTGGTTTCCCCACGGAATTGATACGCTCTGATGAACCTACGACGGGTTAAAGGTCAGTCCACCTTGCCCGAAACGAGCTGGGAGTCTGCCAAGACAAGATCTGGCCAACAGTTTGCAGATCGACACGCGGCCACAGATGATCTTCGATTGATTGTCGGCAGATCCAACGAGAAAGCTTCAACCTGCAGAGAGACAGTTTTCGCAGTCAAAAATTCTGGACAGACATCAGCCTCTTGCTGAAGGATACGAAAAGGTGTCCAGCGGCTTTTGCTGCTGCAGTCTCCAAATTTCCACGATGGTTTCAAACGTGGGAAAATTCTTTTTTAAAGTCTTTACTTTTAATCTGAATAATGCTGGAAGCAATGAATATTTTTATTATTGCATTCGTTAATGGAGCGATGTCTCAGGTTTCCATCCAAAAATCACAACCAATACGTTGAGCCGCGCTCGTCATGACTCCACAGAGTCACTGGCCATGTCAGAACCCGCTCAATGTGTTGGTACGCTGCCGCCTCAACTCTATGCTCGCTTTTGTATGCTTTTTGTGGTAAAACGTAAGGAAAAAAAAAAAAGGAAGCAAAGAACAGAGTGGCAGTGGAGTGGGGAAAAAGGATATTGAAAAAGGCGCCGCATAGAAGAAACTTTTTTCATTTTTAGTTTGTCAAGTTGGCACAAAGGGCGGCGATGGTGATGTCGATGTCGATGCCGATGCCGATGCCGCTCCAAGTTTCTCAACCAAAAGGTTCTGTCAAAAGGAGGGGGGCATAGAGGGGACAACTTAACATTTGCACGCTCAAAAGCGCCACAAAAAGAGCCAAGGATAAAGGGGCGTAGCCGGTCGAAGGGAAGTGCCTAAGTTTTGTACCCGACTTCGATATGCGGCCAGATAAGTACAAGACTGCGGAGGAGGAAAGCGTTTCCCATCCCTGGGAGCAGCACAAACAATGAAATGATTTTATTTTTACTTTGTTCTTTTTTTTCTTTTATTAAATAACGCACATTAGGTGGCAGACTCACATGCGTTATGGAGGCAGACACAAATTGGAGATCGTTTCGCCAGGGTAAGCAAATTAAAATTTGTGTTTAATCTTAAATTAAATACTGATGATCTGTATTTGAGTGTGTGCAGCCGAATTATGTATACATTTAGGAGGTTGAATAGTAATTGAAACTGTTTTTAAAGCATTTGCCACAGTTATTGCTTATGGACTCACCTAAAGCCAAAACACACACACTCAGAGACAGGCCGCTCTGGTTATAAATTATGCACGAGTGCGACAAAAATGAAAGAACCGGAAGCGAGGCAATTCAAAGGGGTTGCGGCAGGTGCGGTTTCATTGCGAGGACAAACAGTTGTGGGGTTGCTGGGTTGGGAGTGGGAGTGGGAGTGGGTGGAGAAGATGTGGCAGATGCCACACAAAAGCAATTGTATAATTGCATTTTAATATGATGACTGCTGCAGTTTTAGTGCCTGCAGCATCAGCAGTACCAGTAATAGACGAAAGAAGTGCCAAAGCCAAAATCCGCAATAGACAGAGATAGAGAGAGAGAGAGAGAGAGCTGTTTATTTTTTTTGGGTAAATTTAAATTTTAAAGTGGAACAAAATAAATGAAAATTAAAATGTGGAATGGAGCATTGGGTGGAACACTAGCTTGTTAGAATAATTGGAACAATTATCTTCGAATGGCCGAAAAGCTTCGACAAACAATGCAGAACTTCGTTGAAGCGAGCGAGAGCAAGCGATCGAAAGAGAGCTTTGGAGCAGGCAGCAGCAGCGAGCGGGAAGCTGGCAGAGCGCGAGAACAGTGCAGCCACGAAGCAGGTGGAAGAGATAGACGAAAGAACGGCCGCTGCAGCGCGCAAGCATGTACATATGTACTTAAAGCTGGGCTACGAAACACGACAGATAAAGCCTGCAGATATGTACGTGCATTTAACAATCTTCCAACAACGTCCAGCAAGTCCAGCAAACAGGAGAGAGAAATTGGCATTATAAATGTGCAAGGTGTTTTAATTAAATGGCAATTGCCGTTGAGCAACAAAGTGCACACACAACTTACTTGCACATATTCCGCACAGCTTACGATGCCCAATTCGAATGCACTTTTGCTTATGCCTTGCCAGTGTATGTGTGTGTGTGTGTGTGTGTGCAGGCAGAAGGTAAATCTCTAAATTAATGCCTGCCATTAAAATGCTTAACACTCGTTGGCTTTCAACCCAATCTACTCAGTTGGTTGGTCAATGTGCATCCCCTACCCCCCTCTACCCTCTACCCATATGCAGTGTAAAAGTAATGGAATGTGCACCTACATACATATATACATTTGTACATACATACTTACATACGTACGAATGTGCACTGGCATTTGCTCTACTGGGCAAACGTTACTGTCGACAGCTTGCGGCCATTGCAAGTAGCTGCGGTGGCTGCTGCGTCTGCCTGTCTGCCTGCCTACCGAATGCAATGCATTTTCAGGCCAGCAGCCATCTTGCAGCTGCAGTCCAACGTAAGCCTAATGTCCGTCCGGTGCATTGTCTGGAACTGTTCAGATATGTTGGCAGCAGATGCTTTTGTAGCACTTTTTATTGTTCCTGTCTGTGGCACAGTCAGGCCTGTGCCAGCTCCCCCACAAAGCGACTTAAATCGAGCCCGAAAGGCGTGTGCTGCTGGGCTTTCACTGTACCATGGTCTGGGAATTACGAGTGATGCTGATAATTATCATGCTGATGATGCATTGAAAATACACTCAGACGGACTCCACAGCAATTGTGCTGACTTACTCGGCCATTTGGCCACTCGGCTGCGGATAAAGCCAAACCACAGACCGACTGACAAGTCGCTACAAGTGGTGCTGCCACAGTGGACAGACGGACGAGGCTGCAATAATTTCCAGCACCATTACGACACACAAGTGCAAGTAAACAAACATTGAGGCAGGCTTAAATGCTAAACCATTTTGCCATGAAAATACCTTGAGCTCTTGACGAAATGCCATGAATTGAGTAACTTAAATATTAACAACACTTTCTTCTAATACTTTGGGCTCTCGCACCCACTGTAGCTTAAAGCGAAGCCGCAACAACAACAAACACACTGCACGCAGAAAGCTCTCTCCCACTGAAAGCTCCCCCTGCTTGCAGAAGACTATTCTCCCAAGCTGAGGTGCGGATCGATCGTGATTCTGCGTGCATTTTCTCTTCACACAACTTTCGTTGAAATCGCAGGGTGGACGCTAAGAGCTAATGTGCTGGATGGATTCATTGCGGAGGAGGGGGCGGCCGCGAACACGAACAAAGGCTGCGCAGGCAGCAATTTAATTACCGCTGCACAATGTCAGTGCGGGGGAGGAGGGCAGGAGCTTCGGTGAGCATTTGCCAGATGGACTCGTGGCTTTGGCTACTGTTGTTTTGAATTATAGCAGCCAGCACATTGCACCCATTTCATTCCACCTCTTGCTCTTGCTCTACCTCTCTCTATCTCTGCTGCTGCTGCTGCTGCTGCAGCTGTTGTTGTTGCTGCAATTATTGTGAAAATAAAAGCAAATCGGATAAAAATTTTACAGCCCCGTTGCCGTTGCCGTTGCTGTGGCAACGTGCAAAAACCGCTCAGATTCTAACAAAAGATGCATCCGCTGGTAAGCTGGAACCGCCGCACGGGCTTGTCCTCCAATTCCAGTCCCCCGCCACTCATCACTGCACCTCACTCATACCCCACCCCCTACTCATCACCCACCCAGCATCATTCGCCATTCTCCATCCGTTCGTCCTCCTCCCCCACGCTTCGCTTAACTAATTAGAGCGTGTGAGAAAATGCGCAAAAAGTGTAGTCCAGAAGAGCAGGAAAGAGAGAGAGAGAGAGAGAAGCAGGCAGGCGATGGATGGTTGAGTAGGGTGGCGCATCCCTGCCTCTCATTTCCATGTACTTGCAACAGCCACATCCAGGGGGGGGGGGGGGGGGGGGGGGGGCCATGACATGTTGTTGCATTGCACAACGGATTCACCGTTGGAATTGTGTTTGAATTATGTGTAATTAAATTTCAATATTACTCATGTTTCAAGAAGCAAAAAAAAATCAACACCTGCCCCACGCCCAAACGGATGCCAACGCAAGACAGTTACAACGGACTGGCAGGGGGGAGGGATCTGTAGGGTGTGGGTGCGGGTGGGGCTTGCCTTCCCGTTGAAGTGCACTTGCAAATCAACAGAGTGAAATAATTCCCGAAATTCTCTTGCCACTCTTTATGGCATTCGTCGTTAATGGTAGTTTCCTTTTCTGCACTCCAAATTCGAATTGGAACTAGAAGGGACGTGTGAGACGCTTCTTACGCGTCACAACTCTTATACCCGGTACTCAGTAGACAACTGCACCTTAGCGGTTTTTCGTCAAATTTTAAATTTTTTCTTCATCTGTCATCTTTCCAAGACCCACACTGCATAGTCCCGGCAGAGGCAGAGGAACGCAAGAGGCAGAGGCCGCACACTGCAGAAGCAAAATGTGAATGAGAGAATGTGGCAAAAACAAATATAAGCTGCAGGACGGGGTGGGTTTAGCCACTGCAAATTAATTTCTTCATTGTGGCTATAATAATGATCGGATCCCAATTTTGTGATCTGATAGATATGTTCATTCCCTACAGAATGGCGTTTTTGGATTTATTTTATCTTTTATCAAAATTGTAGATTTGGGAGGTTTTCGCCCTTTTGCGGTGGTTTCAGTGTGAGCATACAGCAGTCTGGAGCCAAAAATTTTGTGGCTCTAGCTCTTATAGTCTCTGAGATCCAGGCGCTCAACAAGACGGACGGACGGACAGACAGACATGGCTCAATCGACTCGTCTATTGATATACTTTATGGGGTCGGAAACGCTTCCTTCTGTGCGTTACATACAACCGTTATTCGCAAAAATACAATATACCCTATTTACTCTTTGAGTTCCGGGTATAATAACATCTTCAAATATACTAGAACACAGAATAGCACCAGCTTGGTAAGTGTTTAATGGAATTTAAATCACTTTATGGAGATTCTTGCCATATACACGTTTTTACAGGCGCTTTTGGACTTCTTTCCTCATTGACGGATTCGAGAAACTTCGCAAAGGACAAACCCACAAAAAACCTACACATTAACCAATTCAAATCACTTTAAAACATACTTCTGGACACTCAATAAACGGCTGCAGTGCTGGTACATCAACAATAATATTCAATATGTTAATTAAATATGAGAAGTAATTAATACTCCGAAAGTAGTTAAAATATTATATTCATTTCCATAGCATTTCATCATCTGCCACATTTTTGGTGCATTAGCAATCATTATTCTATAGCTACATACATTCCATTAGAACAACACACACAAGAGGTTGCCTCAATTTTTAAATTTATTTTCTAGGCAAATATTTGCCATAGTTCGAGAGTCAAAAGACGTTTAAGTACAATTTTGTGTCGATGGACTCCGATGGACACTTTATAAGAAAATAAAATAACGGAGTTCACACATGTTTATTAATAACGATTAGGTCATTAGGTGGCGTCTTGTCGAGTAGAGGTAAGAGTTCAATTAGGTCATAGTCCATCGGGCTGAGGATGACTAGGGTGTGTCAACACCTCCTGTCTCCTGCGAACAATCGCAACCAGTGCGTATTGTTAAACGGTTCATCATATTATTTATGGCCTCAAAAGCGTTATTAAACATGTTTATTATACGTGATTCGTTGGCGTCAACACAACTGCGTCAACAAGGAATACTGCCATGTAAAAATTAACAAACACACGCAATACTTATTTATTTTCTATTTAATTTATTTATTTATTTTATCTGAGGCGTTTGTATAAACATTGACGAATTTTACGCTTTACTAAAGAAACAAAGTAATATATTACTGTAAAGCCTAGCAGATGACTTCAACTGTGATATTCTTAGAGAACCCCGATTGACAGATGGCATTTTGAGTTTTGGTTTGAATATAGTGTCCACCAACCTCATTTTAATGCGCTTGTGCTCCTGGCTGCTCCAGCAGACAAACCGAACATCTCTCTGAAAAAAAAGGAAGGACGTTTGAGACGCTTCTTACGCGTCACAACTTTTGTACCCGGTACACAGTAGGATATCTTCATTCTGGCTATAACAATGATCTAATCGGATTCCATTACGGTTATCTGATAGATTTTGTAATTTCCTACAGAATGGCATTTTTAGTTTTCTTTTGTCTTCAAAATTGTGGGTCAACAACGATCAACACCACTTATCTTTAAGAGTTCACCTCCTTTGTCATTAAAGGATTCGAAGGTAACTTGCATACGGATGTTATTTACACTGACTTTAGTAAGGCATTCGATTTTGGAACCCACTTCCTCCTGCACAAAAGCTCGACCTTGAGATGGATTTCTAGCTACCTGTGCTCTAAGTCTCAAAGAGTCCTCTTCAAAATCTCCTTATCTTTGCCTGTTATGGTTACTTCTGGAGTACAACAGTGCAGCCATTTAGGCCCCTTACTTTTCACACTCTTTATTAATGACCTGCCTTCTGTATTAACACATTCTCGAGTACCTATGTATGCGGATGATGTTAAGCTCCGCGTCCAGTATAAGGACACTTCATCTCACTCTGGCTTGCAATCAGATCTCAATAGCTTCCAGTCATGTAGCTGTGCAAACATGTTACACCTTAATGCCTAGAAGTGCAATGTAATGACTTTTTATCGCTCCAGTCCCTTACTGGCTCCTTAGACCCTCTGCGGTAGTTTTCTTGAGAGAATTACATTGGTTGATGATCTAGGTGTGAATGCGCCTGCGTTTCTATTATTTTTTCCGCCACTGTACAGCCGTTATTCGCACAAATACAATATACCCTATTTGCTCTTCGAGCACCGGGTATAATAAATGCGCCAACAAAATATTTGAACTCAAATAAAGCCCTCGAAAGGTAATTGGGATAGTTTAATTGTAAACTAAAGTTTATTAATATAAAAGATACAAAAAATAGATAAAACTCATCAAGAAACATTTTGAGAAATAAATTGAGAATTGAAATTACGATTTTGGCTTAGCAATAAATTACGTAAAATAACGAGACACTTTGGAAGCGATTCTTTCAAAATTAAATTCAAAATTGAACGCAATAATTAAATTTAATTTATTTAAATATTTACTTATTTCGAGTGCCTGAGAATAAAATATCTGCGAGAGTTTATTTTATTGAATTGTGTCTCAAACTTTCAATATTTAAGTTCTATAAGTACTTAATTTAATGTAATCTATATTTAGTTTAGGGAATTCCTGAGTATAATTATTGTCTCAAGAATTGAATGTACATTTGGAAGAACACATGGCTTTATTTAATACATTTGTAGATGTTGATGTAAATTACATTCCAAAAAATATTAAATATTTGTATTTTCTCTGCAATTTGTATTGTAAACATTATAAGTTTCGATTGTGTTTGTATGTGTTCGAATGCTGTTTTGTTTCTCTGGGAATTGTAAATTTTGTAAAACTTAATTTGCGTTTGACATAAATTCATTTGTTTGGTTGCTGGCTGGTGTTCTTTTTTCTTGTTGTGTGCCATTATTTGTGAAATTAATTAAAATTCAATAACAAAAGCGTTGAATGTGTGCCGAGTAAGAGCAGCAACGCCAAACGCAAATTTTGACGAGTACAGAATATTTATAGGCATACATAAATAATTGCTCGCAAACGTTACGCAATGGCAATTGATTTACAAAATCAATTAACTTAAATCAGTAGGCATCCAGATAACAATTTTAGTCAAAGATTTATGTAAGAAAAAACAATAAATAAAAATTTAGGCAAGTTCCTTAGCAAAAAAAAAAAGGCTGCGCTTGCTGATGGTTCCGATTGCGAATTGGATGGGGCTGTCAGCCAGAATGTTGCACTTCCTTGCCGCAAAAAAAAAAAACAAAAACATATTTAAAGTATATATTTGCTAGTTGTAATAATTATTTGCATTCAAAAATATTCAATCAATAATTCACTTACATTCGCCAGCCTCAGTCACATCATCATTTCAAGCAGCTCCTTTGGGCTCAGTGCAAGTTCTCTTTTTGATTTTCACACGTTCGGCGATTCTATTACAAAAATATACACAAATAGAATGCAAAGCTTATGATTTCACATCTTATATTAACTTACGATTCGAAAAAATCCGGCAGTTGGCTAGCAGCCTTGTCCTCACTAAAAATATACATTTTAAGATCCACTTCTCCACCGATCTTTATTTACTTACGTGTCCGTAGAAGTAGATGAATCAAGGCTGTTCGAGGAAGCCATAAACAAGTCGGTTCGCACTCGAATTTGTGGCTTTGAATTGCCGCTTTTAAATCGAATTGAAATAAAGTTAAACAATTAAATAAATAAAGGTTACGATCATGTATGATTGAATGTATTCTTCTAGTACGCCTTTTGGCATTCGTTTTATGTTTGAATGCTCCAATTTAGCCACAAGCGAGGCTCGAGGCTCGAGGCTCGAGTGCCCGGCAAACTGTTACCCCAAAATAATTACTCACATCTCGAGTCCTCTTGCAAATTCCTTAATTTCTTCAAGGGTTGTTAACCCCAGCCTGCGGGCGGAAAATATAAAATTAGACTCCAGCTTGGCTGCCAGAAGGTTTGCGCTTACGCAATGAGATGTTTTTCCTTCTCTTCAGCACTCATGCGATGATGATAGCCTGGCAGGCTGTGGGAATATGTAAAGTAAGTTAGAGACTAAATGGAGGCTAAGGGACTAAGCAATGGCTGCTTACGTCAAGGATAGGGACAGTGATCCACGTGCATCCGACGGCAGCGATCTAAGGAAGAAAAATTCAGCCACAAAAGTCGAGAATTATTTGTGGCTTTTGGTGTGTTCATTTTTCCACGCACTCTCCGGATGTTGTTGGTGTTTCCTGACTTTGACTAGACACCGCGATTGGATTCATTTTTAATTGTTAACTTTGCACGTTCTGAGGCTTTCACGTTGCACAAAAAAAAATGAGCCGATGCTCTCAATAACCGATATCAAATATCGATAGCTTCTTTTTGGCAAAAAGCATGCAGGGTACTTTGGTTGGCTTGAATTTCAATTTAAATCATTTAAATAATTATTTACGTGGCCAGCTGCATGCTGTCTGCATTCTGCCAAATAAACTGTAATTGTAAATAAACATCGACTTTAAAAATGATTTATGTGGCCAGGCCAAGCCAGAAGCCCGGATCTCTTTGTGTGCAGACATAAAGCATAATGGCCAATGGATAGGGCAGTTCTTCTCGATAGTTCTGTTCCGTTTACCATCCCTGAAAGATGGGCCTATGTGTGCGTACACACATGCAACTTCTTTCGTGCACACACTTCTGGTGCCCAAATGCGATTAAAATATGATTTTAATATGGAATTCCTTCATTTGTTAGCGCATTGAAAATTCGCAATAATCTCTCGAAATGTGGCGTTTTTTTTTTGCTGCTGTCAACAGCGCCGTCTGGCGCTCCGAATTCATTTGTTTTTGTTGTTTTTTGTTGACCACTTTTTGCGGATATCATAAATTGGTTCGCCGGGGCGACATTTCCCATGTGGAAAATTGAAATTTGTGTGTGTTTGTGTTTTTATTTATTTGTTGTTTGCGGCCACTGCAACAAGCGGCATAAATGGCTGGGAGTCAAGATGCCAGAAGCAGAAAACCCTTTCAAATAGTTCTCCAAATAATTGTAGGCATGCCGCAGCCGCAGACTTCAAGTTAGATTTAATTAAATTTATAATGCATTCCCTTTCAATTTGATTTATTTTCGTTTTATTTCTATCTCCACCCCGTTTTATCCTGAATTGACATAATGGCCAAATAATTTTCCACTTCGATGCGCCTTTGGGGGACAGCGAGGAGGAAGTGGTCGGGCCATTGAAAATATTCAATTTTCGCATAGGTTTGACAACCATCGAGTGACATCACATTTAATGCAAAATGTTCAATTTTCAAATGCTGTTACGACTGTCAACATTAATTTGCTGTGCTCCACTCCTATGCCGATATCGCGGCAATTAATCAAGCAAATGAGGCAACTGAACTGAAATCTGGGGTCCCAGCCAAGCTGAAAGGATAATTTGGCACATAAAAAGGGTGTAGCGAAAAGGTCGAAATGGAATGGAATGGAACCGTCTTCAAACCCATTGAAGGGTGTCGCCTAATGTCGTTGTCAAGTGACGACTGAGCAGAGTCCGGCCCCAGCCAAAGACTTTTTTCTTTCTTTTTTTCTATGTTTGTCTCTTGGAGTTTTCCCTTGTCTGCTTGGGGGCAGTCAGTCACTGTTGCTCTCTGGGGCAATAGCAGGGAGAGAGAGTTCCATTTATCAATTGATTGACTAGATAATTGCCGAGCAAAGTGAAAGATAAGCGAAGAGACAGGCGGCCGGGCCGGGCCGGGCCTCCGTTCGCAGCAGTTACTAATGATCCACAGGCTCGGGGGCTAATCAGCTGCTCCACTCCGGGTTCAACTTTAAAAAAGAAATAAAAACAAATTGAAACAAAAGTTGCCTGCAGCTTTGACAAACGCCAGTCCATAAAGCCATAAATGTTCAGCCATAAATTATGCTGCCAAAGGGACTTCGCTGTCGCTGTCGCTGTCGCTGGTGGCTGTGGTGCTGTTTCGATTGCTGACATATGGGAAAATGCAGTTTGCTGTCACTCGGAGTAGCCCTGACGCTGGCGGGGAACTCCATTAGTTTGCCATTTATTGTTTAATCATTGAGCTCTGCCTTTGTTTATTTTCACTGAATGCAGTTAAAGATGTTTACTTGTTGAGTGTTTTTCTCTTGCATAAGAAAACTTCTGCGCGGGCCTTGAATAATGAATACTCAAAGAATAATAATTGAATAATAATTGTTTATTTAGAGTTAGTTTATTTGTTGCTTCCATTTCATTTGAAACACTTAAAAACAGAACCCAATTAGACAGGAAAAATACAAAATTAATTAACAAAAATGTCCCTTTGCCAATTGCAGCGCAGTCAAGTGGCAGTTTGCGGTGCCCAAAAAATTGATTCACTTAGCATTCGCATCAGGGCGACACCTTCGCCAGCAGCCAGCAGTTCCCGACTCGATCTCGCCGTGATAGAGTGCCGCGACACTGAGTAATCTATTTTGTGTGTGACACCCACTCACACACACACACACATGCGTCCTCCCACTGAGCTCGGAGTCAGTCAGTCTCTCTAACACACTAATAACGGCATATAAAGTCGCTCGCACACGTATCACAATGTTCCACCTCTCTTTGTTGTTTTGTTTTCTTCTGTTTTTTTTCGGCTTCTCTTTTGTTTTTGGTGTTTTTACAACACGGCCAGCATAACAATGTCGCAGAGCGCACGAAAAATTGCAAGTGGACACATGAATTATGTGCAGCACTCGAGTTAAACAACCGCCGGGCAGAAGCCCCTGCAGCAGCCTCCGCCGCGACAGCCACCCCGATACGACCACGACCACGAGCACTTGCCATAGCCACTGACTCGGTGGCTCTCCCTCTCCCTCTCCCGCTGCCTATGACTCTGCTCCGGCCAGCCTGCTGGTGGTGGTCCCTCCACTACAGTGGCGGGCAAACAAAAAGCAATGCCCGCTTCCTACTGAATGCACGAGTACTCAGAGAACGCCCAACTCCCCACCCCCACCCACACTCTCCCAACCAAGTCCTCTTGTTGCGTTTTGGTTGTATTTTTTGTTGTTGTTTTTTTTTTCATACACACATGTGCTCGGTTTTTGTTGGCTGCCCATTGGGGACGCGTTAGTGGTCCGTGGCCGGGTCCCCAGTCCCGGATGTGCCCAGAGAGAGAGAGAGAGAGAGGAGAGCGAACAGAAAAAAGGAAAGGAGAAGAAGCTGGGAATGGGGTAGTGAAGTGAAGTACAATGTTGACTTCGCCTGGGCTTTGGTTTGTTTTTGGAGGTCACACACACACACACACACACACACACACACACGAATGGGTGGCCATTTGGGAGTTGGCTTTGCAGGTATTAAATTATACATCATTTTGCAACAAATGATGGTCGTTACGTTTTGTTCCCTATCCACAAAATAAAACCCAAGTCCAAACTCAAACCCAAACTCCAGCGTGTCCCTGGCGGCCCTTCTTATACCCTCAAAAGAGCAACGAACATAAACCACTTGGACACGAGAATGTCCCATGGCAGACGCAGTCATTACTTGGGGAACAAAATGCCGAGCTGAGTAGTGACAAAAAAAAACTGCGCGGTGTTCGCTGTTCAGTCCGCGATCTACATATGTTCTCTCTCTCTCCATTCACAGGGCATCCGCACAGTGTCTGCCGCCACATCGGTTAATGATCCACAAAGCGCAAAAGGAAAAGAGCAGAAACGGTTTGCCCACAAAAACTTTCGAAGCCAGTCTATTCCCCGGCAACGCACACAATCTAGCAGTTAATAAGCACAAAGAAAAAAAGAAGAAGGCGGAAAAACGGAGAGAGTCTTTGGCTCCATGTGGATGTGTGGATGTCACTTTATTATTTTTAGAGCGGGTAGAGAGCGAAATGATTTAAGCTGCGACTGCAGGAAGGCATATAATCGATCTTAATTACATTTTGTATGGCAGGATGAGACAGGATGAGTGTGGGTTGGGTTAAATCTGAACGTGTGACTACACACACGCTGGCACACACGCACACACACTTGCACGACTTCCGTTAAGCGATTAAAGCATTATGGCATCATCTCCATTTCCTGTTCCTGCTCCACAGCGACAGCGCCTCCTGCCACCTTCCACCTTCCACCTGCTCCTGCTTTATCGTCGTCTTGGCAGTCGTTTCGTGATGAGCATTTTATATTTTTATTTATCCGGCTCCGGCTCTGACTCTGACTCTGACTCTGGCGCATTGAATTGAATTTGCTTTGAATTGCAATCGCTTTAAATGCTGCCACACAGCCACACTCATTGCGTATCATTTTAATTATGAAACAACAAATGGCAGAGCAAAAATAAGAAAAATAAAAATTGTTTACTGTACTTGTACTGTCTTTCCCAACTTTATAGTTAAAATTTGCACAAATATTTCCCTGATCTGTGACAGTTTTGAGCGCTTAAACGCTCCTTTTCGGAGGCTGCCATGGTCTCGTTTCTACACATCCCACAGCCAGGACTATTCGCAGCTTAACCGAACGGGGGACTCTATGGGGAATGCACACGGGGATTCCGGCTACCAACTTCTTCTTTGCAACCTGCATTCCGGGGTTGACTTCCCCCTTTGCCCAGGGATTCTCGTCATTCGGCTTGTTCCGGCTTATTGCAATTTGCCGCGCTGAATGTTTCATTTAAAGTCCACACTGCGGTGAGCCGCTCTCGTCCCTTTTGCTGTTGCAGTTGATTACAGCAACGAGAAATGAATGCCCGAGTATCGCCCATAAATGAAGAACCGAATGACATACAGGACCAGTCCTGGACGGGCTTGGGCTTGCTCTGCTTTAAGGCAGAGAAAAAACCTTCTAGAAAATATTCTAGACTTAAGCTTTGATTAACAAAATATGCGGCTTTGTGGTGTGGTGAGGGGGAAATATGTTCTGTTCGTTGGCTCTTAATCGAATTTCAGCGGAAAGCATTCAAATGTCTGGCAAATTAGGCAGAAATACAAATGTGCTGGCTGGAATCGAGGTTAAGTTGTGTGTGTGGAGAGAGCTTAGAATTAGGGGAGCAGAAGCACAGAGCAGAGCCAACGTCTTATCGCCAGAACAGGCGAAAGAGACCACCCAGACGAGGGCAACGAAGTCTCGGAATACACTGAGAGAATATCACGAAGCATCAGTTTCAATTGCCAGCACAGGTTTTTCCCCCTTCGTTCTAAAAATTTAATTCACTGCCAAGCAAAGAAACGAAAAAAAAAATATTTTTTTGCCGAATCAGCGCCAAAAATGATTTAAAAAATTGTAAATGGAGGAAACCAAGAAAAGGCAGCAAATTACGAAAGGCGATGCTGAAGGTGCTAGTTGCCAGGTGGAGCGGACTCCAAGGACATGGCTTGAGCTCAATTTCAGCATAATTTAAGCTTCCCTTTTGCCTTTTGCCCTTTCCCCTTTCAGGTTATATGTGTCATGAGCCATTTAAGCTCATTACCGGCATCAACTTTGGGCGGAGGAGCCGGGCAGGACTTGCTTATTTTAAGTCAAATTTTTTGTGTGTCGCAAAATTTTGCGCTCGCTGCAAGTTTTCATTTTCATAAGACACTTTCATTAGCTGGCCAGGTGACATTCCTAGGCAGGGATTGCCTCAAATTCCACTTCCTTTCGGGTTGTTTTTTTCCCCCTTTGCACATACATTCATGGGTCATGTGAGAAGGAATAAGAAATTGAAATCCATAAAGCGCAGCAGCCATAACAGAGCAACAAAAAAGAAAGCAAACAGAAAATGAAGGCCAAAGGAATGAAAGAAAGAAAAACGCGAAATGAATTTCACTTGAAATGTGAAAACATAAAAATTGTTTATGACTTCCGCTACGCTGCCTCCATCTGTCCGCCTGTCTGTCCGCCTGTCTGTTCCACTGTCAGTGTGTGAATTTTCTGTGTAAGAAATAAGGAGCAGTGCTTATCAATTGTTGCCACTATCAAGGAAAACTTTTCGAGAATATTCTCTAAGTCTCAGCAGACAGAGAGAGAGATTAAGTGGATTCTCTTAGGTTTATAAATGGGGCGTAAGTAAAGGGAGTCGAGTTGCAGCAAAGAGAAAAAAAAAACAAAACAAAGTCTCATATTGCTGGTGTACTTTATGGATAAGTGTGACTAGCTGGCTTATGGATAACTTTTCTTGAGAGCTACTAGCAATATACTGTGCAAGGCCTAAAGGCGCTGAAAAAATGAAATTTTTAAGAATTTTATGAGCCCTTTTTCGCTAGCAAACTTCAGCAAATGAAGCGAAAGTAATTTTTGGTTCTGATTTTTGGCATTAATGGCAAGCAAACATAATGAAAACTAAATGAAGCACATGCAGCAAGCAGCAAGCAGCATCCGCAAGGGAAAATGAACACAAACAAAAATGCACAAAGGAATTTTTAAATATTATATGAACATTCGCCCCGCCTAACGCCCAACGCACCAAGCGAAGCGGAGACAACCGGATGGCCAGAAGCCAGGAACTATGCGGTCAAGGGGCAAAGCTAACTAAGCATGCCACACACACACACACACACACACACACACATACACACACACAAAGACAGTGCACTGGTTGCCTGTGCTGTGTCTTCGCTTTTCATTCTTTATTTCCGCTTTTATTTTGTTTTGCAATGCGAAATGGCAAGCGGAAATGAACCCTTTAGTAAAGTGTTTACAAAAAGAAAAGAGCTTGGCGGCGATGGGTAGGTGTGTGTGTAATGCTCTGGCAAAGTGCGGCATGGAATTTACACGGTACACAGTCCACAGTCCACAGTATTTAATTAATTAAGTGCGAAAAACCAGCACAAAGAGCGTGAGGCGGCAATACATATTATGTGGTATTATGTAAAATAAATACATATGGATGTAACGGGTTCAAATATTATTCAAATTGTGTTGGGAGTCAGACATGGGATTCGTATAACAGATGAATTCAAAATAATGTTAGGAATTTTTATTTGGGCAGCTGCAAACATAAAAGTTTCAACAAAATACAAAAATAAAATTCAAAATAGAGTCAAAAAATGTGCAAATTTGTACGGCTGCTTGGGGGCAATGGCTTTCAATGCAATTCTTATCTAAAATGGGACCGCCACTGTAGTTTTTCTTGGCTTCATCAATTTTAATGTTGAAACATTTTTTTGCTGCTCTCTGGACCTCATATTTTCTTCTTTTTATACCCGGTACTCGAAGAGTAAATCGGGTATATTGTATTTGTGCACAAAGTGGATGTACGTAACGCACAGAAGGAAGCGTTTCCGACCCCATAAAGTATATATATTCTTGATCAGCATCAATAGCCGAGTCGATTGAGCCATGTCTGTCTGTCTGTCCGTCCGTCTTGTTGAGCGCCCGGATCTCAGAGACCATAAAAGCTAGAGCCACCAAAATTTGCATCCAGACTTCTGTATGCTCACACTGAAACCAGAGTATTTCAGTTAGCGCCGCCCCCTTCCGCCACCGCAAAAGGGCGAAAACCTCCCAATTCTACAATTTTAAAGATAAAAGAAAACTAAAAACGCCATTCCGCAGGGAATAACCATATCTACCAGACCACCAAATTGGGATCCGATTGGATCATTATTATAGCAAAATGAAGAAATTAATTTGCAGTGGCTAAACCCTCCCTGTCCCACAGCTTTTGTTGTTTTTTGCACATTCTCTCATTCACACTCTGCTTCGGCCTCTGCCTCTGCCGTGAGTCTGCAGTGTCTGGGTCTAGGGAAAGGGGCGAGTTGGTGTGAGAAGTGTTGTAGATGTAGATGACAGATGAAGAAAAAATGTTAAATTTGACAAAACACCGCTAAGGTGCGGATGTAGTACTGAGTGCCGGGTATAAAAGTTGTGACGCGTAAGAAGCGTCTCACACGTCCCTTCTCGTTTATGCATGCTTTTGTTTTATTGGAAAACAAATCAATTTAGTTAATGGTAGGTCCAGCGAGATTGCAGTGTTTCGTTTGGGCTGCTGGTTGGTGGTGGTGGCACTTGGACGGGATAGTAAATCAACGACAGTGTGGGACGCAGAAGGCCCAAAAAAAAAAAAAAAAAAACAAAATTTTGTGTTCGCCATTGCATTGGCATTTGTATGCTGACTCTCTCTCCGTTGCATACATTTATACCCGGTACTCGAAGGGTAAATAGGGTATATGTTATTTGTGCGGAACACCGGCTGTAACGCACAGAAAGAAACGTTTCCGACCCACAATGCTACAATGAAGAAATTCATTTAAACTGGCTAAACCCACCATGTCCAGCAGCTTTTGCTGTTTTTTTCACATTCTCTCATTCACACTCTGCTTCGTGTAGTGAGTGGCCTCTGACTCTGCAGTGCCTCTTCAGACTGTGTCGCTAGTCGAGGAGGGCGAGCTAAAGGAGTGTGTTGGCGTGAGAAGTGATGTAGAAAAAATGTAAAATGTAAAATGTAAAAATTTGAAGAAGAAACCGTTAAGGTACAGATGTTCTACTGAGTACCGGGTATAAAAGTTGTGACGCGTAAGAAGCGTTTCACACGTCCCTTCTCGTGTTGTTTGTGTCTGTGTGCATTATATTTATATTGCATTTACCATCTATACCATATAGAAATGCACTCTCCCCCGTGCAGATAAAACAAATAGATATAGAAATGGATAAACTTGTTTGTGACACACAGACTCGTGGCACTCGTGGCGCTGCCTCCATACGTTATTTATGCATGGTAATATTTTCTGCTTTTTGACTGTACATAGCCCCATCGATAGTCGTATCTAAAGGATATGCATATAGATATTCCACATATGGTTTGTTTTTTTCTTTCTTTATTATCAGCATAATGAATTGAAGTTTATTTATGCCATTTATGCTTTGTGCTGTTTGCTTTCTACTTTATTTATTTATGACGATGAGCTCGAAGCAGATAGAGTGCAAGTGTGAGTCTGTCTGTGAGAACCTGAACAGCTTCCTGATCCTTCCAGCTTTCTACAAAATTGTTCCCTCTCATTTAACCAATCCTTGCCCGGACTGGATCTAAGCTAAGCGTTTATCCCTTGACAGCACTTCTTGTTAAGCTTAAAGTAACGTTCCCCCGGCAACAGCTTCCTGAACCTTCGCCGCCCTGCTAATGCAGTTCTCGAGTCCCGAGTTCCGCACATGACAGTGTTGGTAAATTCTCAAACATATGCACAGCCCCGACTGGGGCTGTACAACTTAACCCCTCCCGGGCTATAAAACTTAATATGTTTTGTATTTAAATTTATGAAAAAGCAAGCGGAAACAATGGAAGTGCAAGTCCCGGGCTGTTGCCCCAAAGTCGAGTCGGGTTGTTGCGGGGCGCTGCGCGGCGGTTATAAGGAAACAGGATTAATGGCTGCTTAAGCCGCCGACATGCGCATAATTGTCGCCAGCGTTATGCCTTTACCGACTCACACTCTCGCACTCACACTTTTGCTTTTTCTTTTACAGGATCTCCATTTGCCGGCAGCCCTTTTGGTCAGCTCGTGGCTCAGACCGTGGGCTGAAATTGAGCAATTGAAACGGAAACAATTTGCCCAATGAATTGAGTTTAGAGAGTATTTTATGTAGAGTTTAATGGTGTGCTTAAAAATAAAAAAATATATATTTCTAAATGTTCTTAAACAATTTTGGTGTTTGATTATTTGAGCGGAAGTTAAGCCTACAGCTAGGAGTGTTGTGCCAAAAGATTGCAAATAATTTGTGAAGCTAACTAATATTTTTAAGCAATTGCTCCTAATTTTTAGTAAAAAAAAGAAAATTAAATAAGAAAACAAACTAAAACAATAAATTAAATTTTTTGTTAAATTTTAGATTAAACCAAAAAAATGTATTTTAAACATAAAAAAAAAATGTGTTCAATTAAAAGGAACATTTTAATTTTGGATAAATAAAAACTAAAAATTTAAAAACAAAAAATTAATTAGTTCAAGTTGCCGCTCGCCCAGCCACTGCCTGTCGACAATGTTTATTTTTGTTTTGTTTTTTTGGCTACTACTTTTGCTGGCATCGCTGACTACTGTGCCGGCGGCTGGTAATGGGGCTTACATTTTTGGTCGTGCAATGGGGCGTATGCGTAATAATAATTACAGGACGCGTTGCTGCTGCTGCTGCTGCCGCTGCTCGCTCGCTGAGCCAGTTATATTTATTAAAGGCTTTAAAACCTGTCCTGCAGCTTGTAATACACACGAAGTACATATATTTAAATATATTATGGCACGAGTATTTGCACACATTCCAGCCTGCCTGCCTGCCTGCCTGCCTTTGCCACTTGTTTCTGCCGCTCTTTTATGGAGTTAAATATTAGAAGAATGTGGTTTATCACCTGGCTGGAGGAGGAGCGGAAATGGCTGACAAAGATTGCTAATGCAAATGACGCACCAGGCGGCTTCAATAAAAAATATGGCCTCAACAGGATTAATACATTATTTCCGGTTGGCACTTGATGGAGGAATGGTAGCCAGAGAGACACATGTGCTTGGAGCTGCTTGGACTGTGCCATTCGGTATTCCTGCTCCTGTTCCTGTTGTTCTTTTGCGCTTTTATGATTATTGTAGTGCCATCCTCGTTCTCGTCCTCGCAGGCACTTATGCTTATGTTTTTTTGGCCCTTGTGGAGCTCCACCAGCACCACCACTCTCTGCTCCACCACTCCAAACTCCACACCACTCGACAGCACTCCACACAGCACTCCACTTTCTCCTCTTTCGAGTGCACTTTGCTGTTTCATTTCAACTATATTTGTTCACCATATTTGTATACAAAATTCTTCTCTTTTTTTTTTCTTCTTCCATTATTTGCACTCCTCTGCGCTGCTTCTAGTACCCCCCGGAAAGGATATGCGCAGGCCAGTCGCTCTGCCACTTCACACACACGCGAACACATGCAGGATCAAGTGCTGGAAAAGTGCATATTAATTTGATGTTTTTGTCATCTGAAGTAGTTCAAGGAGCAGTGGCACTGGCACTGGCCCCACTGGGGGTCAAAGTTGGGTAGAGCAGCGTAACAATGGGTGTCTATATAAACCAATTCTGAGATGTATTCTTGGAGGCAATCTGTCATAGTATTAGGCACGCAAAGGGCATCAAAGGGAATTATTATTAAATTATAATTTATCATTTTTAGGCACAGAAATTTCTTTATAAATGGTACAATAAATGTACAAACAAAACGAGAAGGGACGTGTGAAACGCTTCTTACGCGTCACAACTTTTATACCCGGCACTCAGTATTACATCTGTAACTTTGTGTTTTTTTTTTAACTTTACGTTTTACATTTTACATTTTTTCTACACCGCACGAAGCAGAGTATGAAATGAGCAAATGTGCACATGTTTGACTTAAGAAGTGATGTATATGTAGATGACAGATGTAGAACAAATTTAAAATGTCACATGTAAAATTCTATAAAAACCACTAAGATATCTGACGGAGTTCCGGGTATGAAAGTTGTGACGCGTCAGAAGCGTCTCGTTTTTTACTTCTGTCAAAACTAAGTTTCTTTGAGATGTAAAATTGATCAAAAATGTTTCAGAAAAATATAAAGAAAACTTAAATGTATTTAAACATTTTAATTATGAATTTTTTAAATGAAAACAGCAGCTGCCATTCCCTTGTCTGCTCTGCTAATTGTTCGTTTATTTTTATTTTGTATGAAATTGAAATCGCTGAGAGAAACGCAAAAAAGTCTAAGAACTCGCTAAAACGACAAAATAAATTAAATGAAAATTTCGCGTGAAAAAATTTTGTCTCAATCTTTTTCCCGCTCTCTCTCTCTATCTGACCATCGAGACGTTTCTGTGCTGTGTTCTGATTTGCTATCCAGCTCAGTCTTTGGCTATTCATTCACTTGGCCTTTATAATAAAACAATAAACTGTAACAATAGCAATTAAAAATCGCTGAAAGCGGATGTCCTGATAAGGACCCTGAAACAGGCAGCGAACCGGCAGGCAGGCAGCCAAGCAACCACTGGACACGCTTCATCTGGATGACCCTCGTCCGCACAGCTGTCCGTTGTATGCTGTCCGTTGTGCGTTGTCCTCTGTTCCATTGTTGTAATTATGCATTATGCTTTTGATTTGGTCATAGCCCTAGCCCTAGCCCCTCTGTCCTACCACCACTCTGTCGCTTTGAGCATTCCGTTTTTTTTTTTTGTGTTTTTCATCCTTTTGTCAGTTTATGCCTAGTAATTTTTTGTTTCCAGCAGAGGGAGCGAAAGCGGAACTGCTGGCTCAAATGTTTCACTGTCCCTATTCCAGTTCCTGTGCCGGTCAACCCGCAGCGAAAGACGCGAGATTCCGACATTTTTCCAACTAGGAAAACTATTTTGGTCAAGCAAAACTCAACTTTAAGGTGCACAAAAGGTTGCCAACTGCATTTTCGCTTGCTGCTTGAAAATCTTTCAATTGCAATTTTGAGTCTTAAGGTGTCTGCCAAAGTTCATTTCAGCTGTGGATTTAAATTACAAGAGCAGGACAGAGCAGAGCAGGGCAGACCAGTTCCCGCTTCAGCAATCAAAAAGGCCAAAACACAATTTGCTGCGATAAATCAAAATCGAAGGAGCAAGTGCAAGGCCCAGGCCCAGGCCCTAGCATGGTTGAGTATGCAAAATGGGCAAGGACAGGACATGGATAAATGTCGAAGGAAGAGGGACAAGAGGAACCACAATCGCAATGCAGTCAATAAAATCAAAGGCAATCATGTTGCAGATGCCCTCATACAGATGTCTCGATGGTGGTCTTCGGCCTCTGTGCCTCTTCCGTCTGTCTACTCAACTGTCTCGTGTCTGTTCAGGTATTTTGTTTATAATAATGCCCAGCAGTGTGTTAAACAATTACATTAGGCAGTTGGCAATGTGGGTCGGGTGGTATTTGGTGCCACAGCAAAATGGAAATCTAATTGACAGTTATGAAGATTGTCAAACATACAATTATAACACTCCAACTATCAATGGTCAAACATTGATTTGTGACGTGCATAAGTGCCCAATGCCCCATGCCCCATGCCACATGCCCCATGCCACACACTCTGTCTTGCCGCATGCATTTGTAAATTATTGACTCGAGGAGGAGACTCAATTCGGGCACTGGCTCCGGGCTTGAGTGGCTGCTTGAGTGGGTTCTGGGTTATGGGTTCTGGGTTCTGGCTTCGAATTATTAACATGTTAATCCAAATGTAATGAGCGTGGGGATAACTCGTAGTCGTATGAATTGCAAATATATATTCGATTGATATTATGCTAATTTAATTGGCAGCCAGTGGAAATGTATTAAAAACGAGAGGACGCGTGTGAGGCGCTTCTTACGCGTCACAACTTTTATACCCGGTACTCAGTTATACATCTGAAGCTTGTAGTTTTCTTCAAATTTTACATTTTACATTTGATCTAAATCTACATCTACATCTCTTCTTGCGCCAACACGGTCTTTTGGGGTTTAGCCACTTCAAATTAATTACTTCATTCTGGCTATAATAAAGATCCAATCGGATCCCAATTCGGTGATCTGATATGGTATTCCGTTTTCAGTTTTCCGATATCTTCAAAATTGTGGATACCGCAGATTTTCGCCCATTGTGGAGGCGGAAGGGGGCGGGACGAAATTGTAAAATACACTTGAAACGGTGTAAGCATACAGCCAGCTGGATGCAACATTTGGTGGCTCTAGCTTTTAGAATCTCTGAGATCCAGGCGCTCCACAAGACAGACAGACATGTGTGAATTGACTCGGCTATTAATGCTGATCAAGAATAAATATACTTTGTGGAACGCTTCCTTCTGTGTGTTACATTTTTTCCGCACAAGTACAAATATATTTACTTTTCGAGGACCGAGTATAAAAAAATATAGCAGGCGTAACAGCTAAGAATATTATTTTAACTCATCATATCTGCAGTGTCTAATTCTTTTATTTGTTTAACAAAACACTTACATTAAAGCCAATTAAACATTAAAATGATCAGTCAAAAGTCATTTAAAATCAGCTGCTGCAAATTAAATTCGATTAAAGTTCAACAGCTGTTTTTCTTTCCATCTGGTCACTCTATTTGGCTTATTCCCATTCGTTTCAGAGCTTCGAAATTGAAGCCACGCGACACTATCTTGTCTGTCAGTTCTTTCTTTGTAACAACTTCAAGCTGCCGGCAGCTCTCTGGAATTTCTCAAGTCAAATAAAATTTGTAATTTTGCGGGTCAAGTGCAAATTGTTGTAATTCTTGTAAGTAAGTCTGTCGAAGAAATTGAGGAAACTAATGAATCCAATCCTCTGCCAGTCCAGTCCACCAATCTCCAAGGAATTTTCAATGAAAAATGGAATATCACTTTTTCTTTGAATGCGATGGTTGTGGTTCTGACTTCCTAGTTAAATACCGCTACAAGTGTTTGAAGTGCGACACGTATAATCTGTGCCAGACTTGCTACGACAACAAGGTAACTACATTACACCATCACTTGGGACACGCCATGCAGTGTTTGCTGGACCCGGAGGCCAGGAGACTGCACTTTTCCGGTGAGCCAATGCCAGTGCTGTGCGCCGAGAGCTTCACCTGTCCCCTCTGCGGCATTATGGGCCACACGGACATCGAACTGATGAAGCATGCGCGCGAGAAGCATCACGACGATTGGACCCTCGTTACTTGTCCTTTGTGCGCGGCAACGGCCTCGGGCGATCCCTATCCATTGCGCAACATTTCGGAACATTTTCGCTCCCACCATGGCAGCACAGCGGGCATTCTACGTAACAATCCACGGGTCAACGTTGAACGCAATGCACCACCGGAGGCTGACATTGATCTGGCCGAAGCCTGGCCATTAAACCTCACTTCTGCGTTGCGCCCCTCGAATAATTATAGTCCAGATCCGTTTCCCGAGATTCCGGCTGGGTTACCTTTTCTCGATTTGAGCGACGAGGAGTATGTCTAAAAAGCCAAAACTCTAACACTACCATCAGCATTTGACGAAGGAGGATAAAAACCATTCAAGCCAGCCACGAAAACTTCGTTTAACATTTTTTCGTGCAACAATAAAAGTGCTAAATGCTAAACTTAACAATAAATTTAGCACAAAAATTGTAATTTACCATGGGCGGGCGGGATTCGCACTTAATTTTTGGCTGTGTCTGCCACAACAAATGAAATCAGAGCACAGACACGGATGGGCCCAGAAGGAAGCTCTCCAAATTACGAATAGAGAGGAGAGGGACTTTCGACGTTCAACTGCTGCTGCTGCCTGCATTAATGTCCAAGATAAATTCTGCAATGCATTGATTATTGGGGCAAAAACTAACCAAGAGCAAGCAAACATAATGAACTTATCAACGAGAGCAAATTTTCATTTGATTTGATTTTGATTGCGTTTTATATTAATGCCAAAAACACACACACCAAACCATACATTCCATCCTCCCCCTATCCACCTTCTGTCCTCATGGCAGAAACATTTTTTCACGCGGCCCAACTGATTGGCAGCCAGAAACAACTGTTTCTGTTGCCGTTTCTCTTTCAGTTTCAGCCAAAAATAAAAGAATTTTCCACACTCCATGAGTAGCAATGTCAAAACGTGGAATATACTATACGGGCTTTACGGTTTACTACGGGCTGCGGATATTTTGGCATCGTTTTTGCATGCTGTAAACGCTCGTCTCTGTCTCTCTCTCTCTCTCTCTCTCTCTCTCTTTCTGTCTCTGTGTTTTGGGGGAGGGGCACAAAGTTATGAAAACCTTGTCATGGCATCCATCAAGCGAAACAATAGCAACACAAAAACCGGAAAGCGGCTGCAAAAAACAAAAAAATTAGGGATTTACTTTACGTTCTTTTTTTTTTTGCTTGTTGCTATATTTTTGCATTTTGAATACCCCCAAAGACTTGATTGATTGAACAAGCCAGCCTGCAAAAACGTTAGATTTATGTGGAAATATTAAGGAAAGTCGCTGCCATTTTTGTTGTTATTTTTTTGTTTGTTTCTACTTGCGATTAATTTTATAAGCACGACCCCTGTTGGATATTAGTGTTTGATGCATACATAAATTATTAAAATAATAGCTTTATATTTAGGGAATTGTTTTAAGCATGCTGAATTAACAGAATTAAGTGTTAAGAAAACTATAAATAATAACAGCTTAAAATAAATTAATATTATGTTAAAAGTCGCCAACAGTTTTAGTTATCTGAAATGCAAAAAAAAGAGTTAGAATTGGATCTAAAAGAAAGTTTAGTAAATAATAAATGTATTACAGAAATGAGGAAGAAATTAGGAGAAACACTAGTGAGACGCTTCGTACGCGTCACAACTTTTATACCCGTACTCAGTCAGTATAGCTGTACCTCAGTGGTTTTCATGGAATTTGACATTTTAGATTTCTACTACAAATGTTATCTACATCTACATCACCCGCCAAGACTTCCGTACATAAGAAAAGCCAAGAATTACACAAATGAATTGAATTGCAATAATAAATAAAACGAATTTCTGGAACGATTCACAGCATCAAGTTAACTCGCATTCAAGAGTTACAACAATTAAAGACTAAAATCCATTAATCAATGCCAAATACTCTTTCAGTTTCCTAATGCTAGGTGGAGAAAATTGGGTGGCATGGGGAAAAACGGCAAAATGTTGGAAACATTTCGCCATGAGAAATGCGGGCGCTGAAATGTGGAAACCAGGGGAACAAACAGCAGTAATGGAAACACAGCAAACGGGGGAGCCCGCATGTACGTTACATTTTGATATTTACCCAAATTTCATATGGCCAGAAACAACAATGGGAGCTGCGAATGGTCTAGTACGGAGAGGCGGAACGGGAAGTGAATGGTCCAATCCCACCAATCGTCGATAGAGGCAGAAGTGCAGTTGAGCCAGAGGTAGCCGTAAAGGCAATGATCGAAATTAAGAGTGAAAGGAGAAGAGAACTGAACTGAAGTGAAGTGAAGTGTCCAGACCAAGGCAGACAGAGACGATGACGGACATGTGTCTGTGTGGGTGTGGGTGTGGGTGACAAAAGTGGGAATGATGCGGAATGAGATGAAAGAGAATAAAGAGATGTGTACATCCATATGTAGCAGCAATGTCAGTGACCTGGAAGAAATATAAAATAAATCGAAAGCAGATTGCAAAAATCAAAGTCACCAACAATCAACGCCATCAACAACAGCCATCTATCCAGCCAGCCAGCCAGCCACGAACTCAAGACTACAAATGGGAATGTGGGGGAAGGAATGCTGCGGCAAATATGGGAAAATGCCGGATATGGGGCACAAACCAGCTCCAGGAACAATCTCAAAGAGGGTGGGTGGAAATGATGCGGCGAGGCAGCTAAGCAGATAAAAAAGAGATACAACAGATAAATAGATACTGTGTTAGATGGATGATGGACAGTTGGCTAGACGAGCTCTGACTCGGTAGGAGGACTCTGGGGCAGGAGGAAGCGATGTTCAGGCATGACAGGGCCACGGAATAATGTCAAGAAAATCGAAATGTTTCGATTAAAGCTGAATGATGGAGCCGATTTTGGCTGTTTATAAATAATTGACTTTGAATTGTATTTGCAGGACATGCTCAGATTGTGTTTTGTTTTTTTTTTTCATGGCTGCCAAACTCAAATTTGCATGCGAAGATAACCGAAACGAAGTCATCAAAGTTTACCCCACCAATACAATAATGCTTTAGGCACAACATTTCTTTTTTTCCATTTTGCTGGCTTTCTCACATAATCCTAATTGGTTATGTTTCTGTTTTTTTTAAATAGCCGCCGCCGCCGAAGTGAACCTTGAAACTGTTGCCTCGAAGGTTACTTATGCATTCATTTTCGCTCACTTCTCGTATGTTTTCCTGATTAACTCGACTGGCATCTCCTCATCAACGCTTCACACAAGCCACAGGATTACACACCAGCCAGTGGCAGTGGCAGTGGCAGCATCTGCTGCATCGCACAGCATGCCACCAACAACAGCAGCAGCAGCAGCAACAAAAGCAACAAGGAGAAAAGCAGAGAGAAGCTTTGGGGCTACTGTTGGCATACTTAAAGTTCATAAAAAAGTCAAATTAATTCAAACTGCACTGCATACACAGATATGTACCAGATTGCCAGGGAGAGTGGGTGGCTGGAAGGGTACTTAACGCAGTGCTCAGCGCCAGGCAACGCGCTCGGCGGTTGTTGTTGTCGCTTAACTTATTTCATTAGCTCCTAAATGTATGAAATTTGACATTTTTTAAATTTAACTTTCTCTTTCGCCCCCCCCCTTCGAGAGCGAGAGAGAGAGCCACGTGCACAGAGGTGAATATGTGCTTGTGTGGCAAGGCAAGGCCATAAGCAGAACTTGCTGGCTGCCCTAATGGGTGGGCGAGGGATTATTCACATTTTCGCAGATTATGCATACGCATAGGCAGCACACACACATACGTAATTGCAAAGCTATTCATTAAGGCAGCAAAGGATTAAAATGACGCATTGCAAGAAAACAGAATACTTTGAATGAGAATATTCTCCATAAATGCAAAGAAATTAATTTTTAATTTGCATTTACTAAGCCAATTAGCTGCTAATAAATGCGATACGTAAATAATACAATCTTAAATCGATCAATTGCAATTTAGTTCATACAAAACAAAAATGCTCATGGCAGGACAGCATTGTAGCCATCCAAGTAACACCACAAAACCTGCACAAGAAAGAGCATCCGGGTGTTTATGTGATGCATTTTTGATTTTTCAAACTTTTTGCTGTGCCAAAATGTACCCTTCGGCACATGTAATTCCCTTGTAGAGTGGAAGCTCTCGGGGGTGCACGTGCTGCGTTGCCCATAAGTATGTCATATAATTTCTACGTTTTTATACTGCATCTGTATCGGAAGTCACCCACACACCTGTGAACACACACACACATGCCGCCTGGCAGGTTTTTTCTGCTGACATTGCGTGCACTTTTTTGTACCGAGGAGACAACAGCCGCGGTCAGCACTTGAGTGCTCCTCCCCCCGGGAGGAGGCAAATGGAATGGGAAGATTGGAGGTGATTGTGGGTTAAGCTAAAATGCATTCGATTGACAGCATCGGCAGCAAGGTTGCGAAAAAATACCAGAGATAAGCGGGATTTCCCATTTTCCTGTTATACACTTTTTAAAGAATTATTTGCAGGTGAAAATTCTTATACACAAAATGTGCTTTAAGTGGTGGAACTTGTATGAGCAAAGCTTCGCATGGAAACAAAGTTACCCAGCAAATAAAGAAGACTTTTGGGGTTCTTTTTGTGCATGTTAATCCGCAGAAAAAGAAAAAGACAAAGAAAAACCCGTCCCTAAGTACAACCAAAAAAAACGGAATTAAAAATTCTAGAAAAATTGTTCTTTCTGCTCTGCTAATCAAAGGCCAGACATATGCAAAGAAAGGACAAAGAATTGCTCATGCAAGGAGCACACACAAATTCCTAAGCATATCCATCAGGGGGGGGAACTCGAGCAACCATTCAGCCCATTCTCATTTGTCTTTCACCTGTGAAGATTGTCAGCAGAGACAGAGCCACAAACAAAATAAAAAAGTTAAGTTTCCTGTTCCCTAACACACACGGCCATGGACATGGCCCAGTGTTGGGATGCTCTCGAGTTTCAGGGGCTGCCATAAACTAGTCTGTTAATCTGTTCATCTTACTCCGTCAGTACAGGCTCTTGTCCTGCTTCTGGCATTGTCTCTCGTCTCTCGTCTCTCGACACTCGGGCCATTTGATCTCCATGTGTTTGCAACTACTCTATTAGCCGCATTTTAATTCAGTTACTTTAGTTTAGTGTCAACACAACAATTTCATACTTGACGACACTGACCAGCAAAACATACGAGACATACTTACAGATGGATGGGCTGGGCTGTGCTGGGCTGGGCTGGCTCTGTGCTTAAGTCCTTGAGTTTAATTTTGGGAAAATTTTCATTTCATTGGGCTCTGTCTCTGTCTGTCGCCGTGGACTCGGAGCAGACGTCAGGACTTCAGTTTGCCGCATTGACCTAACATTTTCACAGAGTCAACCGCTGCCGCCACTCGCATGGTAAAACCCCTTACCAACCCAACTCTGTGGTCAAAGGTAAAAAGTTTTGTCAAATTAAAAATGTTTACTGCTTTTCCTACTTTGGGGGCCAAGAGGGTTTTCCTTGAGGCAGTGCTGGGCCGGGGCAGGTACTGGCCAAAGCCAGTCGCATGACAGTTTGCCCAGGCGGCAAAAACATCTTAAACTAGATACATTTTATCGCTACACATGAGCCCCAAAAACGGAGCAAAACGAAACGAATCGAGGGACAGAGAGACTGGGACTGGGACTGGGACTGGGACTGGGACTGGAACTGGGACCAAGACTGAGACGTGGCTGCTTGTGCTTCTGAGCGGGATGGAAAGTTTTGAGTGATATTTATTGCATGACACTTGATGCAGCAGCTTACCCCCCAAGACCTCTCCTTATGCTCAAAGAACTGGAATCTGTTTTCCGGTCTCACGTCTCGCTCTCTGTGTGTGGATGACATTTCAACAAGCATTTAATTTGATTTTAAGTCTCTTGCTCCAAAGAAAAATACTTTACTCGGATGAAATTCAGTGAGTACACGAGATGGATGGATAACTTTAATCACCAAGTTACATTTTGAGATAATAGATTAGTCAAAGATTTTCAGAGTAGAGTTCATAAACTGAGAAAGAGCTTTGCAGCCGTCGAATATTTGCGTCTGAGCTGAGCTTATGGTTCATATGTATGTATGTATATTTGTGGTATTTGTTGTTGGTTTTTGAACAGTCACTTTTGAGATAATTTGCACAAAATGTAGCCAAATTGTTGGAGAATATTTTGTTGTAAATTTCAAATATTTGTTCTGGCCACTTGCAAAATTTGCCACTTAAATTTTTCGCTAACTTTTCATCTGCACTCCACTTGAGAATGTTGCTCCGACTAACATTTCGCTCAAGTTCGATGACAATTTGGCATTTTTGTTTTGTTTTTTAAGTTGCATTATTTTGTCGCATGTTGCTGTTGTCTTTCACTTTTGGGCAAGTGTCGAAAGCGAGACAGAGCCTGAGAGAGCGAAAGCGAGAATGAGAGAATGAGATGGGTGGCCAGCCAGGAGACAGGAAGGCGAAACTTTTTGTCGCCATTGTTGGTAAAAGTTTTGCAATCGCCAGTGCCTCATAAACTTTATGCATATGCACTGACGGCCCTAGGGGGTGGTGCGGATCCATGAATGGATGTGGTGGTGTTGGGACACTGGGAATATAGCGGAGGGGGCGAGTAAGTGAAGGGAATATACCGCATAATATGCGAACTGGGCCTGTCATAAATGAAAGTTATGCCTTCTTGCGCCATACAAATGAACGCTCTGAGAATTGAGCGAACATGTAAACGATTCATCCTCCTCGCTTTCTCTCTCTCTCTCTCCGAATGGGTGGTGGCTCGGCGGCTTGGTGGTTACTACTGGGGAGAGCGTCGTGCATATGTTAAGTGTCGTCTCTAATTATTAATCCTCTTTGTCGACCACGAGCACACAACACACAACACACACAAGAAAAGCCAAATGAATATTGAAGGACGCAGAAACCGCAACAAAATTTATTTTAAGCTAATTTTCTTATTTTGCACTTAATTTTCATCTTGACGGAGAGCAGGCCCAGGCCCACACACACACACACACACACACACACACATCTCCTGTCCCGGCTATGGATGGCTGAAGGGTTTGCTTAGCCCACTTCCCCGCGGTGGCAACCGCACTCTGCCATTCCCCCACCCACTTTCATCCGGTTTGTGACTCTCCGAAAGTCAACGACGACTTTGCCATTTAGACTAATAATAAAAACTTAATACGGTAATCCACTTATGCTCCAGCCCCATTCCCCAGCAGCGGCAGCGGCAGCAGCAGCAGAAGAAGAAACCGCAAGCCTCTCCCACTAGCGCGCTCTCTACTTCGCTCGCACGTTTACTCTCCCACTACAGCGCTCACTAGAACGCTCTCTCCTTGGCTCGCTCACTAGAGCGCACAGTGGGTCGCAGAACACTTTGATTGGACCATTTTTGGTTTACAGAGTAATATGTCAATTATTTAATAAAAATAATTATTATTACATTTTCAGTCAGACATATACTTGTATTTTTCCACAGTACAATTGCATCTTGCAGTTTTTGAGTGAGAGTCAGTGTGCTTTTTAAGTAAACAAATTCGATGCCTGTCCTGCCCTGCCACCCACTCACTCAAGTGCGTGCAGCAGTGTGTGTGTGTGTGTGTTCATCGATGTGTCTGTGTGTCTTACCCACAATTTGTTTCCTTCCTTTTTTTCAAGTCAACCAAAGTTTTGCGGCGCGCTCATTTTTCGTGTAGCCAACTTAACACTTTTGCTTAGCTCCCACATAAATTATGATGTGCGTGTGGCAGTGTCAGTCTGTTTGGGGAAAGTCAACAAGCGGCAAAGCCAAGCCACTTGGACCAAAAACGAAGGAAACGAGAAGAATACGAGAAGAAAACGTTAAAAATAAAACTATAAAGTGTCGGGAAGCCCCAAGAACGTTGACTTTGCCTCAACAGCAATTCAATTTGGCATGAAACTAACTATGCGTGGTGCTCGTGAGTGCGACAGGCAGAGAGACACATGGAGAGGGGAGGAACAGAAAGAAAGAGATATAAAAACCGTGCGTAAAGGCATATTTATGGCCAGGCTGGAGACGACAGCAACAGAATTAACCAGCCAAGTGGCAGAGAGAGAGAGAGACTATAGCAAACAAAAAATATAAGGAAAAATAGCAACCGAATTTATTTTGCTGCCAAAGAATATGAAATCTGGCAGGGTAAAGGAGTGGCCCAGAGTGAGACAGATAGACTGGCTAAGCTGCCTCTTCACTTAGTTGCACTATTCCACAAGGCCCTGGGCTGCTCACTCAGATAAGCGCAATTGGTGTGGAAATGTAGTCTACTTTATGAATGCAAGAAACAGTGGGCAGGCGATTGTGCTGGAGATACGAAACCAAATCAAGAGTGAGCGGAGGAGAGCCCAAAGAGAGCCCCAACACACTCTGACCATAAGGGAAGCTAGCTGGCAAGTAAAGTGCTAAACAAAAGGAATAAGATACTTGGGAAGACCAAAGCGTGGATATCTGTAAATATTGTTATGGTGTAACATTTTCAATACCTTTATTCTCTTGTGCTGTTCCTTTTTGCTTGCTGCAGTTGCCGCTTTCTTTCCACGCACCAACAAAATAGTCACAATTGAGGTTTTGCACATGAAAAAAAGATGTAAAAAATAAAGGTTTATATGGATTTGCATACGTGTACATTGTGTACATACTATACCAAATACATAAAACACTTGTTGCACTTTTCGCACTTTCCCTTTGTCGATTTTTTCCCTTTTGTTGGCATTTTTCCCACGCGGACTGGAGATGCGTCGTTGGATTAGTGCGCACCTTAAACATGCAAACAAACAAACACACACATAAGTGGTCGGTCGAGTAAACAGAAGAGAAGGCACAAGCCACAAATTATAATTGCGGTTGTTTGCACTGATCTATGCCATGACCCAGGCAGTAGGTATCAAACGGTAAACGGTGAACGGTAAACGGTGCAGAAGTGTTCCAACCGTCTACCTGCGCATCCAACGGAGAGTTTGAAGCGTGGCGTGAGGTGGACACCCCTCCTGCCATCAGCGGCCACGCGTCACATTTTAGTTGGTTTTGTATGTGTGCACATATGCATGCATGTACATATGTGTATGTACGTAAGTCGCTTCACGATTTATTGTCTGATCTTCCAGCTAAGGCACACAATGCGGCCAGTTCCTTCCTTCTATATCAGCTTGCTGAGTGTCCTCAGTATATTGCACATTATTTGAGTTATTGTACGCTATTTTAGTTGCTTTAACTGTTTTCTGCTTGCGGTTCTTGCACGAGTCTGTGCAGTGTTGGAAACTGCAAAAAAGCGAAGCGTTTACATTACAGTGTTATTGCAGGTACGCACATATGTGATTTATTTATTATTTACATGCATTAATTGATGTATTTAAACGCTCTTAAAAGTCTACAATTATTTAATGACTATTAATTATTCATTTTGCAATTGTTATGAGACCCAAGAACACTTTATACCAGATTTTCTTAGTATTAACTGTATGAAATAAGCTGTGGGCTGTCCATATCTACATACAAATGTTTTCCTTGATTTCAGAATGTTATTTATTGGAAACCATCAAATGTTATACAAAAACAATTTCGAGTTAATTTGTTTACAAATATGTTTATTTTTTGCATATTTATGTACATACTTCGATACGAAAAGAAAACAACTGTTATCGATATGGTTTGTGGTGGCTTTTGTGGCACATACTGTATGCCTGTATGGAATAAGCTGTGTTTAGTTTTTGTTTTCTTTAGTAATGGTTAAGTATTATTTTTGACTTTCAAATTGCATATCTGTCATGATTTTTGGCATATTATAACCATCTTCAGAGCATCTATTAAATATTTACTAGCACAAATTAAATGATGTGTTTGGCGTTTTTGAGATTAAATATCGTTAATTTTGATTACAATTTAAATGTATTGTATAAATTCATAAATAATTAGCAATAAAACACCCTAAAATAAACATTATCAACCTGTTTTAAGCAAATATGCGTAATTTTCATGGAAAGTTTATAAATGCAGCTATAAACTGTAACTTGGTTACTTCATTTGACCGTCTGGGTAATCTTAAGGTTTAAATTTCAAATTCATACATTTTTTGTAGAGTTATTTTGCAAAGTGTTTTCTTTAAAGATTCAGGAAATGTCGAACGAAATTTTAATCGGGTATTTTTGTATTTTTCGCATATTTTCGCACTAATTAGGCGCTGTTTTAGATATCGTTCACAAAAATTGATGGATAAACGGTTGAGTTTTAGCGCATCTGCTCTAGAGAGCTTCCTCTTGTGTTTCCTCAGAGGCTTCACACGATATGCCATATAAAAACGGTGTAAGCCCATGGATCTATGAGGGATTAGAGCTGCGAGGAAGAGCTCCAAAGGAAGCTCTGCGAATTCATTTCAATTCATTCAGAATACCCCAAAGAAACACTCTGGAATAAACCCCAAAAATCTTGAAACCTTGTAATAAAAAATAATACAATTACATATTTAAACATTTCTAGCAGTGGTAAAATCAGTGGCAAAAATTAGAGTTTTTTGTTTTACAATTTTGAAATTATTTCAATTCTTTTTTGTTTGATGAAACATTTGAAAATTGTTTTTAAAGTTGAATCGCTCTAGAATTTTGTTTTGTTTCCAGCTGTTTTTCTAGGTCCGTTTTTCTTTCTATTAAATTAGATCCCAAAAAGAGCAACCAAACTAAAAACAACCAAACACATTCCTAAAAAGATGTTATATATAATAGCAGGGCTCATTGGAAAACTGCTATTTCTGTTAATTGAATATTAATTATACAATTTACTTATTGTTTAAAAACAGATTGTAAATATAAAGAGAGAGTTTTTTTTTTTTTTTTTTTTTTTTTTTTTTTTTTTTTTTTTTTTTTTTTTTTTTTTTTTTTTTTTTTTTTTTTTTTTTTTAAAAAAAAAAAAAAAAAAAAAAAAAAAAAAAAAAAAAAAAAAAAAAAAAAAAAAAAAAAAAACATTCCTAACAGACACCTACAACACATTCGATGTGTGACAATCGATATGTTTTTGACAGTCGGAAACACTGTCTGTACGAAACTTCATATTTAACAAAAAAGGCCAGCAGTAAACGTTCGTAGCAGCAACAAAAAGCAAAAAATGTCGAATCCAAATAAAACTGTTTACAAGAAAAATGACTTGGTATTCGCCAAGGTTCGTGGCTACACCCCGTGGCCAGCCTTAATTGAAAACTGTGTGGATGGAGCAGACAAGTATTTGGTCCACTTTTATGGGACTCATAATAAGGGAAATATAAAGGGGGCAAAAAATCTATTTCCATACGTCGAGTACAAGGACAAATTTGCCACAGAAAAGAATCTACGCCGCGTGTCCTATGCCCGGGCTTTGAAGGAGATCGAACGCGATTCGGCCGGTCCAAGTGATTTGGATTCGGGTAAAAGCGATGATGGCGATAATACAAATAACAGCCCGGACCACCCAGACATTAACATTGACCCTCCACAGGAATCGAATGTAAGTGTCCAGCCAAAATGACTGGCTTGCAAATGTTTTATTAATGTACATTACGCAGAATGAACCAAATATAGTGAACAGCGTTCCGGAGTCCCAGGATGAAGATGTGCAACCCGTGCCACCAGAGCAGACAACTCCTGTCGATTTTGAGCGCGAGTTAGTTGAGGTATGCGAGGATGTCATAAGACTTTGTGCCCCACTGAATATTCGCTTCTAAAATTCCAGAATTCTAAGAAACAGCAAGAAAACATCTAATCACATCACATCCATCCCATTCAACCCACAACCATCATGTTCCATTTTGACTAACAGAATAAAGAAAAATTAAACTGTAGATCGGATCGTTGTACAATTTACTTCTAGAGTTCGGGCATTTGCAGATTGGTGCTTGAAGGAGGAGCAACCATAGGTAGTCCAAGTCCAAGGGAAACGAGCAAAAATATGTTAAATATGTTTTCTTATTTAAAAAAAAATCTAGTACCATTTGAAACCTCTGTTGGGGCAGCATACAGAAATCGTCACTCAATCCTTAGACTGGAACAGGCAACTTAGAACACACAACACAACAGACACACACTTCCTTATCGTGTGCCAATTTGATTCACTGCCATTATCGAAATGGCTTTTATGTCGCGACGTAATCCTAAAGGAAAATTGGTGCAGCGGAAATTGCTGTCCGGCAGTCCTGCAAGTGGACCCGGAAACCCAATGCCCGAGTGGCGCGACCTAAGCAAATCGGATGAAGGATTGACCGATCAAATAC
>NW_022995757.1:67037-108693 GCF_900245975.1 Drosophila guanche | reverse complement strand
TCCTAAAGGAAAATTGGTGCAGCGGAAATTGCTGTCCGGCAGTCCTGCAAGTGGACCCGGAAACCCAATGCCCGAGTGGCGCGACCTAAGCAAATCGGATGAAGGATTGACCGATCAAATACTTGTGGCAGGCATAGACACAGACTCCACCGAGAGCACCAAGCAGAAGAAGGATCGTCAAAGGCAGCTGAACTATGATGCGTGGGTGCAGCTCAAGGACAAGGAGAAGAAACAGAAGATTCTGGCCGAAAGACGTGAAAGTGAGAGACTCGAAAGGGCAAACAAAGAGCGCATGGAGGAGTCCCACAGGATGGTCGGAGAGTGGAACCTTAAGAAGGAGCAGCAGATCCACGAGGAGCGACACAAGAAGCCTTTTGTCATCCCCCAGAAGTACAGGGCCACCTATGTGAGATGTCCACGGGAGACTCCAGAGGAGCGCAGAGAGCGCATTCAGGCATTGGCGCGCCTCAATCACATCAAGGCGCAGCGCCTTGCTCGCCAGCGTGAGGAGCAGCAGAAGCTTCAGGAGCGTCGTTAGATGGCAGAGGGAGCCTTTTCCAACCAGATGAAGAACCTGCAGAACCGCCACAAGAGGCTTCCTCCGCGACACACAACCCAAAAAGAGATATTTTTACATTATTTGAAATAGTTTTTTGATGCTGCATCATTGGTGTTCCTGCCACTAATCCAATCAAGAGGAAACGCCACTAATATTGGTAAGTAATTGCATAAATTATTGTCTGGATTGAAGCTCAGCCCAGCCTCCGTTCATAGTCCTCCACTGTGCTGTACCTACGGAACGGAACTCTTATCAGATATTTTTGGATTCATCTGTTCAATCCATCAAATATTCCTCCGACCTTTCTCAAGATTTTGTGGACAATCTATGAGGTGGAAGACGACATTCCGCCACAGAATGAAAGACGTTCAAGACATGCAAGAAACATTTCAAGACGCCCTCCCCTGTGTCTTTATTTTTCACAATCACAATCAAAATTTAAACGTTAATTATTTTTGTTCGATATCTGAATACTAGAAATAATTTCGGCTAAATCGTGGTAGTTGCTTTCTGCTCTGAGAATTCGTTCATTATAAGTACTGCCCGACTCGTTTTTCCTCAATTAACCAAACCAACTTTTTATACACGGTACTCGAAGAGTAAATAGGATATTTGTACGGAAAAAATTGTACACACAGAAGGAAGCGTTTCCGACACCATAAAGTATATTTTCTGCTATCTGCTATATCCACAAAGCCGCTTTGCGATCCGATTAGATCATTGTTATAGCCAGAATGAAGATATCCTACTGTGTACCGGGTACAAAAGTTGTGACGCGTAAGAAGCGTCTCAAACGTCCTTCCTTTTTTCAGAGAGATGTTCGGTTTGTCTGCTGGAGCAGCCAGGAGCACAAGCGCATTAAAATGAGGTTGGTGGACACTATATTCGAATCAAAACTCAAAATGCCATCTGTCAATCGGGGTTCTCTAAGAATATCACAGTTGAAGTCATCTGCTAGGCTTATGTCCGTATACATTAGTTCAATGTCATTATATAATGAAACAAAGAAATCATTTCGCATTTTAAGCAGTTACAAATATGTTTGCGGAGTCTATTTTATTTATTTATTTAATTTATCTTTTATTTATTCATAACGCACACAAACAATTAAAAATGTACCGTCATAAGGAACAACTGCGTCAACACAACTGCGGTTGCTTAGTGCATATTATTTGTACAAATATAACGCTTTTGAGGCCATAAATAATATGATGAACCGTTTAACAATAGCGTGACCAACGCTAACAAGCGTCCTCTGTCCTCCACAACTGTGTGGGATCAGTAGGAGTCGGGCTACCTGATACTGGATTAACTTGAGAATGGAGATGAGCTGTTCTGCGGTGGATTACTGGATTAGCAATAATTATTTGTACACACTTGAGGCAATAAAATAAAAGAATATTTCACAGGTAGCCTCAGGTAGCTGTGCAAATTGTACTTAAACGTCTTTTGACTCTCGAACTATGGCAAATATTTGCCTAGAAAATAAATTTCAAAATTGAGGCAACCTCTTGTGTGTGTTGTTCTAATGGAATGTACGTAGCTATAGAATAATGATTGCTAATGCACCAAAAATGTGGCAGATGATGAAAAGCCATGGAAATGAATATAATATTTTAACTACTTTCGGAGTATTAATTACTTCTCATATTTAATTAATAATTGAATATTATTGTTGATGTACCAGCACTGCAGCCGTTTATTGAGTGTCCAGAAGTATGTTTTAAAGTGATTTGAATTGGTTAATGTGTAGGTTTCTTGTGGGTTTGTCCTTTGCGAAGTTTCTCGAATCCGTCAATGAGGAAAGAAGTCCAAAAGCGGCTGTAAAAGAACGGCAAGAATCTCCTTAAAGTGATTTAAACTCCATTAAACACTTACCAAGCTGGTGCTATTCTGTGTTCTAGTATATTTGAAGATGTTATTTTAGTTTCGATTTGGAGCCGCAGTCGTTCAGATTGTACTTCAGACCAGCCCAAATGGCAATGAGCAATGTGGCCAAGTACATTAGCAGACAATTGTCAACGTTGGCGCCGATCCAGGCAAAGGCCAGCAGGATAAGGCTGATCATAGTCACGAGTACTGCCGACAGGCGCTCCTTGAACAGATACTGGACCCATGCGGCCCAGTGCTCCTTGAAGCTGTAGATCTGTTCGCAAACATGTTCAAATTTCTCTTCGTGCTGCTCATCCCAGTCGAGGGCATTTCCCAGCCAGCGTGAAATTGTTGGTAACAAATAGTGGAATATATTTACCACGAAGACCAACAGAAACAACATCGTGATGACCGACAGGTCCAAGTACCACAACGTGGCATAGCTGATACTTATGCCGACAAACAGCAGCCCGGGATAATATTGTTTCTCCCAGGTGAGCAATCGATGGGCACTCTCTATGGCCCCCTTAAAGGGCTGCAAATCCTGCACGAGCTGCTTCACATTTTGATTTGGCATTTTTTGTCTCTTTATTTTGATCTTTTTAATGCAAAAAGTACAATTTTCTTCTGCCCGCTGACGCTTGGTTCTGCTCTCAAAGTATGTGTGTAAGCACACAGTCAGCAGTCAGGGATGATAAAGTCAAAGTATCGAAGGTGCTACGATGATTTTGTGTGGATTGCGAACTTGGCTGCAGATGCAGAAACCATTCAAGTCTAAGAACAACCTGAGCATGAAGATTGGCTGTGAAACTCGAACACACAGACTGAAGCTATAAGGAACGCTCTTTCACGCCACTTTTTCAATAAAAATCCTGGCCAATTAAACAATTAATTTATAAATTATTCAAACAGTTCAGGAATTTTCAACAGTCTGCTGCTCCAGCTCTATTCTCCTCTTTTTTAAGGCCTTGTTTTAATTTTCTTTCCCCAGGCATATTGTAGCCTGCACAATTTTGATCTTTGATCAGCTGTTTTTTGTTTTCTTTAGTGATGAAATTTGGAAAAATGTGCAAATATGCGCAATAGCAATCAAATATTTCGAATAGATGCACATTAATCAGAAAGTCAATTAATCATTTTCCAAATTTAGCAACAACAATTTTCGAACTTAGTTTATTTATTTTTATTTCTGCGTTTTCTTTTGCGAAAAGGATGAGCGAGAGATCTTGTATACTTAGACACTGTCTGTTTTAAGTTAACATAATAAAGCAATTCTTGAATGACAATTTTTCATGCTACCATTGTCAAAAACTAACTCAAGTTAACTAAGTATAAAAGTTGTGACGCGTAAGGAGCGTTTCACACCCGACGTGCAGGTTGCGAAATTCGCGTCGGGGTCACCAAAAACTAGTTTCAATTCCGTTTATTCCGATAGCTTGCAGCGCTGTGTAGCCCAGTGTCCTATGATGTTAACCCGAACCGGAGTGTGCCGACGGAGGGGCAACATTAGTCATGGGACTTGACATTTTTGCGCCCAGACCGCAGATGGAAACCCAATCCATATTTGAAGGTTGATTGGAATTGCTAGCTAGATTGGATGCGTCCTAGCTCTTAAAATGGTTAGAGCCCTATGCCTATGCCACTAAGAGACAACAAAAGGAATGGAAATCGCAATCACAATAAAAATCTGCAATTTCCAGCAAATATTGAATTGCAATCAAAGGAGCGAGTGAGTCCCAAGGTAGATGGAAATCAAGTTGGGAGTTCTTTGGCTGCAGCTTTAACCTGAAACTGATGGATCTCTCTCCCACTCTCTCTCTCTCTCTCTGTCTCTGTGTGTGTGTGGTGTCAGTGGGTACCTGGATTGGGGGTGGTGGGTTGGAGTGTGCGGTGTGCTCGGGTGGCGATGTGTTAATTTTCTTTGCAGGCACGTTCCTGTCATTGCCACTAGCCCATGTGCATTTTGCTTTGCCTATTACCCATTCCCCTGGCTCATTTGTATGCCTGAGTGCGTCGACTGTGCGCCCAGCCGCCCTGGATCGTCCTTGGCCAATGGCCTGTTTGCTTTTCATTTTCCCTGTACCCACGTCCCACGTCCCTTGTCCCTTGTCCCTTGTCCATCCCCCAGCCACCTAGTCACTCCTATGCTGTGTTTGCGTGTGGGCTGGTTCGCATTCTCAAGCAAAAGTCAACGGCGCATTGGTTTTGAATGCAAATGGGCAGCAAACGAGCAGAAGCAGGAGGAGGAGAAAGAGAAAGATAAGTAAAAAGCGGCGGTGGAGGTGGAGGAGGAGAAGGAGCAGGAGCAGCAGAAGGTGTGGTGGGTGGAAGATGAGCAGCAATTTGCATGGCTTCTTTTCTTTCCTTCGTTCTTTCTTCTCTTCCACGCCAGCTCAACCTCACTTCCTCCGATTGCTGCCGCTGTTGCTGTTGCTGTTGCTGTTGTTGCTGGTCTGTGGCGGGCTGCGATAAGGATAAGCTCCAGCTTGATGACTGCAGGAAGGCTGCCGCTATCCAGGGACACCTTTTGGCGCCTATCGTCTTTCAATTAGTTTAATTAAATTGCAATTTTCTTATCCTGCAACGCAGCAACGAAAAGGCAGAATCTGGTCAGCTAAGCCCCCTGTTTATGCCTTTTTTTCTTTTTGCCTTCCGTCTCCGTCTCTGTTTCTGTTTCTGTTTCTGTTTTTGTTGTTTTTTTTTCCACTTTTTTCGAGCTGCCTCGGCATCAGATTCGGATTATTTCTTTTGCTGTTTTGCCGCCTGTTAATCATTGCTGCACACTTTGCTGCGCTTTCAAATGGCATCAAAGTTCTCATCTCTTCTGCTGATCCAGGCTCAGGCATAAACTTAAAGCTAAAATTTAATATTTAATACAAATTGTAATAAAGAACCTCTGAAGAGTAACGGGCCCAAGAATATGTTCAACGGGCAATGACTGCACCATCAAGCCTGTTACGCGCGGAACCCAGCAGAACGCAGCCCTCCTCCCGCCCAACCGACCGAGGGGCGCTGCCGCATGACGCGATAAACCCCTGAAGGGTTCGTGTGCGGCATAATTCGATCTACATAGTGGAAGGAAGGAACAAAGGAATAAAGTTTCTAGCGGGTCTAATGGGAATCGTAAAGTTTATGCGGCTCAACAAGTCAGGGCTGTCTACATCCCCCTTGAGTCGCAGACTTGCGACTTGAGACTTGACTTGCTACCTTTTTAATGCAGAGGAATTATAAAGGACTCCTTCCAGATGAGGGGAAAGCTAGAAGAATGGATGGATCGAGTGAATAATGTGTCAGGTCTTGTGAGACCTGGACTATGAAAAGTTCCGACGTGAAGCAAGAGTTTACGTTACATCATTAGACGTTCAGGTCAGGGGCAAGCCGAGAGACAAAAACTTGCCGCTTTGGTGGGACTCCCACCAGAGGTTTTGGCACCACAGATATCAACTGGTGCGATCGAAATAGATGGGATATGATGTGGCTTTGGAACGGACTCGACTGACTCGGACGCTACAGTACTAATATACTAATGTTCTCCAACATTAAAGCTTTTCGGTTGGATGTTCCTCGGATTCTCTACTGCTTTTTTGTTGTTTTTTTTCACACCCTTCACTTAACCAGCCTGTGCCGTTGTGCAGCTCATTTGGAGAGGCGCCAAAGTTATTTTTACAAGTATCCCCCCAAAGGTATCCCTTGACCTCTCCCTCTTCCCCCCCTGTGAAAAAAATGTAACCAACTAGACACCAAACAAAAAAAAAGAAACGAAAAACGAAAAACTGTCTAAAGTGCGACCAAATGACCTTTTTAATTCGTGGCCATGCACTTTTTTGCGCTGCTTCATCGCACCTTCTCTCTCTCTCTCTCTCTCTCTCTCTCTCTCTGTCGCCAGCTCTCTTTTAACCGCTATGTGTGTGTCCGTCTCTTTTATTCGCTCGGCATGTCTGGCACTCTTTTGGGTGTGAAATGAAATTTGCAGCTTTTGGCGCAGAAAGAAAGTTGCAAAGATTTTTTAAGCGTGTCGCGTGTTTCCTTTTCGTGCTCCCTTTATCTTTTTCTTTCGTTTTTGTTTCGGGTTCCCTCTCTCCGCTGCTACCTGCTCACTTTCTCTGTCTCCCTTTCGCTCTCCCTTCTGTGTGTGCGTTGTTCGTGTAAATGTGTTAATGCGCTTGCCGCGCTGCATTACTTACGTGATACTTGCCCAGTGTCCTGCACAGTCCCCCAGTCCCCCAGTCCCACAGTGGAAGGATACTGGATAAAGAAAGAAGAGCTTTCGCCTCTTTTCAGACACTGTGCTTAAAATTCTGCTACCAATTTTTGTCTGCAAATGAAGTTGGTGCTTGTGTGCACGAGTGTGTGTCTCTGTTAAAATCAGCTTAGGCATTAGTGCTGGTCCAGCCACATTCCAACACTCGCCCACACACACACACTCCCTCCAAGCACTAGACCAACGCCAAACCCAGCCCCACCCGTGCTGTTTGCCCAGCTTGACTCAACTCGACTCGACTCGACTCGACTCACCTCGCCCATGTGGCTAAGGTCAAACCCATTTGACTCTCTGAGCAAATTGCAGCGCCATGCTTCAGGCGGGCGACATCGTTACACCTCACCAACCAGCGTTGCCAACCAAATTAGTGCAAAAGCAAGCGGCAGTGAGCGGCAGTGGGTAGGCTAGGGTAGGGTAGGGCAGGATAAAAACTGCCAACGCTGCATTTAACAATTTTAATGGATTTTTTACCCCCGCCGCCGCTGCTGCTGCTGCTGCTGCTGCTGCCGAGGCAACAGTGCCAGAAATTGAATCTTTAAACTTGACCCGCTGCAGTGAAATCTACTCAGCAAACGGAATACCCCACACTGAATCATCGCTCTTAGCAGCTGGACGGAGCAAAGTACTGGCCTGCGTGTCCGTCCAGGCGGGCGTCAACTGTACGGACGGACACGGACAGGGTATACAGCGCGTATAAAAATGTACAAAAAAAATATACACATATATATTCCCTAAATATTTATTTATATAATTATGTCAGTTGGCAGCTTTTAAGAGTTTTTGCAAAGACCCGAGACCCCTTAACATTCCCATGCGAAAATGTTTGTGCGTTTTTGGCGGACAGGACGGGGGAGTGGGAGGACACACCTGTATTTTGTGGAGCGTCTTTTTATTGTCAAGCAAAAAAACAAATGAAAATTCCTGCTTGATGTTTTTCGTTGTTTCCGTGCACCGAAATTGTCTTTTTGGCGGGCCGACGCGCTAATAAACAAATAAGTGGGAGTGGCGGACGCTCAATTAAGGCTATTAAGCGTTACTACGGAGCGAGAGAAAAGGAGAGAGAGAGAGAGAGAGAGCGAGAAAGAGCAAAAGCAAAGCATTGGCAGGCATTTGGTTTTATGACTCTGTCTATAAAAATTCCTTAGTTGAAATTTATTTGCTCCATTAGATGGCGTTTCCTAGAAGCAGATCTCTCCTCCACCACCTCCAACATCCAGCCAGACCCTCTCCCAGCATAATGATTATGCGTTTGCTCTTATGTTTTTATTGGTAGATGGCAGATAGTCCCACTCCAAGTACCACCACCCGCAGCGTTTAAGCAAATTCAATAAGTCAACTCCAGGAGCAAAGAAAATAAAGAAGAAAAGTTACTTTTCCTTTGGTCTTTGGTCTTTGGTCTCTTCTCACAATCCCACCCACTGCGACCAATTTCGGTTTATTTATGAGCGATACAAACGAATAAATTAGCGGGACAAGGGTTCGACCTGCCCAGTAACCGCACTCCCAAATCGCACACACACGTAGTGCTCTCCAGTCTCGAGGAAAAAAGAACTCAGGGAAAGGAGTACTTAAACGCTTTGCTGGTCATTCGTCAACCACAAAATTTGTTCGTTGTTCGTTGTTCGGGCCTAAATAGCCGGCGTTTCACCATAATAATCCCGTAATTTACACTCTAATTTAAATGAAAATCATTAATCTATCCTTAACCGCGAGTCCGTGCATTTTTATTGTGCAAACGCACAATTAATTTATTTGTTTATTGCCGAAGTTGGTTCCGTTTCTAGGCTGCTCCTTTTTTTGTATCTAAATAAATATTATTCAGTTTTGATTTATGATTTATTCCACTACAGCGCACAAATTTATTTAATTGCAGAACTTGCATTTTATTGCTCAGTAATAGTTTCAATTTATTTTTACTTTAGTCTACAAGAACTTGGAGCTGTTCAATCATATTTTTAGCGCATCTCTAGGCACACAGCGTTATTGCACATCGATATTCATCGCATCGTCAGCACACTTTTGCCATCACCTCCGACATTCGCCATCCGCCATGTGCTTTGCGTGTTTGTTGTTTTGTTCATTTTTTGTATGTGTTTTTATTGGTTTTTATTAAGTGGATCTGCTTGGATCAATGCCAAAAATAGTTCGAAATGTGATTTGGCTTGCAAACTCTCTCGAAGTGTAAGCTGTGTTTCTTGGCATTTTGCGTAGTGCTTAGACTTAGCATTTACATTTTGGTTTCAGCTGGTTTTGGATCGAGTCTTCGTGTGAGTGTGTAAGGTAAATTACTTATTAAGCTGCTTCTGCACAAGCAATTACCTTACCGTATGCAATAATTATTATTTATTTGAATCTCTTAAATCTGCCTTGCCTTTGGTTATCCAAAGAAGACGAGGGCAATGCCACAAAGGCACAGCGGCATCGCAATGGCAATGAGTATATGAACCATCACCGGTGCGCATTTAAGAAGGTCAAGCAATTTGGCAACTTGCACCCAAAGTAGCTCCAACAATCGAAGGAGCCAGTCCGTGGAGTCAAACTCGACTTTTTGTGCATTTTCAGCGAGGTTCTGGTCAGTGGTTAGCTCCTGGTCACCATCGGGCATCGGCATCGCCAATAGTGTTGGCTTTTGGGTTGGCTCATGGGATTCCATTCCTGCATTCTCATCCTCCTCCTGGCAACGCATCTCTTCTGAAATTATTCTCAGTTCTTGCAGTAGATCGACGGGTGTGTTGTACCAATTTTGCTGTGTGGAAGTGTTGCTCTTTTGCAAATTTTCAATGTGTTCCTTCGCTTTCATTTTATTGCGAAGGGCACCAAACAATGTCGAACTTCCAACGTGCAAACGGCCAATAATGGGTCGTGGCAGTACCTTTAAACACTTTCTGCCATTTGAAGTGTCTTTGGACTCGTATTGCTTGTGCTTTCGCTTCTGGATATCCTTGTGTCCAAGTGGCTCATTGTGCTCTTGGTGTATTTCTGTCATCTCAAGACGATCCTCGCCGTGGCCTGTTGCTCGTTGCAAATCGTGCTCGGCTGCCTTGAAGTTGGACTCTGAAAACCAACTAACAATTAGTTTCCTCTTCACATTAGTTCTGTGCAAAAATGTACAAATTGTACTTACCAGTTTCTTGACTGTAATTTGCTTTGTTATGTTTCATTTTCTACAACCAAAAACCGAAAATCAAGAGAATTTGCTGTGTCTGCTCTGAGCACTGGAATTATACTTCCAGGAGACGTCTACTTGGATTTTTCGAACAACGAGCAAGTACACGATGAGCATGCCTTGTAATTTGCAATTCAAATATCAAAATAGAAACTAAACTTAGCTCTAAACAGTTCCAATTCATACACAGCTCTCAGTTCGGATTGTTAGCCAATAAAAAATCTGCAACATGGACTGCTTCCGCGTGCCTAAAGTTGTCAATAGAAACGTGCTGAAGGCCATTTATTTTTTTTCGGAATGCATTTTGTTGGACTCCATACCTTTGTCTTCCATTAAGCTGGAGGTGGCCTACACAATTCGCAACGCCAATCCGGTTCAAGATTTGGACTCCGCAATTGAGTCGTCGCTGAAGAACTTTAGCTTAATTGGCATCCTAAAAGAGACAATCACGGCCAGCGATGAAAAGTCGTATGAGCTGCTGTTGAAGCCTTCAATCAAGACTTAAAATCTCTGGGACGATGTGCCGAGAGGGAGACCCTACTTGAAGGGTCCTCAAGTAATGTAAGCACAAATTTGTTGTGTCTTTAGCTTGCTGCTAATTTTGTGATTCTTTTAGTTTTGTTTTCATTTTTTGGGAAGCTTTCGAAGGCAGCATTTCACATGACAAAGAGGGAGAAGACTTTGGAGATCAACCATACCGTTATCATTTGAAACTGTTGCTAAATAAAATTATTATGTCATAGTTACAGTATGCAGTTGTTGTGTGTAATTGTAAAGCAGAGGCCGGCAGCGTTTTGATCTCGGACAGCGCAGTCGGCACACGCAGCGACAGAGAAGCAAGAAACGTTTTTGCAATGGTGCCAAAGAAAGCTCTCTCTCTCCCTCGCTTACTCTCCCTAAATGCATGGTAAATAAAGATCCGCTATGCACAAAGCAAGAAATGCGAAAGAGAAGCAAGTAACGGTGTGCGTGTGTGCTGGTGGGTGATCGATCAGCAGCAGCACGCGGTACCTGCTTCTGGCATACACCCTTACACCCTAAGAAAAACGTTAATACACACTTACAATAAGTACAACCTTCTTTGCGGTGGATTAGTAGGAATAAGAGGCAATATATTTTACAACCGTTAAACCTCATCTGTGGTGGATTAGTACTAAATATTTACGCACGTGCATACACTAGAAGGCAATAAAATACAAATCAGTACAACTCAGGTAGCCGTAACTCAGAAAATTGTATTTCAAGATGCATTTTGACTAACATTTTGTTGTGGGTAGGCATTTTACAGTGCCATGGTTCAGGCTTTCTGTTGCTTTTTTTTGTTGGGAATAGAAACCTACTTTGTTATATTGTTGAATGTCCTGCTTCTGTTCCCTAATGGCTGTTGTCCTGTGTGTCCCCGCACTGAATCCGGCGGCAGCAGCAGTGCACCACCAAGGCACTGCGGTTGCCCAGTGCTGCCGGGGGTCCAGTAAGCAGTGCGGCAGCTGCAGTCGGTCGAGGTCTCATGTACAACGCTGCTTGCATGTTTGTTGTGTGTGTGTGGGGGGGGGGGGGGGGGGGGGGGGGGGGGGGGGGGGGGGTTGGAAGAGGTGGAATGTGTGCTTTCTCTTGCCACAAGAAAACACTCAAAGGCTGAAAGGATTTTCGCTCACAAGTGGCAACCGGAAGTGATGTGCGGCTCAAGAGTCTACTTCAGCTGGCACGCACGCACCCACCCATTGACGGGAGCAAAAGTTGGTGTAGGAAGGATCACACGGCACTGGACAGGGGCAGACATGTTGAAAGGTGGAAATTGAGGCGATTTACTTTATACAAAACAGGCTTCATCGCCCATTCCCATGGCCATGCCGCAGCCGCAGCCGCAGGTTTAATGCACTTTCCCCACTTGGCGACTTAGCAACTTGTTGATGGAATCATGGAGAGGAAAGGAAAGGCGTTGCCCAGTCGGTCAATGGAAAAACGAAACGGGGGGCACCCAGCAGCGAATTTCTCCTAATTAAGTCGGAAAAGGGCACAGGGCTGGACGCAGCAGCAAAAGGAAATATTTATGAAAATTACTTCGACGTCGCACAAATAAATAAAACGAACCAAGTGAGGAAGGCGTTTGGCCAGAAGGAAAAATTGTGCACACAAGCAGCTGAAGATGGAGATGGAGATGGAGTTGGAGCTGTTGCTGGGCTTCTGGGGCCAACAAACTAATCACAATAATCACGCTGAAATAAAATTAATAAAAATGCGTGGCCCGCTGGCACGGCAAGGAGCATTTAAGAACATAAATAAAAATTAGCAAAGCCAACAGCCCAGGACTCAGGATCTCAGACTCTCGGACTACGTCTGTGTGTGTGTGGCCTGCCCTGCCCTGCCCCGCCCCGCCCTGCCTTGGTAATAAAAGCCACAAATATAAAGAAATTACACAAAACTGCGACGGAACTGGAGATGTAGAGGAAGCCGGCAGCAGTAGATGACCGGAAAAGTTAAAGCAGCTAGCGAATAAACGAAAAACTAATAAAAGCCTTTGACCAGCGTCCTACAGTCCTCGGCCCCTTGGCCCCTTGGCCACTGCCCCCCACAACTTCTCAGCGAGGCAATGAACAAACAAGCCTGCAACAAAATGTGCCCTGAGAAGGCGGCACAGGGCACAACTTTGGATTTGTAATGGCCTTCCAGCCCAACGCCAGCCAGGCAGCCAGCCAGCCAGCCAGCCAGGTTCTCACCTGCTACTTTGTTTCCAGATACGTTGGTGGAGCAGGTGAAGTGAAACGAGCACGAGGACCTCACTAATGACGACGACGACGACGACAAGGAGAAGGTGGTCTTTGGGTGGCCCTCGTTCTGCCACTTGTTCTAATTGAAGTCAACGAAACTTCCGATCATAAAAATAATTAACTTTTAGTGTAAAATGTAAGAAAAGAAGCAATTCCAAAGGGCGAAAAGGGAAGTCAGTGCGGGCTTCTAATTGGAGTTCTTCGCATCGATCAGGTCCATTTTCGTGTGTGAATTATGCCAGGGAAATAGTAGAACAGAAGGGGTAACAATTTTAATTTTTATATGCATTTATTTTCAAGTGTTTTCTGTTTGCATTTACTACTTACAAATTGCATTTATTCATTGATTTTAGAATTGTTTTTCATGTCACAGTGGTCACATTTTGAAGTCTCTCTCGCCTGCAGGCCAGGCCTCTTGACTATGCTGCCGGAGTTATAAACAAATAAGCAATGCAATAATAATATGCACAAAATGCGAACGAATGTGTATTGCCTTGAGGGAAATGGATGGGAAATATGAATGTGAAGACTGATCCAACAAACTGGCTGTTTCCATTAACAAAGTCAAACAAATGCAAGGAAAAGTGAATTGAATCGAGTCAACGTTTTGCACCAAAAACAATAAAGATTCTGTTACCACCCGCTGCAGTCCCCCCTCTATTGATAACATTGAACTTTTGACATCAATTGCACTTAATTTATGCAGCCAACAAATTTCGATTTTGCGCCCAAAATTATGTTTGTTGGCTCCATTCCCGCCAGGCAAAAGGCAACAACAAAATTGCAAGAACAACAATTGCAAAATTTAAATAATAATTCAGACACACACGTGTGTGTGTGTGTGTTTTGTATATTAAATATATACATTTTGTATGGCTATCCACTTTGTGGAGGGGTTACAAACAATTGGCATACATTTCCACACAATTTTCGCATTAATTAATTGTAGAACGACGAAAGGCGAACTGGCTGGCTGTGGCTAAAACCCTTTTGGATATGCAGTAAGGCCAATTCTGCAACTCGAACGGAAGGACCCATCCCATCCCATCCCATCCCATCCGATTCAATGCCCGGAGACCAATTAGAAGACGAAGTGCACAGAGAAATTTAATTAACATTTTCAAATGTTTTGCATGCCTGGACATGTTCTCTGGGTAGTAAAAACTTTCGACGGTCGGTCGGTCGCTCGGTCGCTCGGATGATATTGGTTCGCTTGTCGCACCTTCAATTCGGGCTTTGCTCTGCCCCCCACCCCGACCCCTTGTGTAATTTGTCCGAAACTGTCATTGGGGGAAGTGGGTCTTTAACCCCTTACCCGAGTGCTGATTACTTTGACTCCTCCTTTTGTCTCCCAGCTAGCCCGCATCGTATAACAGAATTTCAATGGAAAATAGTTTTTATGACACACGTTGCTCCCTCTCTCCAACACTCTCTTTTTCCCTTTCTACCGCTTCCTCCTCTCTCTCTCTCTCTCTCTCTGTCACTGCGCTCACGAACACACGAGCACGTACACACGTGCTCAGTGCGCCAGAGAAAGCTTTTTCATGGATCATGTTCTCCCTCGCTCGCCCACGCTCGCTGTAACCCTCTGCCTGTGTGTGTGTGTTTGGTGTCGAGTGAAAAGTTCAAATGCAAAAATGAAAATTAAATACAAAATGCTAAGTACTTCCATCAGTGGACCACACCACCTGACTTTTTGGCCAACACGAAATTTCTCGCAATTTGGCAAAACATTTAGCCAGCTTTGGCGTGGAAAGGGCTTTGGCTAATTTTTGGCGTATTCCACCATATTTTTGTTGGCTATTTAACTTTAAGTTTTAATTGATTAAACAACCAAAATTGAGCGCTCCAAAAGCATAAGGTTGTGTGCGAGCTTTTTTATGGCTGCTGCTAATCCTCCCTCTCCACACGCTCACAAATTTTTCATATTTATTCTTTGCTTTCGTCGTGTGTCCTAGCTACAGCTACAGCTCACCTTCTGCTCTTGTTCTGCTTGTCATTTGGGCTTTTATTATTATTACTGTCGACCCAGAACCCAGTCCAAGTCCCAGTCCCAGTCCCAGTCCCAGTCCCATGCCCGCCCACCACTGTGTAACAGCAACAACAAAGAGCTTGCTCGGATAATGGAATTTATTTTATGGCCAACAGGTAAGACCATTTTGTTGTCCCTTCTGCGTGGGTGTTGGTGCTAATTTTGCTTTTGCTTTTGCTTTTACTATTTTTTCCACGACAACTGCCCCACTCCCACGCAGCTCAGGAACACGAAAGAATAACGGGAAACAACGCTGTCCATATGCTGTGGGGGAATATTTTTTAATGCCCCGCCCGAGGGCGCAAAAAACAAGCGAAGAAAGGCGACATTTTCGGTGCGACACCCGAAGACAATTAAAATGTATTCAACGCCCTCCTCCCTCGCTCCATCATCCCCAACAAGTCCGAAAAGAATGGAGAAAATATCAACATAAATATGTAATAAGCGGCATTCCTGATGAAAGCTTGGGTGGTGGTGGGGGTGGGTTTAGGATGGAGCAGGGGGACAGCTGTCGGCATTATGCGACTTACATTAGCGTGTTAATGCAATTAAAAAGTCTGCTCAGGGCAGCAACAAAAAAGGGAGACAGCTATACATAATAGCACAACAAAGGCAATGAATCTTCGGACCCCGCCCCAAAAAAAAAAAACAAAAAAAAAACCCAAATTAAAAGTGCTTTCGTTCACTTTTGTCAGCATCCCCAGGGAAAGAGCTGGGGAAGATCTCAAAGTGATCTAATTCTTGGGTTTCATTGTTTTTTTTTATGTTTCCAACTATCTCAAAGAAGCGCTCTCAACATATTTAAATGTTAATTCGTTTTGCATAAATATTTGGTGCAATTTTCACAACTAAATGACATGAGATCCGCGCAGTCATCACCTTTCACCATTGGCCTGATCCTGTCCCGAGCCTGTCACTCATTTAAAGCTGCTGCTGCTGCTGCTGCTGTTGCTGCTGCTGCTGGAGAGGTGGAACAGAACAGCACCCCCATTGGTTCACTCATAAATCATTTTCGTGCCGCGCACTGCCGCAGAATGACACACGATGGCCGGTGGACCCTCGCAGCAGGTGCCGCCCCCCCCTGAACCTTGTTTGCTCTCATCGTTTCGGGCGCTTGTTTGCAGTTTTTGGGGGCTCACAAATTGTTTTTCAACAAATTGGAAAGTGTTTCACAAGTAGACAGACCACCTGACCAGAACCAGAAACTTTATTAACAGCTCGATTAATAATAATAATAATAATAATAAAGGCGCAAAAATGATATCAGGCCAAAGGCGAACTCAAATTTGTTGGAGCAAAAGTTTTGAGGGGATCGTTTGGAATTTTCATTATTTAAATAAAAGTTCAAATTAAATAAGATTAATTTGAGTGGGGAGGGGTTGGCATGGGGCAGGGGACAGCGTGAAGTGTGGGCGACGTTTACATAATTCCACTCAACGCCGACTTGTAGGATGACTAATGACATATTGCTCAGTTGCAGGAGAGTTGGGTTTGTGGGCATCCTATGACGATGGTCACAGACATGTCACATTTGTCTGGCCAACAGATACTTCACAGCAGAGGGGACCTAGACACACACACTTCAACGGTAGAGTGAGGGACTGGTGGACTGGTGGACTGGTAGACTGGTTCCTGCGGTGATTTTTCTAAGCTGTCATCTGCAACTGGTCCAGGGGATTGGACATGGCCAAGCCATCATCATCAGCAGTCAGCCAGGAACCCAACCAGCCACCCAGCAAAGATACTAATTGTCAGTCTGGCCAACCCTTTGCGAAGATTCAGAAATGTTTCGGCAAACGTTTATTCGATTGAAAGACAAATTTAAGGGGCGAAAATAAAATGCAAATAAACTACTCCGCAGAAAATGAGTTTTCGGCTAGAAAATAGATGCCAGAACATCCTTTTTCAGTGTACAAAAAAATGTCAAAAAGTGTTCTCTGCTGATGCTGCACACACATGAGTGGGGTGATGAAATAGATTTTTCGTAACATATGTAATAGACATAGAAGTTCTGTGATTGATTGCCAATTTCCCCTCCCCCCAGTAGCGAAATGCGACAAATTATTGCCAGCAAAATCAAACTGTCAACGCATTCAAATAAAAGCAACAATAAGTCTGCCCAAATGCACGGCAATTAGCAGCAGTCCGCAGTGGGACACAGAGAGCGGCGGGAGAGCGAGGAGCGAGGAGCGAGGAGAAAATGTTGCCGAGTTTTTGCAACACTTTCATCTCTGGGGTGCAGTCACCTGAAGGACCGGCAAACGGGCAATGGTAAATTTTTGTCGCTAATGAACAGCCCAACGGTCGGGAGGGACGAAAATAACGTCTATAAGGCAAAGGAGAAATTAGAGAAATGAAATGAAATGAAATGAAATGCAATTAACCAGCTAAATGAGCGCAGCACCAGCACCCAGTGAAGGAATAGCGGAGTATGGCTTAGAGGGGGGGGGTCAAGTCCTTGGTGCAAAACTTGGGGTCAGGCCAACAATCGCGCGACTGATGACCAATTACAAAATGTAAAATTAGCAACCGACCAAATCGGGTTTTTGTTGGTTGCTTGGCAACAGACACATAGAGGGGGGAGGGAGGAAGACACAGTCATTCCAATTAATAAATATTTAATTTATAACTTGCGCCAAAAACAAAACGAAGCGCTAATGGGGTTTCCTTCTTTTGGAAGAACTTTAATACCCATTGCACGAGGGTATGCCGAATGCCGAATGTCGAATGTCTTTTCGCTGACTCAAATTCCTTGCACTTAGCAGAGCAGCGGCGCGCGCTAACAAGTGCATAGAAAATGATCTCGAGCAGCGCAGTCGACGCAGATGCACCGCGCAAAAGCTTCGTGAGAGCGAACCGCAGCAGCGGCAGAGAAGCAAGAAACGTTTTTCTGCCAGCGCATAAAGTTGATGTTGTTGTGAGACCCGATCGTGTCCCGAAGCACCTTAGCAAAAGCAAAGCAACGGAAAGTGCTCAGAGCGAGGGCGAGTGTGGGTGTTCTTTCCTTCTCTTTTGCCAGTGACTCAAGCCGACCGCAAAGACAGCAAATGTTGACAGTTATTTGCGAGCTTTGCTTGTGTGTTTGTCCCTTGGCAAAGGTATCAAAATCTTCGAGCAGGATCTTCTGGTTTGGTCTTGCCCAAAAGTCTTCATGTCTTTTTACACATTTTCTGACATTTTGTTGCCGTGCAATTAACGTTTGTCCACCAAATGTTTTTCTCGTGTTTTCATTTTTTTTTATTATGTCATTTTCCAGTTGTTGGTTTTTCTTATGATTATTTTTTCGTTATATGTATTTTTTCGTTCTTGTTGAGGGTCTCCGCTGCTTCCATTTTACATACACAAAAATGTCACTTAATAAATTTTACGACTGTTTTATGTTGTCGCTTTGGCCCTAAAACCAGCAGTGGGTAGGGAGGGGACGGAAGGTGGAGCAGCAGCAGCAGCAGCAGCTCCGGAGCCGTAGCCGGAGAAGGGGTGTACCTATAACACGCCCACTACAACACGTAGTATCCATAAATATAAAAAAAAGGAAGGGGAGTCGCCCCACACACACACACATGGAGGCTGTTAACCCTTGGGTCGGAGTGTGGGTGGGGCGTTTGGCCGTGCGTTCTAGCTGGAAATATTCTATTCTATTCTATTATTTTTTTTGTTTCTGTGCTGTTTTCCTACTCATTTTGGTAGCCTCCTTCGTCACGCACATGTCCAGGCAAAGTTTCTCTTCGCAGCTCCATTTGGTTTCTGTTTTTTTATTCACTTTCTCCCGCCCCATGATTTGGCTAAATTAATTTTAGGCCATTCCGGGTGGGTCTGCCAGAGGGTTGAGCGTTAGGTGCGTATAATTAAAAGAGTCCCCCACACAGCGCAGCACAAAACAAAATAAATAAATAAAAAGAGCAAAAGATTTAGGGCCAAGTTGGGACCAAACATCATGAGTTATGAGGGAGAGAGAGAGAGCGAGAGCGAGAGGAAGGAAAATGGGTCCTAGGGTTAGCCAGCATTTGGTTTCCCTCCCTCTCCCCACCAGACAAAACTTTTCAACATTTTAATTTTGGCCCAACCCCCCGAATTTTTCTTGCCCACTTTCTTTCATTATTTAGAGGCGCGGCACATGTTCGCCTTGCCATGGATCCCCCGTTTCAAGCTTTCATCACGAGAGCACGAGAGAGTGGTGGAGAGAGAGAGAGAGAGAGAGAGCGTAGGCGCCTGGGGTTCGAGTGTTTCTGGTGAAATTTGTGCGACATTTTGGCTGTTGATGTTATGAATTTGGTGGGATTAAATGCGCACTTCCACCTGGTGACACATATTTTCCAAGCAAACTGGCCTGGCCAGAGATGACATTTTGAAAGGCAGCCAAGATGGTCGGCAATCAACGAGAGAATCAGATTCAACGATGAACTTTGGGCCAAAGAAGAAGCCAAGGCTGCCTGCTGCCTGCCGCCTGCCTGTCCTCCGTCGTGTGTTCTGGCATCAGTCAAAAACTTTTGCCAGCAACTGAATTATGTCATTTGTTTGACATGGCCTCCATCATCCAGGGCCACACACACACACGCAGACACACACGCAGACACAGAGCATGGCATAGATGAGATGATATGCTGGCTAAGGGGTAAAAAGCGGCGCATGCACGAGCAAAGCATTCAAAACGAAAACAAAACCAAACGACGTCGGTGCCCAGGTACATTTACCGAAAAGCGGTAAAATAAAGTCAAGCGAAAACAGAATTGGAATGAAGACGATGAAAATGCCAGCAGCAGAAGCTCGCACGGCACAGTGGCTACAAAAAGTGCAAGCAAATATACACGCAAATAAATAATAGAACTAATAAGTGAGAGATTAATGTAAGAGTAAATAATGCTTGAAGAAAGCTTTTAGCGTGCTCTCCGCGAGCTTTCTGCTTTCCGACGATCTGCCGAGCTCGCTTGATCGCACATTTCTAGCCACATTTCGCCTTAGATATTCTACTGTTCTGCCACCGATGGCAGGCAAGCATTACATTGCCGCATATTTTGCGTTTTCACATTTTCCGCTTTTCATTTCGCCATCGTCGTCAGCGTCGCTGTCGTCGTGCGGCTGCTGCTGCTGCTGCTGCTGCTGCTTCTGTGGCAGTGCCTTGAATATTTTTCTTCAATTTTATTAAAATTATGGAAATGAATGAAATATCTGCTGCATCCCATACCCCATAACCGTGCCCAGCAGCACGACCCGTGGGTCGTCCCCAATCCATTTCCAGCCTCCCCCTTACGCTCACTCTCTCGCCAGTCTCAACCGCTGCGCATCTTTTGCGCCAAGAATTTATCGAAAATTGCAGCAGCTGCAAAATTGTCTTCCCGTGCCACACACAGCACTCCCTTTAGCTGCTGCTGCTGCTGCACAGCACCTGGCCAGTGGCAAGTTTAATAATCCGTTTCGCATTTTGCGTTGATGCGAAATCAATCGATGTGCATCGAATATGCCCGGAAGGAGCACCTGAAGGGAGCAGCAGCAGCATGAGAATAACAGCAGCCAGAAAGTTTATCGGGAGGGGTGAGGGGACATGGGACAGGGGACTGGCGGTGACTAGTAACCGGAATGCGTTGCATAAACCAAACTCATTTGCATGGCCAAGGAGGAATCATTGCGGATGCAACCCATCCAATTGCTTGGGCGCTGTGGCAGGCGAACCTTCCCGACAATCAGCTAATTTCTGCTCTTCCCTTAATCGAACTCTTTTGGGGAGCAACAACAAACGAAGACTGAGAGAGAGACGAGAGAGATCGTGGTGAAGAGCTTTTTGGTATTCACGTTTTCCTTGCTTTGCTTTTGGCTCTCAATTCTATTTATTTCCATTATTAATTACGCCAAAATTTGTAGCGTAAATCCAAATGTAAATCTAATTTTCTTCAACCCGTTTCCGACTCATCCATCTCCGACAGCAGCTGTAGATCCTCCTGCTGGTTCTCTGGTTCTGGTTGGGCCTCCGCCTGCGGTGGCCGTTGCAAGCGCCAGGGATATTTGGCGCCATGTCGCTCGAGTATGCCACCACGCGGCACGGGTCGCATGATCAGCGTGAGGCCCTGCTTGACGAGCGCCACAGCCTTGGCCTCGCACTGCAGCGCATGGTGCAGCTCCATTCGCTTGCTCGCCACGAGCCCGAGGGTCGGTGGCCGGATGGCCTGGTTGACGCACCAATCGTACCACAGCTGGAACTCTGGCTGTGTGAAGGACACATTGGAGATGTCGTTCAGCTCGTGGGTCGTCACTGTGCCCTGGTAGCGCAGACACAGCCCAATATTGGTGGGCAGCTCGTCCACAAGGTAGCCCAGGGCCACCTGCTTGATGTCCATGATCTCGGCCACGTGATGGTTCGGCGGCTCGCCCTGTCCGCTCGTCTTGACGCGCACGAAGCAGCCGAGCACCGACTGCTCATGGGCCGGACGCAGCAGCAGCTGAATGAGACGATGTCGTGTGAGTCTCAGCGGCTCCAGTTGATCCAAACGCTTCACTGGCCTATCCACCAGCGATGGCTTCTGTGGCTGCTCGTCCCGCTCATCGCCCACGCGAAGCGGCAGCGGCCTCAGACTCCGCAGCTCTCGCTTCATCTTTGCGATTTGACCTCGACTCTTGGCCATTGTGGGCAACGGACTGGCACTGCTCTGCATCCTACAACAATTTGGCTACACGAAAAGGTGAAAGGGGAAAAGGTTTGTTTTGATTCATCTCGACAGTAGAGGAGAGGCTGTCTGTGGAGTACAGAATGTGGGCCAACTAGACCTCTACATTGGGGTAAGGATAAAAACGACGACTTTTTGTTGGCATTTCAATTGTCTTTTGAATGGCGGCCAAGTGTGCAGGATTTATCGGGGCGGGGCTGGATGCTCCTGCCGACTGCTAGTTTATCCATTTGAATGCATTTAACGAGGCTCCTTTTATGCCCCACCATAAATGCCAGGCCAACTATTAAATTTATATTAATTTTCGCCATGGCCATGCGCCAGGCGCCTCCTTTTTTGTCGGGGTGGAGACTACCTGCTGGGTGGGGGGTTGAGCAGCCGTTTGGCAAGAGATTTATTATACAATTGTTTTAATTACAGTTGCAGCTAATTGTATGCGGACATCGCCGGCAGATGCTGGCACAGAGCCCAAAAGGAGTACCGGCCCGCCGGAGTGGGAGCCCCACCCAGGAGATGGACCTGTGGACCTGTGGCAAAAAATCGTTTGCATGCTTTGTATGTGAGTCTGCATAAATAACTTGGGGAACGGGCACATCGACTATGCTGCTCACGCACACGCACACGGCACTGCTCTCCTTTTTAACACTCCTGCAGCTATCCCCATACCTAGAGCCGAACACATCCTCCAGCATGCCCACACACTTAAGGGCGAAACTCGTTTATGCAAGCTCAGTCATCATCATCATAGGCAAACAGCAGCAGCGGCAGCAGCGGCAGCAGCAGCCTCTGACCAAGCAAAATTTGTGGGCTTCGATTTCAAATGCGAGATGGATACCAGGAGACTGGTAGCTGACTTTATGATACATTTATAAGGAGCAACTCGGAACTCTGATACCTGTGCGGGCGAGTGCCAAATGTAAGTAAACAAAATGTAGCAAAATTAAATATGCAAAAGCCATTTTCTTGCTTTGAAAACTGTCAGCCAAAGGTCAGTCATAGGAGCAGAGGAGCAGCTTGAGTATGAAACAAAAATCACGAATGCCATGTGAGCGGACTCGTCCATCACAAGCAACTGAAGAACTTTTGCACGAACACCTAGGGCTGAAGGAAAAGTACAGTCACCAGCAGGCTGGGACAGGCCAGGAAGCTTCCTCGAGCTTTAAAGCCACGCCTTGACGTTGACGGGGCAGTGCACCAAAAGTTGTCCGAACACGAAGTACAAAGCTGAAGAACCCTCATCCAGTTGGCTGACATGCCAAGCGCAGAACCCTGGCCGTGCCGTCCGTCAGTCCTTATAATGTTTCTGCATACAAGAGTAAGTATTTAACAGGAGTATTTAGTGGTAAAGATCTACCGACAATGGGATGCCCTGCTGGCACCTAACACGATCACGAAGCTACTAAGATTCTGAGAGAAAATAAAGCCCAACAAGAGCAGAGTAACAGCGCAACCGAGATGGCCTCACTAAGACTGAATCTAGGATACGGGCTACCCATGTCAAAAAAAAAGAATGTATAGCGAAACGGGACAGAGACAGAGACAGGCACTGGGACTGGGACTGGGACTTGGCATAGGCCAGGGGCACTTTTCAGTTGGCAGTCGAAAGAAAACTTGTTTGTTGCACAGAGACAAAAGCGCTTCCGCTTTTCATGTACAATGACAGAAACAAGTGTTAATGGTTTTGAGCTTAGGCGCGCTCCGCACAAAGGCACCTAAAAGACAGACAGACAGACAAAGAGAGAGAGAGCCAGCCTGCTGTACTGGACAGCCAACAACAAGATTAGATATCAGATCGTACAGCGAGGTCTCCTACTTGGAGGGTTTTTTCCTATGCCAAATCGTTTGAGTACTGGGTACTCTCGTTTTGTCTTTGCATTATCGGACCCGATTCTCGCCACATAGCCTGTGCGTATCTTGTTTTTGCATTCTCGGACACTCTCTGCGCGTATTTTGTTTTTGCATACTCTCGTTCCCGACACTGCGCGTACTTTGTTTTTGCAATTCTTCTTCCCTACCCACGCTCACTCACACTGCTCGTATTTTGTTTTTGCATTCTCTTCTTCCCGACACTGCGCGTACTTTGTTTTTGCAATTCTTCTTCCCTACCCACGCTCACTCACACTGCTCGTATTTCGTTTTTGCATACTCTCGTTCCCGACACTGCGCGTAATTTGTTTTTGCAATTCTTCTTCCCTACCCACGCTCACTCACACTGCTCGTATTTTGTTTTTGCATTCTCCGTCCCGCAAGCGATCACGCAGCTGCGTTCTGCATTTGCATTTGGTTTTTGCATTCTCTTCTTCCCGACACTGCGCGTATTTTGTTTTTGCATTCTCTCGGTGCCAACTCTCGCTCACTCACACTGCTCGTATTTTGTTTTTGCATTCTCCGTCCCGCAAGCGATCTGCATTTGTATTTTGTTTCTTGCACTCTCGGGTGCAGTTCAGTGCTTTAGATATTTAGATTTTCGTATGATAAGTGCAATATTCAATCCTTTTCGCTGCTTTGGGTTGTGTCTTTTTCGCTTTTGGGCAGGCAGCCTTTGCCAAAATCAGTGTGAAGCCGCCGCTGTCTACCCCGCAAAAACACAGCAGCAAAAACCTGCACGAAAACCCACAGGGTTCCAGTGCCTTCTACTATGTCCGTGTCTCTGCTGTCTCTGCTGTCTCTGTCCATGTCCATGTCTGTGACGTGAGCTCTTTGCCATTTTTAGAGTTTACATTTTTGTTATACCCTTTGCCGAAGGCATTATTAATTTGGATCAGCACCACAAAAGATGTAAATAGACGACTTATTTTATGTTTTATGTAATTCTTCACTTGGAAATAATTGGCCAAGTAAATACACGCAAAGTGGCTCTGATTCCGCACTGCCAGGGTGTGCAGGGACTCGGTCATGAATAATTTCAAATGTCTCCTTAATATTTTTTTGTTTTATGTTACTCGTGCGGCTGCTTTTTAAATTTTACCTCCAGGAATTTTTGCTGCTGCTGCTGCTGCTGCAGCTCCGTATGGATGTGCAACATGCATATGCAAATGCCTCGGCCTACATGTGTCGGTGTCTGTTACAGGTCCACCCACTACCCCACCATGTCCCTGTCCAAACATATGGGAAACTTTTGCCAGCATGTTGCCTAGTTTTTTGCACTCATTTCTTTGGCCGCCTGCCTGCCTGGCTGCCAGCCCCCTTCCAGTGGAAATTACAATAATGAAAATGTATTTGCAAAACTCGCCTAATTAGTTGAATATGAGCCATGTTGGTATTCAAATATGCACACGAGGCTGTCAGAGAGGGACAGCTCAGGCGGCTCCATAGCACAGCAGCAGTTGGAGCAGAGTGGAGAGTGGAGTCGGCAGTGCGGGTGTGCGAGCGGGTAGAGGTGGTTGGCAGAGTGGCACAGATACCAGGCGAAGGCAAAGGCAGTTGCACAGAGTTGCACATAACGGCTAGTTTTAGTTGCCTTCTTTGATGCCCTTAAAGATCGATGGGAGTTCCTCATGGGCTGCGCCAACTAAAAATGCATTTTGGTGCCGCTTGTTGTTGGCTTTTGTGCACGCCAACTACCTGTACTGTAAGTGCCTTCTGCATGGAAGCTTTTAGAAGAGAGCGAGAAAAGCGACCGATCGAAAGACAGCTTTGGAGCAGGTAGCCCAAACGTACGCTAGAGAACGCGGGAGCAATGCAGGGGGGAAGAAGGTGGGAGACAGAGACGAAAAAACGGCCGGTGCAGCACCGTTGGAGCAGGTAGCAGCAGCCTGCTATGCTGTGCACGACGAAGAGGGTGGAAAAGATAGACGAAAGAACGGCCGCTGACGCTCGTAAGCATATACTAAGAACTGTTTTTATGTACAGTGAGTGCTGCGGATAAAGAACAGTGGTGACAATCTAAGTTATGTTTCAGTTTAAGAATTCTGAAACCCGTGATTTTGTCGTTGCGTTTGCGTTATGTTTCAACTTCTGCCTCGCCTTATGCTCATTCTGCCTCAAATGAAAGTGAGCGAAATACCGGAAGGGAGCAGGAAGAGTGGGTGGAAGGGCGTGTGGGTGCCAATGAAATGTGAAAGGTGCTAAAATTGCATAATTACTAAGAAGAGCAATCAATTCGTACGCAATGTGGCACAGACGCTCATAACAGCTGAGACAAAGGGCAGAGGACAAAGGCTTGGGTCGGCAGCTCACTCAAACCCTGTGATACATAAATATTTATATTCTTAACTGATTCTATTCGCAGGCCCTTCGCTTCCGGTTGAGCATTTTAAACGACCTTCGGATCAAAATAAAACCTAGAGGTAACCAGAAAATAATTTTGTTGCCACTAATTATACAAAAAACAAAACAAATTCTAGTTTCAGTAATTTGCAAGTTCTCTAGAAATGAGAGTTTTATAAGCAGGTGTGTGAGGAAGAGCGTAAATTTGTACCAGGCAAAATTAATCGTAATTGCAGTGGGAGTGAGTGACGAAAATACTCGTAAAAATGTCTGTCAAAAATGGGCAAACACATCATCGCGAGACAGGGAGAGAGAGAGCGAGAAGTCGTCAGGGCACATTTACTCAGATTACGACCTTAGTGGAGTGCATGGAAACGCACACAGAGAGAGAGAGAGAGAGAGAGTGAATGTTGGATAGGCACACACACACAAACACACATCATAATCACAACACAATCAAATGACAATCAAACCCGCAAACAGACAAACGACATACCAAGGCAATGCACAACCCCAGGCCCACGCCGACGCCCACGCGTCTGTAGGTGATATGCTTAGAGCTAAAGGGGAAGGATGAAGGCGGAGAAGAGTAGGGCCAAGCACAGCAGTGTGTGGTGTGTGGTGTGTGTGTGGTGCGTGGGCCACATGTGGGCTCCAGCTTCAGCTTCAGCTTCAGTTTCAGCTTCCCCCTTAATGACGATTAACTGCTGAGCCGCAATTAACTGTGAACAGGCGGAAATACGGTGAATGACAGCTGAAGAAATGGCAGCAAGGCCAAAAGCGAGAGAGAGCGAGAGATGGGCTGGTGGTGGCACAAATGTGTGGCACCGGAAGCATAAGATGGGGTCACCGGAAACCGTCGCTAACGTGCCCGCAGGGCATACACTTGCCAACGAATATGACTAGGATTCAAGGCAAAAGGGAAGTGAATGCAGCAAATAAACGCTATAAATTCAAGATTAAAGGTTGGCCAATAACTGCAGGTAAAAGTTAAAAACAAAATCAATTTTGCTTAAAATGTAACAAAAATATTATTACAGAAAATGAAACCGAGTAAAAGGCAAGAAAAGGAATTAAGGAGACGTCAAACACGTGAGTATCCAGCCGAAAACAAACATTCTACCCACTTGGTGGGTATTGCAATCAATTAAACTAATCAAATGCATTCCATTGGTCGAAATGAATGAATCAGTGAGTGAATGAATGGGCAGTGAGCAGAAAACTAAAACATTTCTACGCTACACCAAATCAACTTTAGTGGCCAGCAGAAAGTACTCCATAAAGGCGGTGTCTAGTTGTTCTGTTAAGCTAAATGTATATAGATAAATGGGCATTTAAACATGTGCAACTGCGTAACTTTTTATCCGTTTTAATCACTGATTTACAGCTGTTTCTCCGTTTTAATCACTGATTTACAAAGCGACTTGAAACTGATTTAATCATCTATAAAGTTAGTGTATTAAAAGCAACAGCCACTACTTTATTGCTGACTTTTACACATGCTTAATGTACTCGTAAACCAAAATAAATGAAACAAAGTGCATGAATGATTCATAAATGATTTCTTAGGCCAAAGTCGGGCCAGCATTAATAAGCAAAATGGAGGAGCAGCATGTGCCAGATGGTTTCGAGTGCGAGGAGGAGTAGTAGGAATGGGAGTGCGAGTGCGAGTGCGAGTGCGAGTACTCCCTATGAATGAGTGCCGACAAAAGCAAACAAATGCGCAAATAAATCGAGCTACAGGACAGGACAGCTGAGAAGAGAGATGGTGATGGAGAAGATTATGATGGCGCGCCCACCTAGACGCACCACCGCACGCACTTGGGGCCCCATCCAAGAGTCAAATGTTCGGATGACAATTGCAGCGCATATCCGCTTCCGGGGCCGGGTCTTTGCCACTTCCACCACACACACACACACACACACACACACACAGGAGAGAGGCGGCAGCCACATCAATTTGGAAGCGTGCACATTTATCCTAATCACACACACAAAAGGCAGCAGGCTAAGGGAGGGGGAAACCCTCACACACACACACACACACACACGCCAAGAGCTTATTTATGTGCCCAAGTTCTTTTTGACATTGTTCTTTTATTATTTTAGTCGTTGTCTCCTTGCCCGCCTCTCTCCATGGGGCGGCGCTGCTCATTTTTGTCGCAATTTAGCTAAAAGCGTCGTCTAAGAGGAAGTCGTTTTATATTCCTTTCCCCGCCTTTTCCTTTAATCTTGTTCCTGGCTTGGCTTTTTTCCTCTTCTCATTCTCTCACAAAGAACAAGCACAGAAATATAATAGAGACTTTGGATGGCTGGCGTAGATTTAGGTAGCTGTTAGGCCCTCTCCCACTCTTCCACTCTCCACGGAGGGTATATACTTTTACCTTTTTGGTTAAGATCCATTGGAATGCGACTTTGGTTTAGGAAATTAACGAAATTATTAAATGTTACTACCCATGAATTAGCATTTCCACAAAATATAAAATAAAACACAAATAAAATAAAAAAAAGCATTCAAAATTTTATATATAATTCTGTCAAATGAAGTTACTCCCAACGTATTAATTACTTTAGAGATTTATTTTTGTTTATTTATTTTGTAAATATGACAAGTTTTTTAGTTGAATTTTTGTTCATTTTTAATTGCATTTTTTGTTGTTTTCCTTCTCTTTTTAGTTATTCATTTAAACACCTTTCCATGTGGCAGCTGGAGGTGTGCTGTGTTTGACACATATCGGCCCGTCCAACCCTGCAAACCACACCTGGTGGTCCAGTGGGCCAGACAACTGTTGCTGCTCTCATTCCCTTGTCCATTGTCGCGTCGGCCGGAAATGGCTTCAATGCCAACGTAGACGCCAAAAATGTTGCTGTCATATAGATGTCGCACGAGTGTGTGCGGTGGGTGTGCGTGTGTGTGCGGTTGACAGCAGCACGTCTACAGCTACATCTTCATCTACATCCATGTGTATGTCTATGGCCTTTTCGGGTTGTCTCTGTGCTCTCTGTCGTTGGTTGACTGCTGGGGACTGCTGTTGCTTCACGTGCTCGTTTACAGTCATTTATCATAAAAATATTTCTGCACTCTCATTTTTATAAACTGTATTGTTTCACACGCCAAAGCTGAGAGCTTAGGGTGGAGCAGGAGCCACAGGAGTAAGTACAGTACACACTGAGCATTGTGTGGCGCTTCGAGTCGACATTTTTATGAAGCTAATTTGATGTTGTCATTCTTCATTTCTCATTTTTGTAGCGCCATTTTCGTTTTTACAGCTCTCTCTCTCTCTCTCTCTCTCCGATGAGGCACGGAGGAAGTCAATTCATGGAGGAAACTGACAGCTGGGAGCTGGAGCTGAGGGCATCACTGGCAAACTACAAGTACCATATGGAATGTGTGTCCCCATAAAGCTACACCTAACGGCCGTACACTGAAACTTAACGAGGCTCGTCGCAGGACTTTTAAGTGTCCTTCTGACTGCATGCCACTCTCTCTCTCTCTCTCTCGACCAAGGGCACAGCAAATTATATAGGAGAAAAGCAAGCACAAGACATAAAAAGAAATCATAGAAAGCAACAGAAGATGGAGAAAAGGCTGAAGATTGCCCATTGAGAGATTAGGGCATTATCTATATATTGATATAGAAATACAAATAGAATAATGCTGTAAATATTTACTCCATCACGAACACATCGCCATGCTGCACGTAATATTTTGGTGACCCCGATGCTCAGTACATTTTTTAACGCAAGAATACAGATGCAGAATGCAGAATACTCCGATTTGGCCGAAAACAATTTATTTCTAATATTCAGATTTAAAATAAACATAATTGAAGTTAAAATTTTGATTGCGAAAAATAAAGACACAGGGGAGGGCGTCTTGAAATGTTTCTTGCATGTCCAGAACGTCTTTCATTCTGTGATGGAATGTCGTCTTCCACCTCATAGATTGTCCACAAAATCTTGAGAAAGGTCGGAGGAATATTTGATGGATTGAACAGATGAGGACTATGAACGGAGGCTGGGCTGAGCTTCAATCCAGACAATAATTTATGCAATTACTTACCAATATTAGTGGCGTTTCCTCTTGATTGGATTAGTGGCAGGAACACCAATGATGCAGCATCAAAAAACTATTTCAAATAATGTAAAAATATTTCTTTTTGGGTTGTGTGTCGCGGAGGAAGCCTCTTGTGGCGGTTCTGCACGTTCTTCATCTGGTTGGAAAAGGCTCCCTCTGCCATCTAACGACGCTCCTGAAGCTTCTCCTGCTCCTCACGCTGGCGAGCAAGGCGCTGCGCCTTGATGTGATTGAGGCGCGCCAATGCCTGAATGCGCTCTCTGCGCTCCTCTGGAGTCTCCCGTGGACATCTCACATAGGTGGCCCTGTACTTCTGGGGGATGACAAAAGGCTTCTTGTGTCGCTCCTCGTGGATCTGCTGCTCCTTCTTAAGGTTCCACTCTCCGACCATCCTGTGGGACTCCTCCATGCGCTCTTTGTTTGCCCTTTCGAGTCTCTCACTTTCACGTCTTTCGGCCAGAATCTTCTGTTTCTTCTCCTTGTCCTTGAGCTGCACCCACGCATCATAGTTCAGCTGCCTTTGACGATCCTTCTTCTGCTTGGTGCTCTCGGTGGAGTCTGTGTCTATGCCTGCCACAAGTATTTGATCGGTCAATCCTTCATCCGATTTGCTTAGGTCGCGCCACTCGGGCATTGGGTTTCCGGGTCCACTTGCAGGACTGCCGGACAGCAATTTCCGCTGCACCAATTTTCCTTTAGGATTACGTCGCGACATAAAAGCCATTTCGATAATGGCAGTGAATCAAATTGGCACACGATAAGGAAGTGTGTGTCTGTTGTGTTGTGTGTTCTAAGTTGCCTGTTCCAGTCTAAGGATTGAGTGACGATTTCTGTATGCTGCCCCAACAGAGGTTTCAAATGGTACTAGATTTTTTTTTAAATAAGAAAACATATTTAACATATTTTTGCTCGTTTCCCTTGGACTTGGACTANTCTCTTTTTGGGTTGTGTGTCGCGGAGGAAGCCTCTTGTGGCGGTTCTGCAGGTTCTTCATCTGGTTGGAAAAGGCTCCCTCTGCCATCTAACGACGCTCCTGAAGCTTCTCCTGCTCCTCACGCTGGCGAGCAAGGCGCTGCGCCTTGATGTGATTGAGGCGCGCCAATGCCTGAATGCGCTCTCTGCGCTCCTCTGGAGTCTCCCGTGGACATCTCACATAGGTGGCCCTGTACTTCTGGGGGATGACAAAAGGCTTCTTGTGTCGCTCCTCGTGGATCTGCTGCTCCTTCTTAAGGTTCCACTCTCCGACCATCCTGTGGGACTCCTCCATGCGCTCTTTGTTTGCCCTTTCGAGTCTCTCACTTTCACGTCTTTCGGCCAGAATCTTCTGTTTCTTCTCCTTGTCCTTGAGCTGCACCCACGCATCATAGTACAGCTGCCTTTGACGATCCTTCTTCTGCTTGGTGCTCTCGGTGGAGTCTGTGTCTATGCCTGCCACAAGTATTTGATCGGTCAATCCTTCATCCGATTTGCTTAGGTCGCGCCACTCGGGCATTGGGTTTCCGGGTCCACTTGCAGGACTGCCGGACAGCAATTTCCGCTGCACCAATTTTCCTTTAGGATTACGTCGCGACATAAAAGCCATTTCGATAATGGCAGTGAATCAAATTGGCACACGATAAGGAAGTGTGTGTCTGTTGTGTTGTGTGTTCTAAGTTGCCTGTTCCAGTCTAAGGATTGAGTGACGATTTCTGTATGCTGCCCCAACAGAGGTTTCAAATGGTACTAGATTTTTTTTTAAATAAGAAAACATATTTAACATATTTTTGCTCGTTTCCCTTGGACTACTTATGGTTGCTCCTCCTTCAAGCACCAATCTGCAAATGCTCGAACTCTAGAAGTAAATTGTACAACGATCCGATCTACAGTTTAATTTTTCTTTATTCTGTTAGTCAAAATGGAACATGATGGTTGGGGGTTGAATGGGATGAATGTGATGTGATTAGATGTGCGGGCGCTGCCTCTGCCTCTGCCGCGAGTCTGCAGTGTGTCGGTCTAGGGAAGGGCGGCGAGCTAACGGGGCGTGTTGGCGTGAGAAGTGCTGTAGATGTAGATGACAGATGAAGAAAGTATTTAAAACTTGACAAAACACCGCGGTGTGACGCGTAAGAAGCTTCTCACACGTCCCTTCTCGTTCGAATCTAAACATTAGCACAGACGGACTGCCCTCGCCGTTGCGTGGTTGTGCCTCCAAAACCATCTACGCATCTCCCAAACACAGAGCTAAAATTCTGAGAGCAAAGTCTCTAAACCCGACCTTGTAGAATGATGTTATTAAATCCACTGCAGATACTGCCTACCCAGCTGTGTACCAAGAACATCTTTGATCTTTTCGACAATTATAATGAAGCCAAGAAGTACAAACATAGCCCCAAAGCCTTAATTTGTCTGTCAGTCTTTGACCGGATATATCAAGGTAAGCTTGAAGAATGGGTGTCAGGGGGATGGAACATTCTTTCCACTGATGCATCCATCAATGGTTTCCCTAGTAACCTAGAGAACATTGCCATTAATGAAAAGACTGATAGACTAGCCAAATCAGCCACTAATGTAGGCAAATAATTTATCGCTAACATTCGATGAAGTAATAAGAAAAGTTAAAATAAAAGTTCAGACGGATTGGAACAATGAGTACAAGGAAGTATAAGAAACCAAAGGAATTCACAATGAAATTCCAGTCTCTCGACTGGAGTGTAAAAAATATAAAGGTCATAAATAGACTGTTAATTAATCGAAGCTATGATAACGTCTGTTTTTACACAAAATCAAAGGGGGACACACCAACATTTGCGGCATATGAAATCTTCTCCTGCCAAGGACATGCTATTATCAGGAAAAAATATAAAATTGTTCCTCGCTTTGAAGATCTTAAGGAGCTGTTGCTCACAAAGGAGCCCCTTTTTTTAGCGAACTGTCCAAATTGATTAATGAGGCTAATTTGGAGTTGTGAATCGAAACAGATCCGAAACTGAATTTGTATTCAGGTCGGGTTAACTCAGTGCCAACGGAAGTCACCCTGAGGAGCAACCTTCTGTTGTTCCTCCTTTCTGAGGCAACCTTCTGTTGCCAATATATACCAATGCAACACCATGCATGGTCTCATTAACAACCATCGATAGTCAAGAAAATATCGACAGCCCCATCATCGAACGGAAGTACCTGGTCAAGGCGGACTCATCGTCGTGCGACCATCCAATTTCGCGGCTTCTCAATTGTTAAGAATATCAAAATGGGTGGCCGCAATTTACAGCAGAAAAAGTGGAAATCGAAGAAGAAAAAGTCCCAGAATCGCAAACAGAATAATGTGAGTAGAATGAAGGAGTGAGAGAGGGAGAGGGAGAGGGAGAGCGTGAGAGAAAATGTCTCCTTTGCTGTTTAATTCATAGCATCAGAAGAAGAAACCCCCATCGGAGGAGGCCAACGACTCGCTTGTGGAGAAATGTGAAACATCAGACATGGAGCTAGAGGTAGTGGAGTTGTGGGAAGATTTCGTTGACTTTTACGAGGGCGAAGCACACGGGCCAAAGCAGGAGAGAAAGTTCTGCAAAGCACTGCAGAACAAGGAGCTGATGGAGTACGAAGGAACTTTTGTGGGATTGAGGAACATTATCCAGCAGATGTCCAATTTCCGCAAGTTCGAGGTATTCATGATGCTGTACCCCACGCTGGCCATGGGCTACCTGCAGATGGTGTATAGCGGCAAGTGGCAGCGGGCCAGGGACTACGTGGAGCGGCACAAGGTCGACCTATGCGACTACTACCGAAAGCGCATCGAGAACCTGAAGCTCATCCGCAAGCGGAAGGACATGCCGGGCAGGGCACTGGAGCTGCTGAGTGGCGTGAAGAAGGAGTACTTCCTGATGGCCAGCACAACCTGGGAGCAGTTCATGGTGATCCAGTCGAGGCTCTGGACCAGGAAGCAGCAAGAGTGCTTCAGCGCCCACTTCCAAATCGCCACCTACTCCGATTTCATGATGCCCCTGGAGCGGCGAATCACGGATCATCCCCTGCCAGAGCCGTTCAACTGGGCTGCCGCTGTTCAAGGTTCGGACTCCACTCCGGGCACTTCGGAGCCCCTCGGTCGGAACAGGCTGCCCGCTTTGAGCATGAACTTGGCCACGCCCGTGGACACAGAGGATGAGGTGACTTGCGCGACGCTCTCGGAGGATCACTGCAGCGTGGCGTTTGGCACTTTCTCTGGGATGATGCACGTCGTGGCCGTGCGGAAGGATTGGCGGGAGGCAAACAACCTGCGCAGGGAGAATGTCTTTCAGGCCCACCAGAAGTGGGTGATGGCCTGCGCCTTCTCCCCTGGGGACCGGCATCTGCTCACCTCATCGGCGGATAAAACGATGCGGCTGTGGTGCACCCGGAGCGGCTGCTGCAAGATTGTGTATACCACGGGCCAGGTGCCACTTACGGCCAGCTGTGTGGCGTTCGCCCCGCGGGGCTGCTACTTCGCCACCGCCTCGGAGGACGCAGTGGTGCGCGTGTGGAGGGAGGACGCGGAGCATCCCATCATCAGTTTGTTCGGCCACTTGGCCAAACTGATGGTGTGTCGTTTCCACCCGAATGGCAACTACTTGGCCACAGGATCGGCAGACGCCACGGTCCGCATTTGGGACTACCGAAACCACGCCCAGATGCGCGTCTTCCGCGGCCACAAGGCCCCAGTCAGTGCCCTCGTGTACTCCATCTGCGGACGCTACCTGGTCTCTGGGGGCCGCGACGACCTCGTCATTGTGTGGGACACGAGCACCGCGCGGTTGCTCCGCTGCCTCTGGCAGCACAAGGCACTGTCCATTGCCTCCATTGACATTTCGTACTGCAACAATCTGCTGGCTGTGTGGAGCCAGGAGTTCCAGCTCACCCTCTGGGACTTTCAACTGCTCCTGCAGAACTCATCCATGGAGAATGTATCCTCTGCCCAGAGCAATGACAGCAATGGGAAGCTTTTGATTCGCACAGTGAAAGCCCCCGAGAATGTGATTTGGCTTCAGAGTGGATTCTTCGGTCGGGATGGCCTCGTGGCCATCTACGCTGAAGACTACAAGAAGTCGGCGGACGTCCTGGCTTCGATTGTGAAGCAAATTGAAAACTTACAAATTGGAACTAAGTCGGAGGCAGAGAAAAATGAGATCATGGAGTCCATGCTGAATAAGATCCTCAGTTCCGAAAGTGACAACACAGCCGCAGGAAGATCTTGAATTAATTAAATTGGGTGATGGGATCCAATAATTATCCAATTACATTTTGTTTCATTTCAACTTGCAAATGTCGGAGAGTATACGCGGAGTATACCTTCGGGTGGGTGTCCACTGCTCAATCCAAAGTGCTTCGTTTTTTGTTTTCTCTTTGCTGCTTCCCTCGCCTCCCCTCCCCTCCCCTGCCAGTGGCAGACATTTAATCGCCTTGTTGTTGTCTCCACAATTTATGGACTGGCACGGACGACGCATTGGAAAAGTAAATTCGATTTCGAACATTAATTACTGAATCTTGCCTTGCAGACATTGCATTTGGCAATTGTCACTGGCTTTTATTTAATTTATGATGTTCACTGATTATAAATATTCGCAGCGCAGCTGTTGTTATTTTTCAATCTAAACATTCTAATTGTGTCCAGGCAATGGCTCGCAAATAACGGTACTTTTGTCTTTGCGGTTTGGTCACTGACAAAAGAGAGAGAGAGAGAAAGACAAGGCACACTCGCCCACGCTCTTTGGCTCTTCGCTTGACACATTCGCAGTTTCGTTAGATCATCCCTGTCTTGTTGCGTTTCTATGCACAAACAACAGACACGAAGTCACGAAAACGTTTCTTGCTTCTCTGCCGCTGCAATTGTGCAAAGGCCACCGCCACGAAGTTGTTTCTCTGCCGCTGCATCGATTCCTCTGCACACCATGCTTTTGTGTCGACGCTGTGCGTCTGTGTCGACTGCGCTGCCTAAGATCTGATTGTATGAACAGAACGGAGCACACGTCGCTGCCGGCCTCTGCTGCAGGTGAGCAGAGCCTAACTAGAATCTGCCTTTGTGTTTATGCTTCATGCTTACCGTTTCTGTATCTTACATCCGTGCACTTTAATTGTGCCCAGATAATTTTTATTGTCATGCTTTGGCCGAGTGTGGAAGCTTGCAGAAGTTTGAATTAAATTCAGAGTTCCACTGAAGAGGATTGTAACCTTGGAAGGAATGCTAAAAATATACTTAAAAGTGGGCATGAGCAATGGCCAGAACGTGCTTTACCTTTCATCTCAATTGATCTAAGCGGCTCCAGCACCCACATTGTAGCACACTGTTTCCCCAGACATTTCCTTGCCACAATTTGACATGAGAATGTGTCAAAGTTTTGGCTTCGACTTCTATTTGTTTATCCAGGCAATCAAGGCAATCGTTTCTTGTTGCCATCAGAGTTGCTTTTGCCACCTGCCCACCTGCCCTGCCTGGCATTGTACAACACTGCTCATCAGTTTTAGATTGTCGTAAAAATTCTCTCATTGTGCTATTAGTATTTTGCTTTTTTATTTCGGTTTTTAGGTTTTAGTCTCGAGTTGAGCTGCGAAAATGTTGCTGGTTCGTGCCACGAGAGGACGAGTGCTGGTGCGAGGGGGCCTGCAGCTGGTGCGCACCTTGGCCACGTCCGCGGTGTGGAGAGGCAATTGGCAGGGTCAAAGTGTCAGTGCACTGGGCAGACAGAGGAGCGGCTTCTGCTGCTGCTGGTGCCGCTGGAATGGTCTGTCTGGCATGATGGCCAAGCGCTTCTGCAGTGACGAAGAGGATTCCCACGAAGATGAACTCGAGCCGGAGCCGGAGCCGGAGCCGGAGCCAGTGCCCGATGTGTGGCCACATGTGCCGGTAATAGCACTGCGTCGGGCTCCCTCCTTTCCGCTCTTCATGGATATTATCGAGGTGACTAATCGAAACAAGCCAATTTGAAGTCCATTCCCACTAATGGTTGCTTGCAGCTGACAAATCCTGTGGTCATGGATCTGGTGCGTAGCAAAATAATGCAGGGCGAGCCCTACGTGGGGCTCTTCCTGAAGCGTGTCCACGATTCCGAGGAGGAGCTTGTCGCCAGCCTGGACGAGGTCTATCAGGTGGGCACCTTTAGTCTGATCCGAAAGGTACAGGATTCAAGCGAAATGCTTCGGCTAATGGTTGTGGGTCAGCGCCGGATACGCATCACGGGACAGTTGGAGCCACCAAAGGCGACGCCAGGTGAGTGCTCCCACAGCTGCCGCAGATGCAAGATTTTATTCTCTTGTTAGCTGCTGCAGAGTCCGTGCTCATTGCCATCGTGGAGAATGTCCAGACTCCGGCCTACGAGACAACCGAAGAGCTGACAGCGATCAGGCTGGAGATGATCAAAACGTTGCAGGATCTGACCAAGGCAAATGCCATGTACAAGTGAGTGGCAGCGGCTGCCCCTTATGCTCTGTGTGTCTTGATCGCTGCCCGGTTTTCGGTTTAGGAAAACTCTCCGTCAGGTGCTGCACCACTGCCAACGGGTCGTGGACAATCCCGTTTATCTATGCGATTTGGCTGGCGTGCTGTCCGTCGCCGGGCCAGAGGAGCTGCAGAAGATTCTAGAGGAAACAGATGTACGTCTAAGGGTTGACTCTTTCTTCTGTTTGATGTTGTCCCTCTCTCCCTTAGGTACGCGAGCGCATGATGCAAGCCCTGTTGGTTCTCAAAGCAGATCTCGAAACCATTAAGTTGGAGTCGAAAATTCAACAAGAGGTGGAGGAAAGAGTGGAGAAGCATCATCGGCGCACCATTCTGCGCGAAGAACTGAAGATTGTCAGGCGGGAGCTGGGCCTACAGCTGGACGACAAGGAGGCGATTGTGGCCAAGTATCGGGCCAAGCTGCAGGACAAAGTTGTGCCCGAAAACATTGGGCAGCTCATCGACGGGCAACTCGACAGATTGAGGACCATTGAGTGCACTTGCCAGGAGTTTAAGTACCCCAAAAGACCGCCAAGCTAAAAGATCCACCAACTAATCTTGATCCTTCGCAGTTTAATCCGTCACTACTTGGACTGGCTGACGGCGCTGCCTTGGGGTGTCTCCAGCACCGACAATCTGTGCATGGAGCATGCCAGCGAGGTCCTGGACCACGACCACTACGGCATGGAGGACGTGAAGCGGCGCATACTCGAGTTTGTGGCCGTCAGTGCGCTGCGGGGCAGCACACAGGGCAGGATTCTGTGCTTCCATGGGCCACCGGGTGTGGGCAAGACGAGCATTGCCAAGTCCATTGCCCGTGCCCTGAACCGCAAGTACTTTCGCTTCAGCGTGGGCGGCCTCACGGATGTGGCGGAGATCAAGGGTCATCGTCGCAACTATGTAGGAGCCCTGCCCGGCAAGGTGATTCATTGCCTGAGGACCACCAACACGGATAACCCTCTGGTGCTCATCGACGAAGTGGACAAGATTGGCAAGTAGGTGGCACACACAGAGGCCACACTCTGAACTGAATTAACATTCCCCATGACCCCCCACCTCACAGAGGCCACCAGGGTAATCCCTGTGCGGCATTACTAGAGCTCTTTGACTCCGAGCAGAGTGCCAGTTTTCTGGACAACTTCCTGGACGTGCCCATCGATCTGTCGCGTGTGCTCTTCATTTGCACAGCCAATTGGATCGATCGCATTCCCGAGCCACTGCGCGATCGCATGGAAATGATCGAAGTGGCCGGCTATGTGCCAGAGGAGAAGCTGTCCATTGCCCGTCAGTATCTGGTGCCGCAGTCGATGGGCGACTGTGGCTTGTCCCAGCAGCAGTTCAGCATCACGGAGAGCGCCCTGCAGCTGCTCATTCACAGATATTGCCGCGAAGCTGGGGTGCGGCACTTGCTCCAACAAATCGAAAAGATTATCCGCAAAGTGGCGCTGCAGCTGGTCCGCCGGCAGTGCACCAGCTTCCACGTGACTGCCGACAATCTGTGCACGTTCCTGGGCGCGCAGATCTATGCCACGGATCGGCTGTACGAGCGGACGCCGCCGGGCGTAGCCATGGCCCTGGCCATGGGCGACACATCGCTGTACATTGAGACTGCGCGTCCGGCCACCCACAAGCCACCCGCTGCTGATGTCTCAGGCACACTGCAGATCACGGGCAATCTGGGTTCGGTGATGCAGGAGTCGGTACAAATAGCCCTCACGGTGGCGCGTAACTTCATGCAACAGCGGCATCCGGGGAATCATTACTTGCAGTTGGAGTGAGCGTTGCAGCTTTTGCTCCTCGATTGATCACTCGTTCATTTTGTGTCTCTCTCTCTGTCCGTGTTCCAGAAACATTCACCTGCATGTGCCCGAGGGCGCTGTGCGCAAGGATGATCCGAGTGCCGGTGTCACCATCGTCACCGCCTTCGTGTCGCTGGCCACCAACAGATGCGTGCGAGACAATCTGGCCATGACGGGCGAGATATCGCTGAGGGGCAAAGTTCTGCCCGTGACAGGCATCAAGCAGAAGGCCATAGCGGTGAGTGCATGGATCAACGTTCAATGATTGATTCAATTTGCCATCTCCCACACACACACAGGCACGTCGCAGCGGCATCAACTGCGTCATCATGCCCGCGGACAACCGACCGGACTTCGAGGAGCTGCCCGAGTTCATAACCGCTGGCCTGGAGGTTCACTTTGCGGCCAACTACGAGGATGTCTACAAAATTGCCTTTGACGAGCCAAACGAAAACGAGCCGTCCCCGCGGGAGACCCTCGTCAAGCCGTCCTCAGTCGATGCTTAATTCGCTTAGAATGCATCCTAGATTCGTCAGTTTAGTTAAACAATTATTTAGACAATACAATAAACCATTTACTAAACCTTAAGACAATGTTTATTCGATGAAGAAACTGCCCCGTGGCTTGGCAAGGGAAACACAAAGAAAAGAGACAAAGTTTATGGGCCAAAGCTCGCAAATATCAGTCAAAACCCTCTTATTTACGGGACAGCAAAGACCCGCTTAAATCTCTCTTTGCTCATTTCGCTCTTCGCTTAAGAATTTCTCTTTTCTTACGTTACTGTTCTTCACCTGAGGCAGCGCAGTCGACACAGACACACAGCCCAAAAGCATGGTGTGCAGAGGAATCGATGCAGCGGCAGAGAAACAACTTCGTTTGCACAATTGCAGCGGCAGAGAAGCAAGAAACGTTTTCGTGACTTCGTGTCTGTTGTTTGTGCATAGAAACGCAACAAGACAGGGATGATCGAATGAAACTGCGAATGTGTCAAGCGAAGAGCCAAAGAGCGTGGGCGAGTGTGCCTTGTCTTTCTCTCTCTCTCTTTTGTCAGTGACCAAACCGCAAAGACAAAAGTACCGTTATTTGCGAGCCATTGCCTGGACACAATTAGAATGTTTAGATTGAAAAATAACAGCAGCTGCGCTGCGAATATTTATAATCAGTGAACATCATAAATTAAATAAAAGCCAGTGACAATTGCCAAATGCAATGTCTGCAAGGCAAGATTCAGTAATTAATGTTCGAAATCGAATTTACTTTTCCAATGCGTCGTCCGTGCCAGTCCATAAATTGTGGAGACAACAACAAGGCGATTAAATGTCTGCCACTGGCAGGGGAGGGGAGGGGAGGCGAGGGAAGCAGCAAAGAGAAAACAAAAAACGAAGCACTTTGGATTGAGCAGTGGACACCCACCCGAAGGTATACTCCGCGTATACTCTCCGACATTTGCAAGTTGAAATGAAACAAAATGTAATTGGATAATTATTGGATCCCATCACCCAATTTAATTAATTCAAGATCTTCCTGCGGCTGTGTTGTCACTTTCGGAACTGAGGATCTTATTCAGCATGGACTCCATGATCTCATTTTTCTCTGCCTCCGACTTAGTTCCAATTTGTAAGTTTTCAATTTGCTTCACAATCGAAGCCAGGACGTCCGCCGACTTCTTGTAGTCTTCAGCGTAGATGGCCACGAGGCCATCCCGACCGAAGAATCCACTCTGAAGCCAAATCACATTCTCGGGGGCTTTCACTGTGCGAATCAAAAGCTTCCCATTGCTGTCATTGCTCTGGGCAGAGGATACATTCTCCATGGATGAGTTCTGCAGGAGCAGTTGAAAGTCCCAGAGGGTGAGCTGGAACTCCTGGCTCCACACAGCCAGCAGATTGTTGCAGTACGAAATGTCAATGGAGGCAATGGACAGTGCCTTGTGCTGCCAGAGGCAGCGGAGCAACCGCGCGGTGCTCGTGTCCCACACAATGACGAGGTCGTCGCGGCCCCCAGAGACCAGGTAGCGTCCGCAGATGGAGTACACGAGGGCACTGACTGGGGCCTTGTGGCCGCGGAAGACGCGCATCTGGGCGTGGTTTCGGTAGTCCCAAATGCGGACCGTGGCGTCTGCCGATCCTGTGGCCAAGTAGTTGCCATTCGGGTGGAAACGACACACCATCAGTTTGGCCAAGTGGCCGAACAAACTGATGATGGGATGCTCCGCGTCCTCCCTCCACACGCGCACCACTGCGTCCTCCGAGGCGGTGGCGAAGTAGCAGCCCCGCGGGGCGAACGCCACACAGCTGGCCGTAAGTGGCACCTGGCCCGTGGTATACACAATCTTGCAGCAGCCGCTCCGGGTGCACCACAGCCGCATCGTTTTATCCGCCGATGAGGTGAGCAGATGCCGGTCCCCAGGGGAGAAGGCGCAGGCCATCACCCACTTCTGGTGGGCCTGAAAGACATTCTCCCTGCGCAGGTTGTTTGCCTCCCGCCAATCCTTCCGCACGGCCACGACGTGCATCATCCCAGAGAAAGTGCCAAACGCCACGCTGCAGTGATCCTCCGAGAGCGTCGCGCAAGTCACCTCATCCTCTGTGTCCACGGGCGTGGCCAAGTTCATGCTCAAAGCGGGCAGCCTGTTCCGACCGAGGGGCTCCGAAGTGCCCGGAGTGGAGTCCGAACCTTGAACAGCGGCAGCCCAGTTGAACGGCTCTGGCAGGGGATGATCCGTGATTCGCCGCTCCAGGGGCATCATGAAATCGGAGTAGGTGGCGATTTGGAAGTGGGCGCTGAAGCACTCTTGCTGCTTCCTGGTCCAGAG
>NW_022995757.1:0-66874 GCF_900245975.1 Drosophila guanche | reverse complement strand
TTGAGTCTGCGTAGTTTCAAATTCAAAAAGCTGCAGCCCGCCAACTGCCGCAAGGGAAAGGAAAACACACTGGACTGTTGTGGGATTGTGCAACACTGCCATTTCAATTTGTGTTTCCAAAATGAATAAAAATGAAACGAAAGTTGATTTCGTGCATTAAAGAAAGCCAAGAAAATACTCTACATAAGCTTACATAAATAAATGATTTTAATAAATGATTCGCGCTACTTAATTAGCTATCGATCGGATGGAATTGTGCACACTGGCTGGGCTTTGCTTGTCTCCAGCAACCCTGGCATAAATTCTAGACATTTCTGGCTGGAGTTCGTGAATTCGTTTGATTTCTGTGAGTGAAAATGGAGAAGGATCCCCTGAGTGATGATGGACCAACTTCGAGCGTAAGTGAAGGGGAAAATGGGAAACCAACTCCAAGTTTAGCATTTGTCGAATCTGTCGTCGTTTCTCGTTTGTTGCAGCAGCAGCAGCAGCAGCAGCAGCAAATAAATACAAATGACCTCAGGATTCGCACATTTGAAGAGATAATGGCGGAAATATATGAAATCATCGACAACACTCCATCCTCCTCCCGTGTGAATGTGGAGGCAATTATGCTTGATTCCCTTCTCGATCGCTTCTACATCGAGCTGGCCATGGCCCATGTCAACGAATCAACAGAAGCGTATGTATCCAGGTCTACATCTATGTATGAATATTAATGTATAATTATTTTACTCTCCGCATGCAGTGGGGACAGCGCAGCCTGCAGCGCAGCTGGCCAGGAGCAGAACGTGGCTACTGGCAATGGCAACCCGATGGAATTGATGATGATTGATGATTTTGAGTCTCACGAGTCTCCACCCGAAGGCGCATACCATGACCCATCCAGCAACACGACCGTCGTTGATTGGATGCCCATAGACGAGTGGGAAATGGTATGGGATTCCGAGGACTCAGATACAGATGATGAAACTCTGCCATTAGAAGGCGGTTCTCAGTAACAGACCAACACCAATAAGGCGAAAATACCTTCACAAAAATATGTACCCATATACCAACTCGAACTACTTCCATTAAATCTGAATCGCGATTACTGATTGGATATTTCAAATGTACATCCAAGTCTCTAAGTTTGCATTATTTGTGGCATTTCGTGTTGTTGGAAATGATCTCTGGCAGTGCAGTCGGCACACGCACAGCGTAAAAGCTTCGTGTGCTTCGACCTATGCACAGAGAACGCATTGCAGCGGCAGAGAAACGTCTTCGTGTGGTGGTCAATGCACAGTTGCTCGACTTCCGCAGCGGCAGCGGCAGCGGAACGTCTTCGTGTGGTGGTCAATGCGCAGTTGCTCGACTTCCGCAGCGACAGCGACAGCGGCAGCGGCAGAGAAGCAAGAAACGTTTTGCATACAAACGCACAAACACACGTGAGTGCCTGATCGGCAGGTAGAAAGAGAGCAATGAAGGTCGTAATTGCCGAAGTGTCTCTTGCTCTCCTCGAGCTTTAGCTCAGGCTCTTCTCTTTTTCTCACAGCTCAGATGTCAGCGGATCAAAGGGAAGCTTTCGCCCGAAATGAAGTCAGAATGTGAATGAAAATTAAATCAATTGTTGCTCTTTGCTGCTCTTGCATGCTGCAGTTTATTTCTTATATTTAATGCCTTTAAGTTCCAGAAATGCCTTCAAAGCTGCTGCACAGCTATCAAGATTCCTGAATACTAAATGATGTTGCCACGACAACTGCTGGCAAAGCAAAATTAAGTCATAATTAGGCGGCTCCTGTTGCATTGCAATGCATTGCAGCGGCATACACCTCGGCCACTCCTACGTGCGCTCTGTGGATCGAAAGGCAATTTGGGAGCGGAGGGGCGGCGGGGCGACAGGGCGGAGTGCAGATGAACCCACAATTTGTGGCTGTGGATGGGTGCGAGGGACATTGATTGTGGGATTCAATTGGGTCAAACGCGAGCAATTAATTCAGTAATTATCAATTGAAGTTGGGCACGAAATTCAATCCAAACCCCAAGCCCCCTTGTGCCCCTTGAACACAGCCACTCTGTGGCGCAACGGTGAGCAACAGCCGCAGGTATAGATTTGGATAGAAAGACCTCATATTTATCCTACAGTTTCTCCTTTTTTCTTCTCTCCCGCAAAGCACACCCCAAAGGTGACATTTTGTTGTGCAGTGTAAATATTACGAGGTGCACAGGTAGACGACCATGCGGCATCGCAGATTGAGTGTAAACCTATTACAGAAATTGCTAACTAAATAAACTTCCCCCCCACCAAAGACACTTGCACCCACTCCGCCGTCCCTGTTGGGTCAATTCAATTACCCAGCCAGCGCGGGTGGGTCTTAGAGTTTTGGACACTAGCAGTTGAAAAGAGAAGCAATCGTTTGGCCTGCTTTAACCAATTAAAAGGTTTAGCAGCTTATTTTATTAGACATAAATGCCACTAATGAGTTAACATCCAAAAATATCAGCATATTATACAAAAAACTATTTTAAAAATGTATCAAAATTGTGTTATCATTCGGTAATTATTTTTCTGGCGCTTTTTGTTGTTGTCCACAAATTATATGATCCTACCTCGCAGCAGCAGCGCCTATGATTTGGCTTGAGTGTTATTTAAGAGATATTTTCCTCTTTGTGGCTGTAAATATTTAATAGATTCTTACCGACCCTGGCAGTCTTCTGGGTCTTCTCCTCCTGCTGCTCCTCTAAGTTTGGTCACTCCCGTAAAGCTTTCTGCGAACCTTTTGGGTTATTCCCGACGGACCCGACCCGACCCCACCCGCCCCCTCTCTCCTTAGGCGAAGTTCTTGAATTTCCTTGGACTAGCATTATTATTGTTATTAAATTTTACTGCCTCCAACTGTTGCGAGACAAATTAGAGAGGAAACAAGAAAAGAGGCAAAAAGGTGAGTCCTGAGTGTGTGAGCTCGGTCCATAGAAGCTCGTACACTTTACGCACAATGTTTTAATGTTGTGTTTGTGTGCTCATCAATATTTATTGCGGTTCGACTACGTGAGCCGCAAACAATCAGCGTCGGGCAGGACGCCACCAGCCCAACCCTCGACAGTTGTGCAAATATTTTCACGGGGTCAGTGCAAGACTGGCAACAAAAATGTACCCTAGATTCCACTTGTGTTTTATTTTTTGTGTCGTTGCTTTGGCCTGCCCCTCGACACCTACTCCTAGGTACACTCCTGGCTTATACCACGAGGCCAAACAATGTGCCAGTGGGGAGGCAGGGAGGTTCTGGACTGATGTTATTTACTATTCAAAAACTTCAATTACCGCAAAGAAGTCGACGGAGCGTTAAACGCCAAGCAGTCCCGTTGCATTGTGTGTGTGTGTGTGTGTCCAGACAGAATTGTGTATAACGGGTATAACTGGTGCTGGCATTCTGCGCCATTGTTATGCTGATTTAACGCTTTATTTGCAAATAAATAAAACAAAAGTTGATTGGTTATTAAGTCATTTCCTTCCACCGCGAGACATCCAGCGACGACCATTGAGGCAGCACGCGGCGGCAATTTAGCACACGCAGCCAGCCACTCACAGAAAGCAACAAATGTTCATTTTCGCTGTTGCCTTTTGTTCTCTCAAATAAGCTGCGTAAAGGTGAGGAAAGGTAAGGGCAGGGCCATGGGCAATTAGCTAAAGCCGACTAGAGTATTAAATTACATCAATTTATGTATAATAAATGCCAAAAGCTGCGGCTCAATGAAACAAAAGAAGAAGACAGAAAATTAATAAGAATTTGTACGTACAAACAGTCCATAGGAAAATATCTCAGGCAGCGCAGTCGGCACAGAGGCAGAGCGCAACGGTAACTGCTGCAGCGGCAGAGCAGCATAAAAACGTCACCACAAACCCAAAGAGCAAACGTGCCAAAGAAAGCTCTCTTTCTCTCTCTCTCTCTGTCTCTGGCTTACTCTCCCGCTGTGCAGCTCTCTGAGAGGTATGTAAATGCATATTGAAGAACCGCTACTCACGTGCTGAGCATGGCCTTTGCACGAATGCAACATAGAAGCAAGAAACACAAAAATTAATTTCCCACCCCCGGACACATGACAACTTTGAGCATACTTTTTTGATCAATTTTGTTTATTCAGCTATAATTTCCCACCATTCAGCTCTGCCATCCACTCTACCCGACAATCCATTCGTTTGATGATCCACAAAAAAACGGCAATATTTGGTACCGCAATAAACTTCAGTGAACAAAATGTAATGCCTCTAGTGGAATGTTAAAGTTTGCTAAAGTAATAGTAGTCCGTAGTATTTTTGCATATTTTTATGGTTTTTATTCAACGAAACGTCCACTAAGCAGCAAGTAAAAGTGTGTGGAAAAAATTCTTACAAATATTTGAGGCAATTTTTGTATACAAACGATCAATTGAAAGAAACCAAAATATATTTAAAATGCATGCAAATTCAATTAATTAAACTTAGTTTTTTATTAAAATTAGTAAAAACGAGAAGGGACGTGTGAGACGCTTCTTACGCGTCGCAACTTTTCTACCTGGCACACAGTACTACTGCTGCACCTTAGCGGTGTTTTGTCAAATTTTACCTTTTTTCTTCATCTGTCATCTGTCATCTACATCCACAACACTTCTCACACCAACACGCTCCTTTAGCTCGCTCCCCTTCCCTAGACCCACACACTGCAGACTCGCGGCAGACGCATTGGCCACACCCAGCAGAAGCAGAGTGTGAATAAGAGAATGTGAACCAAACAAATATAAGCTGCTTCTTCATTGTGGCTATAGTAATGATCCAATCTGGTGATCTGATAGATACTTATGGTCATTCCCTACAGAAAGGCGTTTTTAGTTTTCTTTTATCTTCAAAATTTTAGCTTTGGGAGGTTTTCGCACTTTTTCGGGGCCGGAAGGGGGCGTGAGTCATTTTTTAAACACACTTGTAACAGTGTGAGCATACAGAAGTCTGGATGCAAAATTTGGACGGACAGACAGACATGGCTCAATCGACTCGGCAATTGATGCTGATCAAGAATATATATACTTTATGGGGTCGGAAACGTTTCCTTCTGTGCGTTACATACATCATCTTTGTGCACAAATACAATATACCCTATATGCTCTTCGAGTACCGGGTATAAAAAATTGAAAAGATTCTGGTTCGCCCATTGAACGTATACGTGATATTAAGTATACGTTATGACCTTTGCAAATTTGACTAAATGTCTCTTTTGAGATTATTCATTTACCTTGAAACCTAAAGTTAGTTCAGCAATTTAAAATGTGAGCCAGTTTTTGAGCCAAAGAGCGAAAAATGTATGAAATGAATGGGCTCATAATTGGGCAGAGAATCTTTGATATATGTATTTATTTATCTATTACCAGATTACCAGAATTTGTAAGACCTTTGCTGCGACTTGCCTTGACATCATCTCTTGCTGTTTTATACACTCTATTTTTTTTTATTTATGTCTCCCGTTTTTTGCGCATTTTTGATTGCTCGCGAGCTGCCTACGGTTTGTACGTACCTACCTGCCTCTGCAGCATTTTGCTTATCACTCTGTTTTCAACTCACTTTTCTCACTTTCTCCATTGCCCCGTTGGAGTGTGCCAAAAATATATAAATATGTTGCACGGCTTTACGCCATTTTTAGCCAGTCGTCGGACTCCACCTCCACCTCCACCTCTGCCCATACCTCCAAATTCTATCTTTTCTATGCACCAGTCCTGGGCAGTGTGCATTTTTCGGCTGCTTGTTGTTGTGTTTCCCTCTCCTTCTTTTTGTTGTCATATATACATTTTTCGGCTTTGTCGCGTCGTATGTTTTCTATGTGTTCGTGTCATGCAGTTGACGTGCGCTTATTTTCTATTCCGCTCCATATGACACGCCAGCACACACACACACACACACACATACACATACAGGCAGACAACAAAATAAAAGCAGACTATCTCTCTCTCTCTCTCTGCATTTGTTTTTTTGTGTGTTTGCCATTTAATATAAGGCATAAGCAAGCAGTTTCAAGCAAGCAGTTTTCGCTAATGCTCATTAAGAGTGTGTGTGTGTGTGTGTGTGGGTTGAGACTTAATTATTATAATAAAATATATTTTTATTTCTTTGTATTATTAATATTTATTATTATTTTGTACATTGATTTTGCGATTTTGCGAAAGTTTCATTAATTTGGTTAGGGCATATTCCAGGCGGACATTACCAAACTCCTCGGTGATATTTTCAAACCTTACTTTCGTGTCCTTTTTGTGTGCCTCGTGTCTATGTTGCATTGCCTGTGCTTGTGTGCTTGTCTGCTTGTGTTTGTGTGCAATTTTGTTGTATAAATTGCGTTGGGAATAAGAATTGAGTTCTAAAGAGATTTAATGGCATATTCTATCTTTCTCTATCTCGTTTGTCTCTCTCTCTCTGCGCTTCCATCTCTTTCCGGCTGCGGAACATCTTACTTGACTTCTCGGCTCCGCATCCTCATCCTCATCCGCATCGCCCATCATTGCAAATGGGTCTAAACAATATGTGCTTGTAGCATAAAGCATTTTGGCTTTGTCAATTTTGCATTTTCATTCCTTGAGCTCTGCAGAGAGTGCAGGAGTGATGGTGCGACGGAGGCGTGTCAGGAGCAGCAGGAAATTGAGTTGCAGGTCTGGTCAAATCACTCGAGTCCCGCTTCCTGTGTGGCCATTAGTGTGTGCGAGAGTCTGTCATTCTCTACATATCTCCATGGAATTGCTTCATTTTCGCTTCGATTGCTCCACAATAATAATCCAATTGCCTATAAAGCCAGTTTAAAATAAGGGAAATAAAGGTGATTTCGACTTTTAAATACTTTTTATGATGCACCCAAGGAAATGTATACCTTGTGCTTACATTTTTGCCAAAGAGCGGACGAGCGGCGCTGCTGCATGACGCGCGAGACACGCAGGCAAAGTAATTATCGAACTAAGAGCAACTTTTGAGTGCAGGAAATAAAAGAATGTCACACTATATGTCTGTGTGCCATTCGAACATCTGTTTTAAGGATATACAGCAATGACCAGGCGCAGTTTAATTTATTGTTTTTGTCATTATGGTAGGGAGGGTATCGGATCTTGGCCAGAATTGATGTCGATGAGTTTTCGTTAATGTTCGAATATTTATTTAAAGGGATTGGCGCATGGAAATCCTTGTACATATGCCCGTAATTATGTAGAGCTATGGCGATGGACGCTTCTCAATTGAAAGGCAAGAGAGTACATACAAGTATGTACTACTTATGTGTATACAAGTGTACATTTACTTACCTTAAATGAAGGCAGATATATGCTTGGACTATGTTTTAATTCGTTTCCCAATAGCAGCGCGAAGCAGTGTCTGATTGAAATGTTCATCTCGTCAGGAGTGCGTCTATTTTTATGTCATTCAATCGTCGACACTTGATCAATAACTTGGCAGGAAGCTTGTTTCTCAGCACTCGGTTGTTGCGATAATTTGGTGTTTATAACACAATTAATGGATTGCTGCATCATGAACGCCTTTGGATTTGGCTTGAAATTGCTTTTTGCTTATTTTCTGATGTGGTAAGTTGAGCGCCAGATGAACGTTCGCGCTTCTCTTGAGCTCTCTCTTTTCCCGGCAGTTTTATAGGCATCTGGAGCAGTCTCCAGCGTTCGCCACATACCAGAGATGTGGCAAGTTGGCTTGAAAATTCGTTGGCTAACTTTTGTACATGGATTTTGAAGTGCTGGCAACCAGCTTGTGGCGCCTGGACTGACTTCTGGTCCAAGCCGCAGGTGCCTCGCTAAGTGATGCTGGGGATCTGCGCTGCTGGCATGCCTCTGATGACACAGAGCTGTGCTAGAATTGTTTCAAATTAAAAGTTACTTCAGTTTAATTTCTTTTTTTAGGCTGAATAAAATTCAGCGCAAATCCTAATCGACTCGATCACGCCATCCACGGGTATGCGCTCTCATTTCTCATTTCTGCGTTTCAGTCGCTCTCCCCCGCAAGCTCTCTTTTCTACCTGCGTAAGAACCGTGCTTCAGTCGCTCTCCCCCGCAAGCTCTCTTTTCTACCTGCGTAAGAACCGTGCTTCAGTCGCTCTCCCCCGCAAGCTTTTTTTTCTACCAGCCATTCAATTCGCCCTCTCGCTCTCGTCTTCATCTGTTTCTTGTTCTTGTTCTTGTTCTTGTCTTGTTCTGGTTACTTTTACATTGGCAATGGGGCAGCTGTGGTGCTGGGACCAATGGGTTGAGCTTCGTTGTCAGCGATTTGCATATCGTCGTGGCTCTCTTGGCTTTCATTGTTGTTGATTTCCATGCAGTAAACACTTTTATTGTTGCCCTCCATTTGCGCTGTGGCCTCACAGTAAATGACATTATTATTGTATACCCTAGCAGCGGGCATATGCGATATCTTGAAACTTAAGTTTCCCCCTCAAGCAGATATTTGTATGGTAATAATGGAACTTTAAAGATATTTTATGCACTGCAGAAAGGGTATTCAACGCTACAACGGTATATTCCATCCCTTTTCGTCTAGTCTGTTGTCTCATCATTTTCGCCTTCGACGTGACTCAGAAAGTTTGAGGAGCAGACCGACAGCAACGAGCGTCGAGCGGGGGCGGCAGCTGCCGACGCCGCTGCTGCCAAAATTGTACATGGCTTGACATCAGCACAAACAGAAACCCAAAAGACGGTGGTGCAGTGCTTGCTGCATCCTTCATGCTGCATGCTGGAGGCAAACCTCTTTCTGACTGCTGCACTTCCGCTTTCCACGTTTTACACTTCAATTATCTTCAATTTTCGGGGCGAATGTCTGTCTTCAAGAACAATGGTCCTGCTGATTGGAATTCTTTAACCCGTTGCACATCCCCCCCCAGCCACTCTCACACATACTTGTTTTCGCATTCGAAAGGGGGGGGGGGGGGGGGGGAGGTTCGTTGCATTCGTGTGCCAAGTGTGGGACAATGTCTGGTTGTGGCTCTCGAAAGAAGAGGAAATAGAAAGACCTGCAAGACAGCTACAAATGCGACAACATTGTTGCCCTTAGACTAACCAGCACCCAGCACCTCTCCTCTCCTCGCATCGCATCGCATCTCATCCGACCCCCCATGCAGTGAGTGCTGCAACAGCTGTCGACAAGCAACTGCCACGACGCGTCGGGAGGGAAGCAGCTATCTTGGGTGCCAAGGGGAAGGTAAATCGAACTGACGCAATGGCGTTTTGCTGATGGCATTCACTTTATTTTCGATTCGATTTTTCTGTTTCATTCCTTTGCAATTGTGTGGGAATTTGTTGCAATTTCATTTTCTATTATCAAATAATTTTAGTGAATTTTAAAGCAAACAACAAGTGGAAGGGCGAGCAGTCCGTAGCTGTTTGGGGGAGAAGCCTTCGAACCAACAGAATTTAAGTATTTTAGTACAAAAACTGTGCCAAGCTTTGTAGGAGAATAATGTATAGAGCCTGGATGGATAAGCCTGGATGGATTTATATGTCCACAGGCTGCACTTTCTTTCCTCCGATGACTTTTCCTCCCTGGATCCTCCTTCAAAGTAAATCAAGAAAATCCAAAATCCAAAGCCTTATGCATTCGATATCCATTTTGTAATATGCATGTCTGTAAATATATTTTCCAGCCCAGCGGCAATTCTAAAGCACTAGGGCAGGGCCTGGCCATTGTTGAAACCATTCAACAATCGAACGCAGTCAAACAAAGGACCGAGTAAGCAGTGGAATCTCTGTCGCAAACCAAATTAACAAAACAATGCAACAAAAAAACGTGGACAGTGCGAAGACATAGCAAACCAGAAGAACGAAATTGTAGTACACGCGACGAATCTGCAGACACCCTTTCATAGCGTAAACGTAATATTAATTATTAATTAGTGATTCAATTTCGCCATGCACTCAGCTCAAACGAAAAGCAGGGAGGAGGGATCGGAGCGTAGAAAAGGTTTGCGGAGCTTTCTTTACTTCTAACTGCTATTCGCAGCGCAGCGTTTGTTCCGAAATCGAAAAGCTCTCTGGAAGGGTATATGCAATGAAACGAACTAGCAGGAGGCCCGTGGAAATTGACAAAAGCAAACGAAATCAAAAAGGGAGAGAGAGAGAGAGAGGGAGAGAGAGAGAGCGAGTGCTGCATATTGCTTGCGAGAAAGAGCGCATCGCAGCAGCTGATACTCACTCTCTCATTTCTGTCACGCCTCCCACTCACGAATACAAAGAGTAACCTTTGCCCCTAACTGGGAAATCAAATTGATTTTGCAATCCTTTTCGAGGCAGCCAGAGATGCAGATTGGGAGAGAGAGACAGAGAGAGCGTGAGAGAGATGAAATGAAGCAAAGAAGTGACGGAGTGGTGGTGGATTCAGCGTGTGGTTGGACAAGGGGCCGGCACAGTGGAGGAATGCCACAACATGTCCATGTCCGTCCATCGAACTACGATGACTACTGGCACTGCCCCATGCTGGTCACATTTCTCGGCAACGCTCCTCCTCCGCTCCGCCTCTGCGCTTCATACTGAGATTTCATTTTTGGCCATTGTTAGGTTCTCGTAAGAGGCTTAAAGCTGTTTCGCAAATCGCAACTGAAAAGTTGCAGAGTACATACAGAGTTGTGTTTATTTAATTTTGAGTTTGATTAATTGATTGACATTGAGAAAATTGGTCTAACGTGTGACAGTGTTTGGCGCAGAGAACAATTCCCTCTGACATTTACATTTAGTGATTGATCTTGTAGATGAGACGCGCCCACAGCAGGCAGGAAGCTGCGACGAACATCAGCTTGGGATTGGATTTGAACATCTCGAAGCCTTTCAAGGTCCCATGGGCGACGGAGCACAGCGTGTTGCGAACCGGTAACGGCACAAATGCAAACAGGCGCCCAAACAACGTCTCGTCGGGCTCGACATCGAAGTACTCTTCGCGCTCTCCGTCGAAGTTCTCGTCGCGCCCGCCGTTAAACCTCCTTTCGAGATCTTCATTAAAGTTCAGAATGCGTCGATGAGACATCTTGCATTGCGTTATTTACAATTTGTGAGAAGTAACAATTTTGGAGTGTCTCCGAGAGTATAGTCTGCTAGACTTTAGGCAACTTGTAGACACAAATTTCGAAGGTGTCCAAAATGTATTTCCCCTAAAAAAACAAAATAAACAAAGTGCAAAGTGCCGACATTCTGGTTGCATAATAAACTGAGAACCCTGCCACACTTTTTAGGCGAGGAGAGGCAATCGAACCTCGAACGGTGGCGCATGCGCCTTTTGGAAAAGCCAAGGCCTGGCACACTCGACTCCCCTCTCCGCAGTTCCTCCGCCAGTACCTGTACAGGTTACAGGTCTCTCCTGCAATCATTGCAACGCGACAATTTCGAAAAACAAAACATGCAAAAGCTAAAAATTGTTCGTTGAGTTTGCCTGTGTGTCTACAATCTCCGTCCATCCGTGCAGCAAGCCTGCGGCAATCGGCAATGCAATTTTGCATGCACAGCGGAAGAAATTTGCTTCGGAATTCCATTTATTCGTTCACGGGCTTATCGGTGGCGGCTGGCCCGAGGGTCTCTCAGTGGTTCGAAGGTTCACCAGGCGAAAAAATTAGTATGGATAGAAAGTTAAAAAAAGAATACAAAATTGTTGAGGATTGTCATCTAATGAATGAAAATATTTACAATTGGCTTTGAGCCTTTGTCGAGCTTTTGACAATCAAAATACAAACATAAACCAGTTACAAAAAATCTAAAAAACAAAAAATGTCCAGAGTTCGTCCACTTCTGCTCGAACTGCTGTTGTTGTTTGTTTTTGCTTCTTTCTTTTTTTTTGGGGGGGGTTCCACTGAATGTGTAGGCTGCCATTTCGCACATCCCATCCCTCAGGTGCCAGCAGGCATTCTCAGCACACAGCATTCCCCTGGTACTATCCAGCGTCCCCATCGCTACCATTCGCCGTATTATGAAGTAAACATCCCAATCGTTTATACAACTGTTGCCAATCTGACCCCCAACGTTGAGCGCCGTGCGACGAGCGCTTCCAATGATATTTTTTCGCCCAAAGCAAAATGTTATCATCACCACCTTCACTTACCCATGCCCATGTGGGATGCCTGCTGCTCCTCCTGCTTGCAACGTTGCAGTTTGGTGGGGCCAAACGACCCTGAGGGCTGCTTCAGTCACAGCAGCAAAACAATTTTGTTATGCTTCGTAGCTGTGTGTGTTGCTTATACCCTGGAACAGGCAGTGACCAATTGTACACCGATGCAAAAATTGCAATTGATCGGTTGAAAAAATCAGCGAAATATCAGAACATTTTCGTGGTTACTTTACGCGGAAAAGTAGGCAAAAAAAAATCAACTAAAAAAACTGCTACGAGGATTCATCAAGGGGTATCCCAAGCATCGAACCATCCCATTTATTTCATGTTTACTTTTCATATTCTCATTCTCATGTTCTTCTGTTCTGTTATTCTCCGCTTTTCGCATACATTTTGCTGTTGTTGTTGCTGTTGTTGCTCCTCTTCCGTTTTCGTGTTTCAAATTCAGATTAAAGCTAAAGTGGCAGCTCAGGTGGATGTTTATTAAAGCCTTTTTGCTGTTTGCTCTCAAATCAAGACAAGTCTTTGGACTTGTAGTCTATAAACGGGTCTTAAAATCAAATCCGATGCCGCTGCCACAGAGGAAACTATTTAAAATTATTTTGTTATATTTGATTGTTAAAATATGAAAGAAAAACAGAAAGAAAACTTACTTAAATTGTGTCACATGGAACGAACTCTCGCACGTTTTTTATTCTTGTGCAACTTGGCAGCTCTGATTTAATCATCCTTTGTGCCATTTACATAACACTCTCAATTTCGGCAAAGAGGATATAAATTGCTTGTGTGGCAAGTAACATAAATAACAATTGAAAAATATTATTTTTGCATGTATTTGGGGGTTCATTTTATGCAAGTCTTGCATCATCTTTACATGAAAAGACGAAGAAAAGAAAAGAAATCAGAGGCAGAGCTATACTTGTATACCCTTTACGAGAAGTGCCACTGTGATATAAATCATCTGGCGATGGGTAAACAAGTGGTGTCGCGACTTCACACGCGACTCACAACGTTCCTTCGCTCACAAAATAAATTCGTACATTCACTATTCCATTCTGTCATGCCAATTGGCATCCACCTTTGACCGAACTCACAAGAATTCGAAAGCATTCAAGCAGTGCCATTTTCCAACACAAAAATATTTCTAATTCATTTTGGCCTTTGAGGATTTAATCCGCTTACGGCAGCCACACAAAAAGAGACCAAAAACATTTGATTGAAAAAGGAAAAATTATAAAGCAAACTAAGTAGTCAAAGGAAGAAACAGCTTACAAATTATTTTACAAAATAGATAATTGGGGCTACAAGTACCTGCACACACACACACACACACACACACACATACATAACTGTAAACGCATGAGCTCTGTGTGTGTGTGTGTGTGTCCCACCACACGGTGGGAAAACGGGAAATGGCAGACAGCAAAGTGTTGCGACAACTTATGCCATACACGTGCATCGTCACTTGCTTAATATGAGCGAGAGAGAGAGAGAGAGAGAGAGAGAGAGAGATATCTCTGTGGAGTGGTGCAGAGTGGAGTGGAGTAGCATGGAATGGAGTGTAGGCTTGGGGTCAAACCGGCCGCATAGACCGACAAACGCCAAGCACCGAGATCGGATGGGATGGGACGCGGCGGGAGACACGCATAGCCGCAAGTCAACAGCAGGAAAGCAGCCACAAAGATCCAAAGAACAGGCAAGGCAGCGGCAAGGCGACAGCAACAAGGACGCGCGACAGTCTTCACGCGGTTAACAGCTACCTTAGCATGTCACAGCCAACAGCAGCCAACCACGTGCCCATGTGCAGCGCCAAACTTGGGTTTTTATTGTCTCGAACAGAATCTGAAAATGAAGCGAAAGCTATTAGTGCAGTTGCCTGAAGTTGGATGTAGCTTAAGAAAGTTAGCGACTTCAGACTTAAGAGCTTTAAACCTTAAGAGAACAAAATTGTATATAAAAGTACATAAAAATAAACTTTAAAAATAAATTAAGCCAAGAACAAACTTAATCGAAAAACATAAACATTGTAAGGCAATTACAAAAAAAAAAAACACTTGCATTGAGTGCATTTTCGCCGTAGAAGTGTTGGCTGTTAGCAAGCCAAGTGCTCAGCACTGCCAGTTCTGCGGTGCTTCAGTGCTGCGTACGAGCCGGGAGACTGCCTGCCTGCCTCTGCTTGTCGTTGCTGTCGTCGTCGTGAAGGTGTCGTGTTGAACATGTTAGGTGTCTTGTCGCTTATCATGTTAAGTGGGTGCACCCACGACTACGTGCCTAGCATTTCAGCAGAGGCGGGGGGCAAACAGCCATGTGTCTATGGTAATTTTCATAGAAAATATGTAAAATTCTTGCAAACACACACAGACAGACAGATAAAAAGTATACATATATATATATATATGTATTTGTGTGAGAATAAAAAAATAGCTGAAGAAATTAGCAACAACATTTGCCACTCATCCTGAAGCCAGGCTGCTGATGCTTCTCGGATGGGTACTCTCCTCTGCCACTTGGCCTACTCCTGCCAGCTAATTTCTTTTTAAAGTGATGCGACCCACCCTAGCATCTTCGTTTTGAGTGTCTTGGTGTGTGCTGTTGATGCCAGGACAAGCTCATTTGCACCTCATTAAATGCTGCCACTCGACCTGATGGTACGACGACAACAGCAACAGCAACAGCAATAACAACAAAGACAACGGGACTGCGACTGCGACTGCGACAGCGACTGCGACGCTGGTAGCCAGAAGCTAAATCAGTGCTACCCAAACACACATTTCGTGCGGAATACTTATTCTTAGAGCATTGCATACCTGCTCTCACACATGCAAATGTACGGTTATGTGCGTATGAAAGGCAAGCGTAGGAACAGTTACTTAAGCGAGGGAGAGCGAGCGAGCAGTGAGCGTGTGAGCGAGCTTTGAATGAATGTTTACATCTCGCGGGCTAATGAAGACCTCATGACATGGCATGCCCCTCCCATCCCCCTACCAGCCAGAGGCATCGTGTGTGTGTGTGGACTGACAGTTGTGTCAATTGATGAGATTTTTTTTGTTTTTGTTGGTGGGTGTTGGAGGGGAACTGGAGTGAGCAAAGTAATAATACTTATCATGGCATTGGATAAGTGACGCTGCTTGAGGAGAACTTCTGCAAAAGCTTCTTAAACACTGGTGCAGCAGAATCGGGGTCAGCTTGGGCACCGTTACTTAAGCTGTGAGCTTTGATACTTGATGTGCCGATGCTTGAGCTTTCGTTTTATTCAGTTTCTGTTAACGGAATACTTAGTGTGGAAAATGCCCCATGGGCCAATTAAGTCGGCTCGTGGCCGCGTGCATTATCATGCACTTAATCAGCCCGCTCTGGGCTGATCGGCCGAGCATCATGCACCAGCTGCATCCAATCATCGCCATTATTACAACATGAACACAGAGCCACCCACATCCACATCCACATCCACAGAAACAGCCCAAACCCAAACTCAAACTCAAACCCAGGCCATACTGTTGCTGGTGCTGGTATCCCGGAGTCTATGTGACTCGCGATGCCCATTAAATCAAATTAAGTTAATTTGCCGCACTGCGCACACAATAACGTCATCAGAGAGTGTAATCCTCAATCCTGGCATATGGCCACCTCCAGCTCCAGCTCCAGCTCCACACCCACATCCACACCCACCTACGCTGCGGCAGCCTGCCAGCCCCTCGAGTGTGTCTGAGTACTGCTAATAAACGTCATCGATGCATTGATGCATGCCAATTAGCAGGAGACAGCAGGCAGGAAGGATGGAGTTCTGGGAGCGATTCTGTAAAGAGGAAGAGCCATAGAGCCACAACAACAACAACAACAACAACAACGACATCGTCATGGGCATGAGCATGAGCTGCTGCATCATCTTTGGCAAGTGCAGCACAAAAACCCAACTGCAACTGCCGCATTAATTGCAACTGTCAGGCAGCCCAACAGCGACAACTGTGACCCGTTTAACCCTGCAATGCCATCAACAATCCATACCACCCAACCACCCAACCAACCAACCATCCATCCATCCATTCATTCATTCATTCTACTCGAACGAAGGCGTCTACCCCTGGCCGCAGTCAATCATCCTGGCTGGCAATATACGCCGCCGCTTCAGATGAGCAACTATTTGCAGTAATTTGCTGAAATCGACTTCTGCCTCGCGACGACTGCCACTCCAACAGGAGCGAGCCTATGATCACGTCGAAACGTGAAGGATGGGACAAGGGAGCGAGAACTAAGCCTAAGAAAATGTTGCACAAATTATCACTTTAAAGCCCCAGAATCTGCAGCAGTTTCCAGTTTGCATTCTTTAAGAAAATCCCTCTGGACAGCCCCAGGAGCAGCAGCAGCAGCAGCAGCAAACAAAAGATATTCCAGCTTTACGACATAATCCATGAAAATCAGCTCGACAAGTTGACAATCTCCGATTAGCTTCCTTCCTGTGCAGCAAGCAGTCAGCTCTTTCGTAGCCTGAAAGATCATCCATCAGCAAATCATTGACCATCAAAGAGTTATTGTCCAGCCAGGATTTTTGCTTTATTTTATGTCTTTTCGAAAACAGTTCTTTGCCATTCCTTTTGCCAGCAGCTTTAAGTGTTTTTCAACCCATAAGACCACAAGAGAGAGAGAGAGAGAGAGAGCAAGAGAGACAGCGTGCGAGAGTGCGAGAGGAAAAGAGGGAAAGTTTCAAAAGCAAATTTCCCCGAGGATGCAAAGAGCAGTAGCCAAAGCAGTAGCCAAAGCAGGAGCAGCATCAGCAGCAGCAGCAGGAGCTGCCTGTCGACTATAAACGTCATCGGAATTCCCCAAAGCCATTAAGCGCAAATGTATGCAACACCCAACCCAAGAAAAAAAAAGAGACGAGAAGAAAAAACGAAAGGAGCGAAGAGAAGAGAAGAACATAAAGAGAAACAGCACAGAACCGAACCGAACGGAGTGGCGTGGCGTGGCGTGGCGTAAAGAGAGAGCGCAAATATCTGAAAAATGTGAGCTAGCTAGCATGTACCGCCAATATCTCAGTTGCTTCTCAGGGCACATCCCCATTCCCATTCCCATTCCCATTCCCATCCCCATTCGCAGTCAGCGCCTCCAATCTTGGCAACACTTCATTAGCAAACGTTGGGCAGGGCGGTCGGTGCCTTTGGCTGCTGCTAACGCCGGAACTGACTCCCAATAATTTCATTTTGCAACACTATTGGCTTGCCTTGAACTAAAAAGTAATTTCATTGATTACCAGCGAGTCCTCGCGCAAAGGATAACAAGACCAAGCCACCAACCGCCCTCCAATCCCAATCCCAATCCCAACAGAAGCGAAGCGAGCAACGACACCAGACACTTGGGAGTTGGCACTGGAAATTGGTATTGGTATTAGGTATTAGGAGTTCTACGAGTTCTATGGTGGGGTGGGCCATATGACTGCTGCTTCTGTTTCCACTGCCACTCTGCGGTTGTGGAGTTGTGGTGTACAGAGTGTGGCGTCCCATTGTTGCCATTGTAAGTGGCACTTTCATAAGCAAACACCAAAACGCAAATCAAAAACTGTTCGTAAAGCGTTCGATTTCCCAAGTAAATCACAGACAAAAAAAAACAACAAAATTATTTACATAGACACTCGCCGGCGGCGAACAAATGGTAAGTATGGTAAGTATGCTAAGTAAATGGTGGAGTAAAATATTTGTTCGACTCAAATTGTACATTTGTCCCACTGTGCTGTATGGATGACGGCATGCTTGGCCGCCCGTCGTTTGCCCTTTCCACTGGCCGATACACTTACTGGGCAATCAAAATGTCTTGGCCTCCGCCTCCCACCTCCACCCTCCGACACTCGTCTCCATCGCCGCCAAAAATGAATGATTGGATCGCTGACGATGAGTGGTTGGGCTTGGGTTTTGGGTTTTGGGTTTTCGGCTACTTTCATCGTATCGATGAGCAATTCGCTCGCCACCTTACGCCGCCCACACAAAGCGTTTTAATGGCTTTGTTGCCGTGGGAATACTTCTTCTGGCTGCCTTTTGGGTGAGGGTGAGAGTTTCGTTCCCCGATGGCTTTAACGGTAAACTCCTACTCCTTCCGCATGCTAGGCGATAAAGTCGAAAATTAACTTATCAAACATACATTACAGGTTAACATTAACGGCATTAACGCACACACACATGTACATATGTATGATTCCCCACCCCACTTACCGACATCGACTCCAGTCGTGTGGCTAATGGGCAGCAAACGTTCACTCCAAATTCCCCAAACAATTGAAAGTTAAAGCCCAACCGGAGACTGCCAAAGCAGAAAAGAGAACACCCAATAAACGAAAACTATGCGTAGGGAGATGTGTGTTGATTGAGTTGAAATTGTGAGCTCACAGCAAAGAAAGAGTATTCCCTGGGCAATGGCATACGCTCTCTCTTGTACCCGTAGCACATGTACACTGAAACTCTCTCTTAGTTTTTGTCTTCTGTCTTGCCGATCTGCGCTGCGCTCTCACCTGTGTAACTGTTCCGCGCGCTCTTTGTACGTTGCGCTTTGCGCTCTCTTTTGGTTGCCATTGCCGTTGCCGTTGGCGCTTGGCACCCACCCTCGTTTTTGCCATGCGTGTCTGGGGATCGCTAGAACTTTTTTAGCTGCGCTTCAGATTCTCGCCGATCTGCGCTGCGCTCTCACCTGTGTAACTGTTCCGCGCGCTCTTTGTACGTTGCGCTTTGCGCTCTCTTTTGGTTGCCGTTGCCGCTGGCGCTTGGCACCCACCCTCGTTTTTGCCATGCGTGTCTGGGGATCGCTAGAACTTTTTTAGCTGCGCTTCAGCTTCTCGCCGATCTGCGCTGCGCTCTCACCTGTGCAACTGTTCCGCGCGCTCTTTGTACGTTGCGCTTTGCGCTCTCTTTTGGTTGCCATTGCCGTTGCCGTTGGCGCTTGGCACCCACCCTCGTTTTTGCCATGTGTGTCTGGGGATCGCTAGAACTTTTTTAGCTGCGCTTCAGCTGCTCTTTACTTTGCTTCCGCGCTGCCTACTGCTATTTTAAAGCTTTTACTTGAGCTGCAGTTTTTAAATGCGTGTGTGAAAGCTCTTGGTGCGTTTCAGCAACGGTTTCCATAACAGTTATCAGGCTATTGTTCGAGCATAAGCCTATTGCTCCTTGTGCTCACCATCTGTCTAACGTCGAAATAAAATGATTTAATGGCAGAAGCATCGTTGGCTGCCTGACAACCACTAGTGGCACGAGTGCCAGCCCAGCCTTCCTTCCTTCTGCCAGGGTCCAAACAATAAGCCTAAGTGCGACCAAAATGCCAACAGCACATGGACAGCTGCAGCACACACGCACACACGCACACACGAGGAATACCCCATTTGGTTGGCTGTAGGCGGGGCAGCTAGCAGAAATTATTGGAAAATTCATTAATAAGCGAACGGGAAAATGGGAAATTTGCGCGAACGCCGCAAAACAACAGAATAACGCAAGACGCAATTCGCAATTCGAGAGAGAGAGAGAGAGAGAGAGAGAGATGGGTGGGGGCGGACAGACAGACAGACAGTTTCGTTTAATTGCACGCACATGGACTCTACCCACATACACATACACACACACACACACACATGTACGAGTACGAGTACGAGTGTGCATTGAGTCCCGTTTTGGGGCTTCTGTTTTGTGTTTAGGCTGCATGAATAATTGCCCAACTGTATCCATATGCCGCGAGGTGCAGATGCTTTTAAGCGGGCAGCGCGAGGGTTCGGGGTGGATCCCGCAGGATTGCCGAAAGTCGAAGCGGCACTTAAATCATCAACAAATGAGCGAATGCGCGTGAATAAATGAGTGAGTGAATGTACGTACCAGCAAGGTGGAGCAAGTTTCTACATCGAAATTTGTGAAAAAAAAATACATTAAATCGTAGAGAAAGATGTACCAGGCCAAGAAAATGCTGAAATCTGCAACGGAGAGCAACGAAAAATGTCTCAAGAAAGGCATCTGAAATCTGTTGTCTTCGTTTTGAAGCAGCTGCTCTGGGTCAAGGTCGCACGCACCCAATTTGTCATCACAATCCTCGAGTAAAGGACTCGAGGACCAGAGTGCGGGAGAAAGTCCTTGGTCCAGTCTGGGCTGCTCCCCATTCCGGCTCGCTCTTTGGGCGGATAATCTCTGTGGATTTAATGCTGAGAAACCTAACGGACTACGTGCCAGTTGCTGCTTGAGTGAACCCCACACACATGCCATGGATATATTTTATTCGGTTTTATTGATTTTATAAAAAGACTCTATCTATGGCTTGAACTGGCAGCCGAGTTGTTGGGGGGGGGGGGGGGCATTTTGCCTTTTAATTTCAATTTGACAAGCAAAACAGTTGGCACTTTCAACTCAGCAGCTACGTGCCAAGCGTTTGCAGTGTCTGGGGAGATACCATTCAAGACCTAAACGGGCACCCTCACTCCACACACACACACACACACACCCTGACATACAGGCGAAGTCACAGACGGACAGACAGACGGACAGAGAGACAGACAGACGGACAGGGACACGAACAGGTTCCGACAGTTTACAATAACTCACGGCATTTGATGATGGATTTTTGGGATCTACCTCTGGGTAGAGGCCTGTGCTCCGCAATCTTTTGATAACTTTGGAAATGCCTATTCTAATCTCTAAGGTTTCTAACCCATCTAATATTTGAAGCTATGAAGCGCACTGTACTGCGGCTATGCGGAATGTGTGTGTGTGTGTGTGTGTGTGTGTGAAATTTTCCTATTTCCCATGTACGTGCGCTTAAATCTTCGATAACTTTTCCGTTTGTACGTGACTAAAATGGAATGCGACCTATAGAGACTACCAAATGTCCAAAACGGGTTGGATATGTGTGTGTGTGTGTGTGTGTGTGTGTGTGTGTGTGTGTGCCTGAGCCTGGAACCGAAGGCAAGCAGTGCAAGCAGGAAACAGCGAAAGGCAGAGAGCGTCAGGTCAAATGTCTGCCCCACCGGCGGCTTTTGTTTCAGTGCCCAACTTCGCCCTGACTTTGGCTTTGACTTTCAGTCTAAAGTTCTTTAAATGACGTGAAAAATGCCCACAAAGTCATCAACCATTGATTTTTACAACATTTAGTTTTGCTGTGGCCTGCACCTCAATAAATTGAAAATCAATTGAGGAGATTAAGGAATGGCAGGAGAGAATCTTTGGGAAGCCATAATGAAACCTTCATTCAACTGTCTAACGTTTCGATATTCTTTCTTGGCGTCTTCCTCCACCCAGGAGCATCTCCTGTGGCCGTGCTCCGCTGTGGGAGGTAGCAAACAAAAGGAGTTAATTGTGTGAAGGAGTTCGATCGAATAGGAAATGGTGATCGGAGGCATTCCACATGCAGAAATCCAAGCGGTTCGTTCAAGCAGTCTTAATGCACATCTGGCCATTAAATGCAACTTTTGCACTCTTTCCATCCATTTATCTCGGTCAAGTTGAGCAGTAAAACTACTGAAGATAGCCTCCAAGTTCAGCAGATGTGTGCTGCTGGCTCTGGTCTCCTGTGTCCTGTCTCCTGTGTCCTGTCTCCTGGTTCTAGACCCAATACCAATACTTCTCCTTTGGTCTATATGTGCATGTGAGGCTGTCGCCTGTGGGATAAATGTGCAAGCAAAATGCAATGACAAATAGGCGACAAAACGAAATGAGAAATAACCAAGAAGAAGGCACACAGAGTCCGAAAGAGGCGGATGGAAACGAAGGAGCATTCCAGCCGAGATTAGAAATGCATTTGTTCCAATCAAGAAGCCAGCAAAAGAGAGCGAGAGAGAGAGAGAGAGCAGGGAGGAGCTGCTTGTGTCCTTGCAAAAAGCCAAACACTTTTCAAAGCTCAAAGACAAAGGCAAAAGACAAAAGACAAACGACCGAGACAGGGCAGGGCACGTGAATATGGTTGAGTGGAGCAGCAGCTTGGCTCAGCTTGGGGCAGTTTGGCTTGATGTCACGACAAGGCCAAGTTTCAATTAATGTTGCGAAAACTTAATTAAGCAGCAGCCACGCCACAGCTATGTCATTCGAGTGCAGAGATACACAAGACATGCACAGTGCAACAGCTCAGAAATGCCCCATCGAATGGCCAGAGTAAGGCTTGACCAAAAACAACTGTGCAAATAATTATTAGGATTTAATAGTGACACGGCGCAAAAGAATATAAACAGCTACACCTCAGAGTGGGCAAAGGCAGAGCGAATGGAATGGCGTGAAAAGGAGCTGAGCATTGTCATGGCCATGCTGAGCTGCTTCTCTGTCGTCTCTCATCCCACCCATCACAGTCATCCGTTGCCACTGCGCTTCCTTCTATTGTTAAATGCATGAAAAATTGCTGACACGGCCGCTCATCAGTTGTCCGAGGGTGGGAAGGGGCGATCCTTCAAGGCTGATCCGCCCAGGTGCCGTGCCAGGCATAACTCAAACACCGCGCTTTGCGCTTTTGCGATTTATGGCCACTGGCTGCAAGTGAACAATGCACCGTGACCGTGCCACACCCGTCCCACCTTCGGAGAAACTCTTTTGACAAACTGCATTGACGCTGGTTTATTGAATGCCCCAAAAGCCTGAGTCGGCCGAGTCACAAATTAAATAATAACCTGTAAATTACAGCACCCACTGGGTCCCAAATCCACCAAAAAGATGCACAAGCAAATGCAAGAAATGTAATTTAATTTTTACAAATATTCGACATTTAATTCCAAGTGGCAAATGGGCTAAAAATTAAGTGCCTCAAGTGGAAGCCACAGACAATATGTGAGTGCAGGAAGAAGGCAGGGAAGGAGGAATGCGATGCCCATTAGATGTCACTCCTTCCCGATGCCATTCAGGGGAACGGAGCAACAGGAATGGTGGGAAATTAGAGCTGAATAAATGAAAAGTATCAAAAAAGCATTCGTGCGTGTTGTTGCTGTGAAGGGGAGTTATTGTAGACTAGATTTTGGGTGCTCTAAGTGATGCAATTATTAAATATATCTGCCCAAACAGGCACCGATTTGCCTGTCGGGGAAATGCGTTCAATGAACTCCAGCGAGCAGGGGGCCAGCAGAAGCCAGCCGAAGATGTGCTTTATGGGTGCTTCAGCGGGTTGGGTTCGCTTGCAGTTTTTCCAAAGCCTCGTAATATGAAAATTGCACTGGCTGTTAACCCTATTTGCAGTTGCTTTTGTGTCATAAACGCGGTTGGGGGTAGGGAGCGCCTCAGTGTTTCCCTTCCTAGCACTCATCCACGAGACCCAGCACCCCTCTGCTCTTGTTGTTGTTGTTGTTTATGCTGATTTCGTATCATCAGAGATTTCAGCTTGATGGGCTGTCAGGCTCCTGGCTCCTAGCTTTGAAATGCAAGCTGGCAATAAGAGCAACAGAGAGAGCAGCAGGGAGACAGAGAGAGAGAGAGAGTGGGATAAGGAGACAGCTGCAGGGAGAGCTGTAGGAGGCCTAGGCATTGAGGGCAAAAAGCATAGCACACTTTTCAGCGCTGCCTCGATTTTGCTCTTGGGCTGTTGGGCTCTTGGGCTCTTGGGTGCGCGTGCAAGGTGGTGCACTGGAGTGTGAAGAGTGTGCATGTGTGTGCGTGGAGTGTGCTGCAATTGCAAGCCAAGCACAAAAACTGAGCTCCGGCCAGATAACTGGCGAAGAGCAAAGAGGAGCGGAGCGGAGCCCAGCCGAGCCGAGCCGAGCTGAGCGAATATGTTGGTTAGTGGAAATGTGTTTTGCATACACACACTCCTCCATTCCCCCCCGCCTCCTCTCAACACATGCCCATCTCTCTCATATTATCTTTGGCCAGCGGCGTGTAAATCATTTTGTATGCATTAAATCGTCTTCCAGCAGTTAAATCGCTCAACCCCCCCGCCCACACATGCACACACATGCATGTGTGTGTGTGTGTGTGTGTGTGTACATACTTAAATATTAACGAGTGTATGTGGCCATGTACCTGTGCAGCTCTCTCTCTCTCTCTTTTCCCACATTTTCGCAGGTTTTTGTGTTAATTTTTAACCAAAATTCGAAATTAGCCACGCATGTGTGGAGCGCACAGGAAGTGGTTTTTTTTTGTTTGGTTTGTTAATTTTGTGTAGTGGAAAGAAGGAAGAGCAGAGCCAATGCACCCAAAGCCATATCTGTTGCTGATTGAAGAGCAATTTGTTGGAGCAAAATTAGAGCCGTTCATTTATTTTTCATCTTTAATGTCTGACCACAAGGAAGTATTTGCTTTAAAAATACGTTTAGTTGTCCACGTGGAAAAATGTTTTAATTTTAAGCGCACTTTCAGGGACATTTACAACAAATAAACCGCTCAGAAAACCAGCTAAGGGAAAAAGAAATTTGCCTTATTTTTAACAGCAGTTTTCATCGCTGCGAATAATTATTTCGTTGGTCTAAAATGCACAAGAATTGTTTTGTGTGAGCTTAAATGTAAGTTGCAAAATGGTCAGAGCTCAGAGAAATTTCTGAAAAGGTTTCACAAGCAATCATTTGCAATCATTTCAACCATTCTTGAAGTGAGTTTTATGGCACACATTTTCCTGCATCCTTGGTTTACCTTTCTGCCATTTTTTAAAGCCTGGCTTCAATCCTGCTTGGTTGCAGGCTCAGCTTTAAAGTTGTAATTAATTGTCGTGTGCACTCTCTCCGGCTTTTGGCTCTGCCTCCGCCTGCCTCCGCCTGCCCCGCCCCTCTCAGTGACCTCTTAACCTTGTTAATGTGCTGTTTAATTTTACATCATTATTCTGTGTTTTTGTTCCTGTTCTTTTTGTGCGTCGTATCTTTCCCTTTGATTGTGGCAACTCTTCGCTTACTTATTTATTAATTTTGTTGTCGTCGCTGAACAATTTCGTTGCTTCGAGCTGCCATGCCCAGCCCAGCCCAGCTCAGCCTCTCCACGTGTTGTTGTTAATTACATGAAAATTGGCTGAATTTTCGCTCTGTTGCAGCTGAAAGCTGAAGTGATTTTCCCGACTGCTGTCCTGTCCTGGCCGCCTCAATATTCCATTCAACTGGCGCTGGCATTCGCTTTAAAATGCAATTTTTGTTCGCTCCTTTCGTGGGACTTGTGAGGGAGTAGAATCAATTTAAATTTCCAGAGCTCCTTTGTGCGGCCAGGCCAGCTTTCATATGCATATTTTATTACATATGATAATTTATTAATGGTGGAAACGTTTATACACAACCGCCCAGAACCAATCCTCCTCTGCTCCAAAGTTGTCCTCAGAGGGACAGTTTTTGGCTTTAAGGCAGAGATTTTTCGGTGCCGCTCTTAGACCATCAAAACGTGTGGCTTGTAGGCTAAAAACCTGTCTGAAAATGTGGTTAAATATTTCACCAAGAATCATTAGTATTTTCCCACACTGGAGACAGTCTCCATCAGCACTCATCACACTCACACTCACACTCACACTCACACCCATGTATCCTTTCATATTTCATGTTGCTGCTACACCTGTCAACCAGGTTCAAGTGGGTTGGAAACCTGCAGAACCTGTAACTCTGTCGATCCTTTGGCCCATTTTGTGTGGCGTGTTGAGTGCCAAATAAAATCATAAAATAGCAGGTGTTTAGCGTGCCACAAAATGCCCCAAAAAGGACAAGACAGCAAGCCCAAAAATACACACACACACACAAGCAAGTGGGTGTGTGTGGGTGTAGTTTTGGCATAATGGCCGCCCAGCGTCAACATTTTTGGTGATTATTAATAATCCTTTTTTCGAAATGAAATTTTTTGGTGGCAAACAAAAAACCATTTCGCTTGTCATTCTGCCAGGGCAAAGCGAGAATGACACATTTACATCCACACACACACACAGATGCAAAGATGTCTAAATATATATTTTATTTGGACTCTTTTTCGCGCTGTCTAGTTTGTGTACCCTTTGAGAAACTGCGACCAGGACGGGCCACGAATGACTCAATGCTAAAACATTTTACGTATTTTTGTGTAAGTTAATTTGTTTGCCTAAATTATGGGCTAATTTTCTGCTCAAAACTTAAAGTTTGCATTATTTTGAGTTCGCTAAAATATTTTCCTTGTTGTCGTATCATAAAATTATAGAAATTTGGCAAAAGGAAACACTTCCAAAATTGCTAAAAACAAAAAATAGAAAATGAGATTAAAAATAGAAAAAAAATGAAATCTGAAAATGATCGAACACCTAAAAAATTGTACTAAAAATAAATTAAAAAAAACAACAAATAATTGTATTTTCTTGCAGTTTTTTTTGGTTTTTAAGATTTTTAATTTCTGAACTTGAATTGAATTAAATTTGTATTCATTTTCGGATGCACCTTCCCAGCGTATCAGCAGCTGCGACTCCGTGTTGGTGTAAGTTTTTGCTTGCTGCCTTGCTAGTTAGTTAGTTGGTTAGTTACCCTCTGATCCGACTACTCCACCCACCCCCACGGATTCCGCCCAGCTCGCTGCTTTCCTTGCTGTTCCCTTTTCGCCAGTCGTTTGACAGGCCGTTTTCGGCGCTTTGATTCGCTGCAGAGGGGACCTGAGGTTGCGGGCAGGCTGAAAGCCTATGAAAAATGATGTGTGTACGTACATATGTACATATGTATGTATGCATGTACATGCCTAGCAGTGGACATGTGGACATGTGGCATTGGATGGAGAAGGAGACTCCTTTGGCAGGGAATTCCGCCTGGCACCGTTTCTCATGTCGAGTGGTTCCTATGGCCTGTCTGTGTGTGTGTGTGTGTGTGTGTGTGTGTGTTTGGGTGGCATGTCATATATTTTTCGTTCGTTTGTTAATTGAAAAATGTTGCCTACATGAAGCCGACGATGACGGTGACGTGGAGCAGCTGTAGCAAGTGGAAGGAGAAGCGAGGAGCAGCGCAGTGTAGGCATGGGGACAAGGATGCCGGGCACACATCATCAAAACTTGTCAAAGTCATAACCCCAGCACCCCCCCTGCCCTCTCTGCCTTTCTCTGTGTGCCTCTATTCGCCGAAAACATGTCTTGAAAAATTATAATTTATAGCTTGTCGTTGGCTCTCCCGTTCCGTTCCGTTCGGTTCCGTTCCGTCCTCGTGGCGGCTGCTTTTAGGTTGATTTTGTTTTTATGGGCCAATACCCTGGAAAAACAGACAACACCATGGCTTGATTCGCTGAAAGCAGCTTACTGAGGTGAACTTCTAATTGCGAACGAAAGAAAAGAAAAGAAAGATCATGAGAGTGAACGAGAGCCGTGTGGATCGAGAGAGCGAGCTTACAGTCAGGGCGCTGTCGGAGAGCGCTTACAGCACTGTAGACGAGTGCGTTAACAGCACTGTAGACACTACAGGCTGTTAGACGGTTACATTACACACTGTTAGCGGGGAGGGGAAACAGGCTGTTACGCTGAACTGTTAACAGTGCTGTCCCCTCACTAGTGCTGCTAGTGAGGCTGTTGCGCTGGACTGTTAACAGTGCTGTCGCCTCACTAGTGCTGCTAGTGAGGCTGTTGCGCTGAACTGTTAACAGTGCTCCCGCTTTGCTAGTGCTAGTCTACACAGGTTCTACATATATTGTATGTATGTTAATATACATAGATCCCTTTGTGTGTATTCTAAAGTCTTACAAAACGTAGCAAATTGTTTGCCAAAAATAAAGTAATACACAGCACGAAATGTGATGCACAGCAAACCTTTAAGATCTTCCATTTCCTGCTACCACAGCAGCATTTCCTTTTTTGTTTGTTTTGTTTTTGCTTGCCTCTTGCATCTAGTCACCTTGATGCCGCACTTTGCGGCAAGTTGCCAGTTGCAAGTTGCATGTCACTTATTTCTAGTATAGCCCCACAGCAAAAATGCCTGCACAGCCAGATGTTTTGGTCTCTTCTGTGGCTCTTCTTTGCTGTTTATCTTAGTGTGTGTGCATGTGTGTGTGTGTGTGTGTGTGTGTGTGTGTGTGTGTCTGTGGCCTGGAAATTAATTAGCAACGGAAATTGCGCTAATAAACTAACAAATTTACGAGCTACATCCACGCCAGCTCCAACCCACATAGCCACGCCCACACGAACGGAGGTCGCAGGTCTCTTGATGCTGCTGCTCCTGCTCCTGCTCCTGCCCAGCCCTGCCCTGCCCTACCCTGCCATGGCGGAAACACTGAAGTGGCCATCATTAGAAACCAAAAGATAGCAAGGAAAAAAATAACTAACAGTAAGGAGGAAAAGCGAAAATACCCTGCTAGATGCTTGGATCCTAGATTATAAATATTTAGAGCCTTATTTTTACGAGAAAATTTGAGTTAAGGGCCAGAATTGTATCGGCTGTTGAATTGTTTTATTTTTGATTAATAAACAAAACAAAAATAACAGAGATAGAAGGAGCTAATAGAGGGAGAGAGACAGAAGCAGCAGCTAGTGAAGGCAAGAAAAGGATAATTTTAGCACGAAAATGCAATTCTAATAATTAAAATCGCAATTTATCAAAAAGCTTATCAAAATATCATTAAATATGTACAAGTACAGGATGTCAGGATCTTCAGGATTTTGTGTAAGATCCAGGGGCTGGCTAATTGAATAAAACCAAGAATAATTATACAAATAAATATTTCCGTGTGTACATAGTCGCTCATGTCATTTACATTTATGTATATGTATTTTGAGAATTTATGTAAGCGCAATACGAAATTTCTGTTATCGCCCGTCAGCGGGGAGTGTGCTCCAGCACGTTCTCGACTTCACCTGTCCGTGTGGGCAGTCACCTGCTGACAGCTGGCTGAGTCGCAGGAGTCCTTTTGCAGAATCAACGCAACGCTGACTTTAAATGGGTCGCCGAAAGTGGATAACGCAAGTCGATGGGTGATGCCAGAGAGACTGCAGAAGGGTTAACAGAAAAGGAGATGGGATGTGTGGCAGGTGCCAAATAACTGATTTAGAATATTCAGTTGGATTTAGTTTTTCCATTAAGTTGAATCTGTTTCCTCCCTGCGCCCTGAGTCACTTAATATTGACCCCCAAATATGTCTTATATTTTTATATACATATTTTTTTGTTGCAATATTTTGCCTTTTGTTTTTAAATGATTTTCTATCCCCCTCATTAGCCGCCTGTCCGGTTGCCTCATTTGCCTGGCCATTAGCCGGCTTCAACTTCAACTGCAGTTGAACCCTGGCTGCTGCCACCACCCTGACCCGTTGCCCCCTTGCTGACCCTAAAACTTTTGCCACTTGCTGGCCATTGTTGTCGTTTTAAAAAAAGGGAAAACCTGAGCACCAGGCACCAAGTAGTGCAAAAGGCATGGGGGAAAAGTACAGCAATTAAACACAGGGCGTGCGAAAACTTTAAGGCGCCTTGGGAGGGGAGGGGGGGAGGGGATTTTAAGGTGATGGTGAGGGTGAGGGTGAGAAGAGTTGACCAACAACCGTCGAACTTCGTTGGCGGCGACAATCAATTTACCTGACGCCAGTCGAGGGGATATGTGCGCTGGTGGTGGAGGAGTAGCAGCAGCAGCAGCAGCAGCAGGAGTCACTGTAAAGTGGTGGAGTGGGATGGCGGTGCTTTGGGGACTGGAGGGCTCTCCCCGTCGTCTGATAAATGAGAAAAGTTTTTAACGCCGCTTGCTCAGGTCGGCTCATTGGCATTTTTACGATGTCGAGATGAGAAAAAAAAGGGCGAGTGAGGGAGAAAGATAAAGAGAGCGGGCGAGAGAGAGAGAGAGACTGATGGGCAATTGAGAATGAAAGAGATGCAATGAGACGGAGCAGAGGTGGGGTCCAGAGGACAAATAGCCTACAAATGAGACGAGCCTGGCTCTGCTTAATAGAAAAACTGAAGCGTATGGGGAAGGAGATCCCAGCAGGTCCACAGACAGAGGGTGACAGAGTTTGCAGTTTTGAGGGTGGAAGTTCGGTGCTGGGAGGCTGCCAGGCAAAGGTGGTCGATCGCTGGCGACCAGACCTCACCCTCCCCCGTCCCCTCCTCCTCCTTCTGGCGGTGGTGCCTGGTCGAGCGGGGCACTTAAAACTTTTTAGCATGCAACCGCGAAACGTTGCAGCTGGCAAACTTTTTGGCGGTATGTAACAAAAAATAAAAAATTATACAAAAAAAAGGGAACGGCAGGAGTAAAGGGTTAAGGCATGGCTGGTCCTGCTGGCATTGGTGTTGCTCATGACCATGGCCTGTCAGCAATTAAAAGTGAAGAGCGAAGCGAAGCGCCCACACCGATGACCGAATGCATTGATGAGCTTTCAGAGAGCACTTAAAGGTAAAGGAATCAATTAGGAGTAATATGTACATAAATGGCATAGAAAATAAAAACAATTTATGCCCATAAACGCAAGTCAACCGCAATAAAGCAAGGCTGAGCTTCGCCAAACATAACGGGACAGCGCAAGGCGTGCAGTAATAAGGTGACGTCATCACATCATCACGGTTTGTCAGCATGCATGAAAACAACAACAAACACGGAGCGCAGCAGTGCTTACCTCTCTGCGAGCCGAGAGAGCGAGTTTGACAAAGTGCACGATCGCCTCTCACCACCACAGCGGACGATGCGTCGTCACCTCATTACTAATTTCACCATGGGACAGCCTACGCGCGTCGGCTACCTGCTCTGCTGCGACAACAATTCACTGACACTGGTGCACCGCAAAACCGCACATTGAGCGCTGAGCGCTGAGCACCGAGAGCTGAGAGCTTTCTAGAAGTTGACACTGCTGTCCCGTATGTCTCTCTCTTCCTATGGTAGGGTATGTGGCGCTGGGCAACTGTCGACAAGCGCCACAGGGCGCTGTCACTGGTGCGTGTGGCTGTGCCACAGCAGCATCAATACCTAAAAAGTGGTAACAAAAAAAGAGACAAAATGAAATAATGCCGAGAGAGGGTAGCACAAAAAGGGAAAAATAGACGCCGCCTGACTCTTGACCGCGGGCGCAAATTTTGCTTGTCCATTTGAGGGGGCGGTGGGTGGCGGGGTACGGGGCACGGGCAACAAAGGCGTGACAAAAAACGTGACTAAAACTTTTTTCGGCAGGGGAATGCATTGCAGCCACGGGCCACGACGACCACTGCGGTCTTTTACGGCGAATTTTGTGTCTGCGCTCGTGGCGGCGCTAACAAATTTCAATAAATTACAGTTACATTTGGACAAAGTCAGCCGGCGAGTGAGCCTGGAGGTCAACACAGCCCACATCCCACCGCCCACAGTCCACCGCGAACTGTCTAATGGCGCCCAACTCTCCATATCTCTCCACTCCATCGCCAACGCCAACGCCAACGCCAACGCCAACGCCACACGTCCTTTGTGTCTCCGTTGCTACATCTGTGGGCGACTGCATAATTCAATTTGAGTTAAAGTTTTGCGAGTGCGTGGCGTGGCGTAGCGTGGCGTGGCGTGGCGTGGCGTGGCGTAGCGCCTCCGCTTGGGCAGATCCCGACACCAACACCCACACACCTACCACTACGCTTACTCAGCAGCAGCAGCAGCAGCAGCAGCAGAAGCTCCAGCTTCAATTTCATCTCCTGCTGCAAGAAGCACCGCCGCAGTCACTGCCAACGGCTCTGCTAATGCGGCACATAATTCAAAGCAAATGCCAGAGAAGAGAGTGGCGGAATAAGGGCTGAGAAGACAGGGAGGCAGCAGTCGGTGATGGTGGTGGAGGTGGAGCGCAGGGTAGGAGCACATCCGGAAGTTGGGCAGGATATTTGGCATGACCGTGTCGTCGGCAGGCGGGTTCATGGGTCAGTTGGCGGGGCCAGACGATGGCTGAACTGTGATAGGGAAAACGCAGTGATTGCAGACGGAAACCGTGATTGTAATTGGGATTGGAATGCAACACTGTGATTTCGCCATGTGAGTCAGGAGCGGGGGGGGGGGGGGGGGGGGGGGGGGGGAGTCGTGGTGGATACAGTGTTGCACACGGTCACAATTGAACCAGTGTTCCACCATCTTCACACAGTTGAAAACAATTAAAAATTAAATTTGAAATGAAATGGAAACGCTGCACATGTAGCTACATCGGTAAAATAAGATGTTTATTCTTTACATTTTATTATAATTCAATTTGCACTAAACTATCGATACTTACCACAACTAATATCGCTTACGCATAAAATGCAACCCTGCCGCCATTGTTGTGGAGTTTTTTTTTTGCCCTGCCAAAGTTGTGTGGAAATTGTACAATTAAAATGAAAAATAACAAGAAGAAAGCCACATCCAATAAGAAAAATCGGCGCAAACAGAAGCAGCCAAAGGAGAACATTGTAGATGATAATGCAAATGAGATAAAAGTAAGTCCGCATAAGTAATAAATTCGAGTCCAAGTCTAATGGCAAAATGCAATTCATTCTGCAGCTTGCCGAAGACAAATCTGGCTTTGACCGTGATTATCGTAAAGTTCTCCATGATATCAATAATGTGATTATTGACATGAATGCCAGTCTGCCTGAAAGAGTGAACGAAACGAGCAACCAGCTGGACAAGGAGAATATTGAGAGTGTGCCACAGCCACCACAGACTAAGACACTGCAGCCCCTAGAGCTGTTTCTGGAGTCCATAGATTCCTCGGAGACCCAACTAAAGGTAGAGTCCCCACATAGCCCCAACGAGCACTTGCCGACACATAATACACAATTAATCGAAGATGTCAAAGACTTCTACGATGGCAACTCCATTATCATAAGTCTCACTGACGAAGGTGTCTATTTCGAAGCCATTGAGGATGAGGCAATTTTGAAGGAGTACGAACAGACGTTCTATGCCACATTGAAGATCGTTGGCGATGTGCCCAACAAACACAAGTATGAAATCTTTTTGCTGCTGTATCCCATGATGGCCATGGCCTACATGCAAATGATATTCAGTCACCAGGTGGAGCGAGCCACTGGCTTTCTGGAGCAGGCGGCCAAGCATCTGGACGGGTCGTACAATCGACGCATTGAGAAGCTGCGGCGCATACGCTCGTACGATCAGCTGCCGGAAAGGGCACTGGAGCTGCTTGCCAGTGTGGACAAGGTGGAGATGGCCATGGCCCATCCGACATATTGTTTGTACATTCATTGCGTGGCAGAGTGGACGCTGGGGCAGCAGGCGAAGTTGCTTGACCATTTTGCCATCCGCAACTACAACGAGGATATGCCGGTCAAGGAGTGGAAATTGTCGGGGCAGCCACAACTGGAGAGCCTCGAGCACAGTAAGGTGCCCATGTCACGCCACTCTCCACTTGATCGCAGCCAGCAGCCGAAGATATTTATGTTTGAAACGAGGCAGCGCTTCTCGAAGGCTCTGTGCACCACCATATCGAACGATCTGTCGATGGTGGCAGTGGGCACAAGCCACAACTATGTCCAGATCTGCATAGGCATAGATCCGATGAGGCTGAAAACTGCTCACTGGAGGAGCGACTTGGTACTCCACCGCCACGACGGCCCAGTGACATCGATTGCCTTTGCGCCCTCCGATCGATTTATGCTCAGCTGCTCGCAGGACTTGACCATGCGTCTGTGGTGCGTCCACTCGTGGAATTGTCTGTCCACATACACGGATCATCTGTGCACTTACGTGACATTTGCCCCACGTGGCTTCACCTTTGCCACCGCCTCGAACGATGGCATTGCACGTGTCTGGGGCGAGAACAGGCAGCCCATGCTCGAGTGCAAGGGGCATTTGGCTGACATGAAGGTCTGCGTGTTCCATGAGAGCGGACATTATCTGGCCACAGGATCCGATGACTGCACTGTGCGCATTTGGCACCTGTACAGGAGCGGCCAGGTGCGCGTCTTTCGTGGCCACAGGGACAGCATCACCGCTCTGGCATACTCCAAGTGCGGCGCCTACTTGATATCTGGGTCCCACGATGCTCGCATCATTGTCTGGGACGCGATCATTGGACGTTCGCTGCGCAAGCTCGAATTTCACACATCGCCCATTTGTGCCATGGCCGTTGACACGGACAACAATACGCTGGCTGTGAGCGGTCATAATAAATTGAGTTGCTGGGACTTGCAGCTGCTCGTCAGCACCGTCTGTGAGGATGAGGCTGAGGAGGACGAAGTTGGCACATTTAGTGAACCGACCACCAAGGAACTTCTCCACAGTTCATATGACTATTTGGAGTCGCCCATTAGCTGCCTTGCCTTTATTGGCCCACAGTTTCTTTTGGCCGTTGTCGGAGATCCAACAGCAAAGGACAAAACGGACAATCCGAAAATCGAAGACAACGCTTCGGTGGCCGAGGAATCTGACAAGGATGAGGGCATTGGAGCTGGCGCAGCTCCCTCCTAACTGGAGGCATTTTGAACACAAAAAAAAAGCGTTCTTCATTTGTTTAAACACAAACAAGTTTGGTATTATGATTTACACACAAAACAAAATTTTCCTACAATTTTTTAAAACACAAAACTAATTTTCTATATTTTTTTTCACATTAAACTCAGCGTGCAAAAAACGCGTTTAGCATTTAATTATTCCTTAAACGAATCTCAACTCACTCCGAAGGTGAATTTACTTCTAAGGTGACTTTGTACGCTGTGGTGAACAAGCGCTGGGTGGAGTGAATGCATCTTGGACACGCGCTAGAAGGAGACAGCAAACGTTTTACGGTTAAGTTCAGCTTGGTGCGATCCGTGCGGCAGCCCGTGTGGATCCAGCATTTTCAATTGCCACAGCTCTTGTGTTCGTTCCACATAATGTTTGCCAGAAATTGTGGGCTGCTGAGAATCGTGTGTCGGCTATAAATCAGCGCCACCCGTCTGTCCGCCCGTCTGTGGGCGCCATCTAGAGGCAACTGATTACGTGGTGGCCGGCCAAAACGAAACTAACGATTTCACGCTACATTTGAGACTGTCCCAAAAGGATGGAGGGGCGGGTAGTGGGTACACATTGTCTGACCATGGGGCTCTAGCTGTTGTCCATATTACATAGTTGAGTGCATTTATTTATTTGCTTGTGTGTCAACCTGTTTGTGTCCTCCACCCTCCACCACTCTTCTTTTCGGGGCATTTCAATTTGTCGGCGTACAAAAAGAAAAAAAGGAAAGCGAAAGCGGAAGGAAGGAAGGACCATAAGAAGAAGGACCGAACCGTACCGCACCGGACCAGGCCGGTACTGACCCCATTGATCCTGGACATGGGCAAGTTCTTGATTAACTTATTATGCTCATTTGATTGCTCGATTTCCTTTTGCCATTGCTTACAGGACCAGCTCCTGCCTGCTCCCTTTGTGTTCCATGCTTGGAAAGTTGTTGCGCGTTTTTTTTTTGTTTGGCAAATTAAATTCCCCTTTTTGATGTCTTTACTGTTTGGCTGCTTGGCTGCTTGGCTGCTTGGCTCTTAGCCAAACAATTGTTCGAGGCCCTAAATGCATTGTCCCATTGTGCACGAATTTTAATTTACAAATTAATTTCAATATTTTGTATTCTTTGGTATTGTTCAATTGTTGAAATCCAATCTTGTATGTCACAAAACATTTTAATTGGATTCTGACTTGATTCTAATATTTCTTTTATATTTATTCAGCGATTTTTGGACACATTTTTGGTGTTTTAAGTTTGACTTGCGCTCTGCTTTAAATTTTAATCTCATTTTAGTGTCAATCTTTTGTCGTGCCAGTGAGGAACTTCGTTTGTTTTTCCCCAACGTCTAGTAGTCATATTAGCAGTCGACAGTTTCACTTTTATATCTCACTTTTTTCCAGCACCCCGAAAGCTGTACGCATCGAAGCGAAAGTGTAAGGAAAAAAAAGTTTACAACTTTCGGATAAAACAAACATCATCTCCCACAGCACAGCAATATTCCTGGCTAGAACGAGTCTCCCTTGAAGCCAGAATGTCGGCCGTGTATTGGAATGTGATCTGCGATGGCTGCAATCGCATCAACCTGCCCAAATATCGCTTCAAGTGTTTGCGCTGCGTGTCGTACGATCTGTGCGAGGAGTGCCATGAGAAGAAGATTATCACCGGGGCAGAGCATCGGGCTAGTCATCCGTTTCAGTGCCTGATGGATATACCCACCAAGGAGCTGATGTTTGCCGGTGAGCCCATACCAACGCTGGATGCGGACAGCTTCACATGTCCCGTGTGCGGCGAACATGGCCACTCGGCCAGCGAATTGGTGGATCATTCAGTGATCCACCACAAGGACGACAACACCAGAGTCAATTGTCCGCTGTGCGTGGCCGTGCATGGTGCTGATCCCCAGCTGGTGGACAACATTGGGGCACACTTTTGTGACGTACATGGACCAAGACGGGCCCGTCAATGATGAGGGCTAGCTGGGAGAGATCTACACAAAAATCAACACAAATGTTTACACAATTCACATAATTATGTACCAAGCCAAACACTGATTGAAACACTGCAAATTGTATGCTGATGTTAACGTATGCTTCTTAATCGTTAAACTACAAAGAACTGATTTCGCTTTATTGTACACCAAAAAATACACCTAAATATAATTAATATTCCCTTAATATTTTCCCCACAAAAAACGTAACTAAAACCCTTTTATCCAACCTCTTTCTGTACGCTTTCAAGTCGTTGAAAAGTCCCTACAATTGCCTCACTTTCCACAACTCTGACGTTGCTTTTTTTTATTATTGCTACTCATCGGCTGTACTTATGGCAGCGTAAATCAAAAATCAGCATTTGCAATTTTTCGAGCATAAATTAATTCTGAATTATTGGCCAATGACGACAGCGATGAAAGAGGAAAATTGTCAGCGCGGCGGACAATGTGGCTGGCTGGGTTGGGGCCATTGCCAATTCTGTTCGAAGAGTCATAGTACCCAGAAGACCACATGCCGGGCAATGATATGGTTAAAGCGGGTAAAAAGGTGAACCATGGGTAAGTTTGTAAGTAAGTAGCCACTGAAGGGCACATCACACCAGAGGCAAACTCTTTTTTATATACTTTGTGGCACACCTTAATGCAGCAATTGTAGACTTTATCCCAAGGTGCAATAAATATTTAATAAAGAACAAGTAAGTCTCCTAAGTCAGAGCATATTGAAGGACAACAAATGTTTTTTTACAAATTGAATGCCCGAAAATGCATTTTTTCGAAACTGCCAAAAAAGAGATTTAATATTAATTTCCATACAGGCCAAAAGTGACAACTTTTCAATCAGCCCACTGTGTAAAATCACTGTTAAAAGTGTCCCTGCAACGGCAAACAGTTTGTTGGATTTTTGCCTATACATTTTAATTTTTGGTTTTTCCAGCGCTTTTCAGCGCTGTTTTTCGTAGTTGTTTGTTGGTGAGCGGGGAGCTTGCGTGGTTGGCGGGGGCGTGGCGTATGCTTATCAAATTAACGAATTACCCGCCCTGGCAATGGCATTTCCACGACACTTTTGCCCACGCCGGTCGGTCTGCGGTTGCAATAAATGATAATCGTAGCCCCGCTCTGCACCACACACACACACAGCCAGAGAGAGAGAGGAGAGACTTAACATCCGCCCCACGTCCATTTGGACGCTCGCTTGCCATCCTTTCTGATGGTCTCTGTGGCTGCGTTGACCAAAAGTCGTAAATTCCGTTGTTGCCATTTGCCGCAGAAAAACAGGCAGCCTGGGCAATGGGTGGCGGGTGATCGGTCGGTGCTACATAAGTGTGCAAACAATGCCGCAAATGCACAAAATACCCAAAAACCCTCACCCAGTGCCCAGTTGCCAGCACCAGTGCTCGTTCCAGCCACCAGCCGCCAGCCATCAGCCCACTGGGCGACGGACGTCGACGTTCGACATAATTAAAAGCGCTCGCCGTTTACGCAATTAATGAACTCTCGCCAAATTAGGCTGCGGCAGCGCAGCAGACAAGCAAATGGCCAGAACGGGTGTCCGGACACACACAGAGAGTGTGAGAGAGCGAGCGAGCGAGGGCTGGTGGAGGCCCTCTGTGTGTGGCTTTTGCGGTTGTAGCGGGCGCTGGCAATGGAGCAGCAAAAACCGCGCCGCTTTTTGCCGCATTGCAGGATGCCAACGGAACCTTTGTTGCACAGACACACACAGGAGTGAGTGTGCGGCGGGGTAGCTGGCCGAGGAACCGCATTAATGGCCGCCAGTGAAACAAGGTACAAGGAACATCAGCTAAGCTAAGCTTTACTTGAAAGATGACGTTGTCCGCTGTGCAGAGCAGCAATAACTTATTCACCACGCGCAGAGAGGCAAGTGCATGGTGGAATTACTAACAAGGTGACGTCGTCAGCTGAGTGGAGGAGCACCAGCTCTCTCAGCTCTCAGAGAGGCAAGCGCTAGAGAGGGATAGCAAACGATTATTACTAATTTCACCATGAGCTGGTGGGCCTCGAATCAGAAGGCACTGTGGTGAATCCGTCACCTTGTTACTAATTTCAGGTTGGAAAAGGAAAAGGTTGCGTCAATCGAATGATTACTAACTTATTATACTAGTACTTACTTTAATTTTTACGTCTCTGCCATGCAATGTTCGCACGCACAATGAAGCTAACAAAATTGTACAATTTATTTTTGGATTTTATTTGCATTTTTTATTTGTCTTTTGTTTCCGTAAAAAAAAGAAAGAAATATGCAAAAAGAGAGAAAAAAAAAACCTTTATATTTTTCATCGTTGAATTCCATTTTTTAATAATTGTTCTTAGTTTTTTGTTTTTTTAGTTTTTGTGTGTGTTTTTTTATCAAATTCTATCAACTTACAAATAGGCGAAAAAACATCTGCTATCAATTGTTCTCTACATGTATGTTATGTAAATGTATATGTAAATGTATATGTAGTATATGCATGCAAATGGTTTCGCTTATCTACTCCGTAGTATTTCTCTTCAAATGTACAATTTTATTAGAACTATTTAATTAATTCAAAAGGAGCAGAAAAATAAAACAAAAAGCTTTAACCGATAGCTTGAAGGGGGGAGGTAAAGGTTCTAAAAATTAATAAATACGAAGAAAAAAAAATAGATCGAAAATAAAGATTTGTTTGTATAGATTGAAATGCCGGGTTTCGTAACGTTCAAGACGAGTTGAGTTGATGATTAAATTTCCTTCTTCTCGTCGACGGGTGGCTGCTGCGACTCGGATGGGGTTTTCGTCATGGTTGCTGCTTGGGTTGTGCTGCCGCCGTTGGCGCTGCTCGCCAGATCCATGTCACTAGCGCTATTCTGCAAGGGAGAGGAAGTGCCAACAGGCATCGGCATTAGTGCATACAAATTGCTGTAAAAAGCGATACAAATAGGGGTTAAAATTAAGAGTACAACTAGCCTACAAATATGCTTAAAAATCTTAAAATATTCACTCCCTATTTACCTTCACTTCTCTGCGCAACTTCATGGATTTGCCCATGCTGAGCAGACGATAACGCTCCTTGGATCGCTCGCGTATCTTCTCGGGCACCACCCACAGCGTGGTGGCCATGTTGCCAACGAAGAGTAGCAAAAACAGACCGGACATCACAGACACATGCCAGGGTGCATCTGGTGGCGTAAATGCCAGCTTGTAGAGGGTCCAGGCATTGTAGGCCTGAAACCAATAGCCAATGAAGAGGAACGGCAACAGGAAGCTCAGACCGCGCCACATCCACGAGTGGAAGCCCTCAATGGTAATGTCCATGTTATGGCGCTCACCCAGCGCCTTTAGCCGATAGAGCAAACCCTTTTGGTAGCCAAATTGTAGATACTGCACAATGCCTGTCACAAGGATTTAGAGTGGAGATATTGGAGAGAGCGGTTCTTGGGGGGCTGTGCCATTCCACTCACTGATGTAAACATTAAAGTACATAAACTGCATGCGGAAGATCTGCCAATGCTCGCCTTGTGGCCACACCAGCAGCACACCGGCGGCCACCGTCGAGATAAAGTGATGGGCACGCCACCAGCCTTTAATCCTAGATCCATTCACCTTCAGTATGGATTCGCGAATGGTCAGTGTGCAGTAGTACCAGACCAGCAGGAAAATGAACGCCAGCTCCAGGGCTCTGCAAAAAGATGCGACAAAAAGGCGAATGTCAGATGAGCAAATGGATGGACTATTCGCTTTACTTTTCTTTCGGCTTTGCCCCCCACTTACCTGTAGTTGAATATCAAATTGAAGAACGCCATTATCAGTCCAATTACGTTGAGTATTAATTTAAACTTTTCATAGTCGTCCTTGTAGCGAACTTTGTCGTTTCTGTTGAGAATCGAGACATTCACATCGCCCAAGATTATCTGCAAATGGAAGTAAATTCAACTGGATGAGCATGAGTCTGGGTTGGGTCAACTTCAACTTGGACTCAAACTCCACTCCACTCGACAGTCCACAGTTGAGGGAGTCGAGAAGTCGTGTCCGAGAGTCAAGTCCATAACAAGCCGCGCAAATTGTCGCCCTGGCAGCAACTTTTTCCACCTAACATTTCCTTCTTTTCCTGCGTTTGTTTGTTAGTTTTTCTTTTGATGGAAAGTTTTGGACTTCTTGGACCAGTGTTTGTGAGTCACGTGGGGGCACGGGACACTGGACACGGGGCATGGTTCGCTCACCTGCAAATAGCGACCCGATTTCGCTGGCAAAGATTGTTCAATTTCGTGCAATTGCGCCTTCCTCTTCAAGGTCATCTTTTGCAGCTCATCCACCTTCTCCTTAACTTCAACATCCACAGGACCCTTGAATCTGTAAATAAGAAATAAATCAAATATAATGTAAGAAGTCTAGCATAAGGAATGGTTCCAAAGAATATTTTGCACACAATTGAATGGACTTAATACCAGTCGTTATATCTAATCTTTGTGCAGATAATCAAACAAACTATTCTTTCATAATGCCAACCATAAACTGGACTCATAAATGAGTCCTACTTGAACGTGCCTGGACACATAACTTTGATCTGTTTAAGGATCGTTGCACTTAATTGTAGTTACGTTTTAGACAATAAATCGGTAGCCGCTACCAACCCCCTCAATAAATTAACATAGAACCAACGTACACACTGGACTTTGGCCAATATGTTTGTGTGTACTTTATGTTTATTGTTTTATTGATTGAGTACAGCGTTTGTTCGTATGCATGATTTGCTTTTCCTTGTAAATAATTCGACTATAATTATTTGTTCACATCAAACGATAAATTGATAGAGAGAGAGAGAGAGAGCAACATGCAGAAGCTCGTAATCGTAATCGCAGCTCGTACGGGGTCTGCCATCCCGTTTGTCCCCATCGAATAGAGCAATTTTCAGCGTCAAAGTTCAATTTAGATAAACATAATTGATAGTCAAAGTGGGTGGTGTGGTGGATGGTTGTGTGTGTGTGTTTAACAGTGCGGCACATGCATGTATCGTGCCACCATCGTACTACTCGCATATTGGCCGCTTCAAAGGTAGATTTATGGCATTGAAGCGGACGGTTTGTGGTTCGGTGTTTTGGGGTTCAGTTCGATTTATCAATCGCTTGTATAATTCATGTTTTATTTTTAAACACCCGCTAATACCCCGCCCAGTCATGGATAACGCCACACAACTGAAACGAATCGAATCAATAGAGAGATATGGGAACTAATGGTATGACCATAGTACCAAACCCACAAAAGTGCCGACTCAATGGCCTGATTATATATTAGTTTCCGCTCGATTTGCTTACTCTTTTCTTGACTTTTTCCACTACATACACTCCCATCCACACACTACATAATCACCGAATTCACTTGACAATAATCTAAATCTATCTGTCTGTCTCTCAAAGATTATAAGGAAAATTTCCATGCAATTAAAAATAGTTTTTTAAAACTATAGATAAGCATTTAAAAATATTCCCTAAATTTGCACTTTAAATGCCATTTAAATATCAAAAAGCTACATACATAATTGCGTGTGGGAATTCTACACTGAAAATTTATACATTGAAATCGCACACGAAACGCGCGTGTCCCTCCCTCCCCACAATAATAACATTTTAAAGGCCATCCAGAAACATAAACAATAAACAAACTATGAGTGGTGGTCAGCTGGGTAGATGGTGGGTTTGGTTGCATTTTAACTCGGAAATATCTTCAGAGGCAAAAAGTAAATAAATAAAACAAAAACAAACAAACAGTAAACAAATGTTGCATGTAAGCGTGGCTCAATTAGGAGTGGAAAAAAATGGCTAGAAGTGAGAAATCAAAGTGAATGCTATGGGGGTTTTCCAAAGCATCGAAACGCATTAATCCAGAGATCAGAGAGAAATAATTTGATTTCTGTGTGAGTTTTGAGGAGGTCAAAACGTTTGCAAAGTGACGTGGAACACGCGACTGGGAAGCCATCAACAAAAAACAAGGCACTTAAACGCGCGCGATAAGCAATTTTATATAAATCCACAAAAGCGTACTAGCGATTGTGCACACACATGCCCCAAACAGAATCTGATTTTTCATCAGTATCCTACAATGATTATATGTAAATATGTAATAATGATGCCACCGCCGCCAGAGAGATGGAGGGAGAGAGAGAGCAAAAGTGTCTCAGTAGGTGAGCGCCAGAGCAACATTTTTCGCAACGCGTAAAAGGGGCGACGGAACGGAACAAGCAAACAAAAAAAGGAAATACGCTGCTAGGAATAACAATGCCATGTACAGTGGGTCAAAAGAGCATTGAAGCGGCAACCAATTTGCATGCGATTCAAAGCCAGAAATACAAATAAATCGCTCAGCACCTACCGCTACGGTTCAATAAACTCTCTCGCATTTCTTCCCTAACGTAGAACTCAATTAAAAATGGCATGGCAAATAATTTTAATCAGACTACGATGTAGAATCCACTTCCATAGGTGTCCTTAAGGTGAGCTTAATCATTAATTCGTTACTAAATGTACTTGAATGAATTTTTGTTAATTTATCGTATCTTAAATTGATTTATCGTACTTTTTATTTTATTTTATTTATTTTATTATTTTATTCCTTTTCCTTATATTATTCATTTTTATTTACTATCATTAAGATATTGATTCGAGCAGCTTCATGTACATATATTTTCGAGATATTTTTTTGTATGCCACAAGCCAACTGCTTTGTCACACTGTGCGTCAATGTGCTTTTGCTTTTGCTTGGCTTGCGTGTTGTGCTTTTGGCTGTGGCTGTGGCTCTGTGTCTGTGATTTTGCCTTGGCTGGACAGAGGTCAAGGGCAGCCGGTTCGGTCGGTCAGTTGGTCGGTCAATCAGCTGCTTGGCTGGCTGGCTGGGCAGTTTTCGGTTCGAGTAAATACATCTCGAAGTTTCTCCTCCACCTAGTCGTCTTGTCAGCGTTTGCTGACAGGTTTCTATGAGGGGTGGGGCAAAACACCTGAGAAAGGCCAGAGCAAAGTCTAGGGCGCTGTTTTTTTATCAGAAGTTTTTATCACTTGGGAAATCAGTTGTAAAAGTCGCTGTGTTGTGTACAGCAATGTACATGGATTGCTGTTGTTGTTGTTGTTGTAGCCCCCGTTTCTCCCACTGATAAAGTGAGCCCACCCCCAGCTGATAACTGGCTAATTGCCGTAAGACTTGTGTGCTCCCCACCTTCTGATAAGCGGCGGGGCCTGAAGTGCCTGAAATGCGTGTGCGACAGCAGTGCTAGGCGCTGCGACTGATTAGAAATGAAATGGCTTCTAATTGATTGAAGTCAAATTCCAATTGAACATGGCAACAACATTTAACGAACATGCAAGAAGGAATTTGTTCGTCTTGCAGATCCCACAACGCTGTTACATTTGAGAGAGGAAATGCTTTTCAAGGGAATACTCACTGTCTTAATGATGCCGTTATTTGGTTCATGCGATACCGTTGATGCTTGATTTCATTGAAGCATATCTGTTGGCGGCTGTGCAGCTGCTCCAGCAGCTCGATGTATCGTCTGTTGCAGTTCTGTCGCCAAAATAGATGGAGAGCGGGAGACAGAGAAAGAGCGAGAGAGAGAGCGAGAAAAGGTGGTGAATTATAAGCAGCTGTTTGGTCAAGGTGAAAGCCATCATGGCAATACAACAGACATACATATCTACACACAAATATTTAAGCATAAGCAAAAGCCTACTGAAATGATGTGCATATGTACAGATGTCTGTCTTTAAAGATGTACTGCTCAAACAAAAATCTTCTCTTTCCACTCAAAGGTGTGTTTATATGGGGTGGTTGGAGGTTGTCCCAGCGACCTCTCTTTTAATGGCTGTAAAATCTTGTTTGTGCCCAGCAGTCGCATAACAGACGGAGAACAAAACATGTAGGCTCAAAAGAGTGGCAATGACCCTTCCACCCTACACAACAACACACCTTGGGCTCTTCTTATTTAACTTACCTCCAGCTCCGTGAACTCCTTGTTGAGTTCCTCCCATTCATTTTTCAGTGAATCGATATCCATATTGTGTCTGTGTGTCTTCTTATTTTTCGTCTTCTCCTTTATCCACGTTATTCGGTTGTGAGTGTTTTGTTGTTTTGTTGTATGCAACAGCTGTGCTTCTGAACCCCCCCCCTTAACACCGGCAGGTGCTTTTGAGGTTAGGTGACCGGTGAAAAATCAATTTAGTTGTGCGACGCCGTCTACTAATGGCTCTGTTAGTAGCGCAGTACTCTTTCCACCTTTTGGTTAATTGCTGCTTACGCATGCATACATATACACAGACACTCACATACACTGTGCCACAACGTTTGTGTGAGGAACAAAACAACAGTAATTGTATTTGCACTTGAAAGTTTGAAAAAAAAGAAAGAAATATTTGTTATGCCGCAACGCGCCGCACTATTCACTGCTCTGCTCTGTGCTGGCGTCTCGCTCTGCACCCCGCTTCAACTGATGGTTTCTTCGGGTTATTTCTTTAAAAATAAATTGTTCAGCAAAACTAGTGGCTAGCGTGGAAGTGGATGAGGAGGAGGAGGGTGGTGGACTGGCGAACAAACCGACCGACCGCACACCGACTACACCGACGGACGACTAATATTTTGTTATTAACTATTTCCGTTGCACTTTTGTTTTAAATACTTCTGCAAACAAAAAATACACCAAAAAAAAACCGCTCAGCGGCGGCCAACAATATAAAACGGAATCACAGAGAGAGTAAGAGCGACGAACGAACGGCGCATAAGGTCACAAACAGCCAGCGCGCGGGAGGCAGACAGAGAGAGAGAGAGAGAGAGCGCGAATGAGAGAAGCAGCAGACAGAGAGCGTAAACGCCACAGGTATGCTGCTCCGCTGTGAACTAGTTCGCCTAATATGCAAGATATGCTTACGTAAACCTTGAAAATGTTTGCTTAAGAAATAGTATTCTATAGTATAGTATTCTCTGAAGGTTCCCCTTAAACAAAACATTAAAATATTGTAGTCCGCTCTGCATAAGGGTAGGTAAGGAATAGGTAAGTACATGAAGCAACTATAAAGGAGGGCCCGTCTTTTTTGAGGGAAACGTAACAATGCTGTCAATAAGTGCGAGTGAAAGGGCTCTCGCTATAAGTGTGAGTGAAACGACAATGGAGTGTGCGCCTGAAGCACTGAGATCGGGGGGAAATGACCATAGGAACGCTGCCGACGACGAGCCCTCCTCTATAGTTGCTTCATGGGTAAGTGGAACCTCCACACTGCACTCGCGAACTGAACCAAAGAGAGCTTCTCCAATCGGGCTGAGTAAGTAAGAAAGACGTGAGAGCCAGAGCGCGAGAGTGGCGGTGGTGAGCTTCGTCCACATTTTCAAGATAATGGTGTTGAGTTTGACACGTTTGGTGAACTTTAGGTACTCGTGGTGTGTTCGAGTTAAGCGCGCTGTTTAAATGTTTATTTGCTAAATACTACTTTTACTGTGGCTTGATATCTTAAAAAAGAAATTGTTTGTTTTTAAGTAAAAAAGCATGTTTTATTTTCAAGTATTTCAAGCTAAGTAACAGTAAATGTAGTTATTTTGTGGGGTGGTGGTTGGGGGGTAGGCCAAACAATGGATACAATAATTATAATAATAATAATAATAATTACTCACACACGTACGAGTACTCATACATGCATACAAAAAAAAAAAACCCTCATTAACTATGATCTCGGCTCTACTCCTTGCGTCTGGCCCGCAGTCTCAGTGCCAGATAAGCCAATACCCTAAAGCTAACAATGAGGATGCCCAGTCCCACGTAATCCAGTGGCAAATCCTCAGCGGAAAAGTTTAGAGTCTCTAGAATGACCTTGCCGGAGCTGGGGCACGTTGTGTTCGAGGAGGTGCAACTAATTTCACCCGCCTCCACGTCGGCCCACTGATTAATGAGCAGCCCCTCGTTGGCGTACCGGAACCAGGACAGGTACGACAGCCACTTCAGATAGACGGGCACAGAGCCGGAGTTCAGAAAGAAGCCGCCAAACAGCAGGAACGGTATAATGACGGGTGGACCCACCGACAGAGCCATAGACGTGGATGAGCTGGCACAGGATATCAGATAGCCGAAAGATGTTGACACATTGGCCACCAACGTGACCAGCGCCAGGCAATTGAAAAAGTGCAGCACGCCCGGCCTCAGTCCAATCATAGGATAGGCAATCGCCGTGAATACCAGGGGAACGGTGAGGAACAACGGCAGCTCCGCTATGGTCTTGCCCAGGAAGTACGTATCACATCTGTACAGACGACTTCGGGCCTCACGCATAAACACCGGCAATTCGGATGTGAAAACCTAAAGGGATACAAGTGTGTAACGTAGAAACAGGATCTTACAGATTATTGCCACTCACATTGATGGTGGCAAAAACATTCTGGAAGGTCATGTTGGTTAGGAACAGAAAGATGGCGCCATTGATGTTCATTACGCCCACTTGGGTTAGCTGCTGGCCGAGAAAGATCAATCCAATGAGGATGGCCACCATCTGTGGGGAAATATAGACATTAAGCTAACAATCGCTGAGACATTCTCCACCTTCTCCTCCGCTTACCGTTGTCTGGATGAGTCGCACTTTAACCAGCAGCGGTTCCTTCAGCACGGATAGCCATGAGCGCCAGAGCACTGCCCGAAATTGCATAAACCAGGTGGCCTTGTACGTATAACCATTCTCGGGCTGTTCCATTGGCTGTTCCAGATTCTTGGTGGCCAGCAGCTGTTCCATATCTCTGGCCACTTTGCTCACAGCAAAGTTATCGCATATCTTGGCAATTCGATCCCGAGACTCGGACTCGCGTCCCGGTACAACCGCCAGTACCTGCACATAAAAATCCGCCGGATTGTAGTTGGTGGGACATTGGGCCCCAACACTGAAAGATCAAGAATTTGAATAATTCAAAAATAATAAACAACAAATAAATGGTGAAGCCCACAAAAACCAAGAGAATCAAGTGAACAAATTTCGGATATTAATTATTGGTGGACCACATTTTTCTTGTATATTCATTTGGAGTTACACAGTTAATCGACAATAAAGTTGACGGCCAGACAGAAGTGATCCGAGCCAAGTAACTGGTTAGCCAGTTGTCCCACGGCCTCCAATGGCAACGTGTAGTAGCTGCAGAGGCGTATGCCATGATGTGTACATCCCTTCGAGTAGAACATGTGATCGGCACTGATCCAACCCTTCTGCTGGTCGTGGCTGGGCATTTGTTCGGTTTGATGGACGGGCAGCAGCTGCTTGGAACAGCTCGCATACAAGGACTCCCTGGTCAGTGTGGAAAATGCTTTCGAGCTGCGCGAGAGGTTAAAATCTCCAGCAACAATAATGGGAATGCAGTCGAAGGCGGCTTTGTCGCGACTGCTCTCGAGTATTTCGTTACGCAGCATAGTCGCCAGATCTGGCCAACCATCCATGCCCAGGGGACTGCCCTGCGTCATTTGGACACAGCCTACAGCCAGCTTCTTGGCTTCACCCGTTGGCTTCGATGGCTTCAGATTGAATTTTCCCAGCAGTCCGAAGCGATCGCTGCCACGCTTATTTGGCTGCACCATGGGACGTCTCAGGGCCTGGTGGCAGCACAGCTCAAACCTCTGCATGTCGAAGATGATGGCAATTCCATGGGAGGCGCTCCCCAATTTTTTCTGGAATATATAGGTGTACCTGCGGCCCGGGGTTTCCTTTAAGCGGTGCATAATCTGTAGCAAATTATCGCACTTAACCTCCTGCAGGCAGAGCAAATCCGGATTGAGTGCTCGCACCTCCTGCGTGATTCTGCTCAAACGCTTGCCCCAGTTCAGTGCCTGCTCCTCCATCTCCTTGTAGTTGCAGCTAGTCTTCATTACCAAATCAGGAGCCATCAAATTGTACGATATCAGGCGGTAGCCGTCAACGTTCGAGTGGTCCGAAGCATCCAACTTCTTCCAGCTACGGTTCAGATCGTAGCAATCTTTCAAACCAATTTCTGTTGCCAACGTTGTATCCATTTCTTAGTTTCTGATTTTGTTTCCTGCCTTTTTCAATTGTAATTGCGTTTGGGGATTATTCTTGTCACGTGGCTTGCTGTTTTCTGATACAAAAAATCGTTCCAAGTTATCGAACAATTTGCAACACTGCAACCCTGGCCATATGGGTATTTCCATTTTAGCTTTAGGTTTAATTCGTACAATAAAATGTTAGAATATTGATGAATTATTTCACAGAATATTTGTATGCAAATTACCACAAATGGGTGACAAAAGTGCAGTATTTTATTGGTGCGAATAACGGTTGTATGTAACGCACAGAAGGAAGCGTTTCCTCTGGGGGAGGGTGGCGAGCTAAAGCAGCGTGTTGGCGTGAGTGGTGTTGTTGATGCAGATAACAGATGACAGATGAAGAACAAATGTTCAATTTGACAAAACACCGCTAAGGTGCAGATGTAGTACTGAGTGCCGGGTATAAAAGTTGTGACGCGTAAGAAGCGCCTCACACGTCCCTTCTCGTTTTGTTTTGGTTTGAACATGTGGGCGTTTCTTTTAACCAAATAAAAACGACAAAAACGCGTGTTTCCATCCGTGATTAATCTGATTAAATGATGTTAAATGATTAAGTAATAAATATTAATTGAAATGGCTGCAATTTCATGCAAACAAAAGCTGACTAGTGCCGCACAAAACGAGAATAAATGTGTATGAAAATGTTCTATTGGTTTGTCTACTTACTACGAGAAAAAGTCGACAGCTTCGCTGGGTGTGCCGAGAAAGGCTACACGTCCCTCGGCCATTAGCAGGATCTTGTCGAAGAGCTCGAACAGCTCCGACGATGGCTGATGTATGGTCAGTATGACGGTTTTGCCCTTCTGCGACAGCTTCTTGAGCACCTGCACGACGCTGTGGGCGGTGAAGGAGTCCAGGCCAGAGGTGGGCTCATCGCAGATGAGAAGCGGCGGATCGGTTAGGGCCTCCGAGGCGAATGCCAGACGCTTGCGCTCACCCCCCGACAGTCCCTTGACGCGACCGGGCACCCCGATGATCGTGTTCTGGCACTTGCTCAGCGACAGCTCTTGGATGACCTGATCGACGCGTGCCACACGCTGTCGATAGCTGAGCTGCCGCGGCATGCGCACCATGGCCTGAAATATCAGATGCTCGCGTGCCGTCAGCGAGCCAATGAAGAGATCGTCCTGCTGCACATAGGCGCAACGTGCCTGCATCTCCTTGGCATCCACGGGCTGTCCATTCAGCATTCGCATGCCCGATGGCGACACCTGTATGCCCTGCGGCGAGCGAAATGCCAGAGCATTCAGCAGCGTTGTCTTGCCGGCCCCGGAGCTGCCCATAACGGCCAGCAGCTCGCCCGGATACGCCACACCGCAGACTGTGAAGGAGTAGCCAAAATATTTATCGCTCTCTCTCTCTCTCTCTCTCTGTGTGCCATCCTTCCATCTCTATCTATTTACCATTCTTGAGCAGATGCTTCCGCGGCGCTGGTATGTGTCGCTCATTGCAAAAGAGTCCGCGCGTGCGATTGACCAACTGGCGCCAGCCGGAGCCGGGCTGATTGACAGCCCCAAAGATATCCAGATTGTGCCAGGCATAGGTGAGATTCTCCGGCTGTTGGCCGCTGGCAGTGCCATCTGGTGGCGTCGGTGGCCGCAGGGTGCCATAGTTCTTGGCCTGGCCAAGTCCCTGGCTAATGCAGCTCTGCGAGGCGCCACCATCCCCACCCTGCTGGGCCGTCGAGGGATGAGTGAATAAATTAATAAAAAGGTTCAGCCAATGGTTAAGCGGAGGAGCTGCTTGAATAAGGAGCAGCACGATAAGCAGAAGGCTGCAAGGCAGCCACTACACTGACAGAAAATGGGCACACTTTTCATTTAAATGTTATTTATTCATTTCAAATGAATTTAAAATATTTTTAGCGGGCAACTTTCTTGCAGTGTGGCTGGCAAAAAGGTTTTGCAACACAAAACTTTTCAATTTCACGCGTCCGTCCATAAAAATGAAGGCGTCTGTGCATAAATCTTGGCTAGCCGGGCTAATCCATGCCCCAGTCCCTGTCCTCGACCCAGTCCCAGTCCCAGTCCCAGTCCCAGCGACCCAAAAGGACCGACGACGGCGGCCCATCTGTTTAATAAAAATGCTCAAGATCCCGTGCCCGTGCCCGTGCCCTTGCCCGTTCCCGAGCCTTGGCGCCTATTTAAAATGTGCAAATTAGGGCAGCCATAAGCCGCAGCCGGCTAACGTCCTTGAGGGGTGGTTGTAGGGCGCTGGGCTGGCATTGGTTTGCCGCGCCATGTTGCCACTTCATAAGACAATTGTGAGTGTAAATCGCCAGCATCTTCGGCATGCGTTCGAGGAACTTTGAGCCCCGCCCCCGCGTCAGCTTTGTTTTTATTAAATATAAAAACGTTAAGGACATTCGACAAAGCCACGCACTTGACCGGCTCAAGGAGTACAGCTTCTGGGTTTCGTTTGGGCAAGTGGCTGCTCGGAAGCTAAAACTTGAATATTTATATAATTTATTTCCAGACAAAACAACGAAAAGTAGGCTTGAAAAGGTGCAGTTTGATGCAAGGAGCAACCCACTTTTTTGCCATGAATCATTTAATATTAGTTCCAGTATTTATGCTCAGTTTATTCCCACAGCTCGAGCCATAGACCGACTGTCATTGGTTACTACCAAGCGAAACCCATGCTGCCAGCTGTCGATTGTCTGGGCCGTGGCTCCCTTCATGGGTCCCAGGTGGGGCTTCCCTTTCGAAGCGGTAACCGAAGACGGTTCACCCACGTTGCTCTTGCGGTGAGTTTCGGACCAACTACTATACAGTTTTCTGGCCCATTCCAAGCTCCGCTGTCATTTTTCATTTTTCATTTTCATTTTCATTTTCATGAACAATTTTCTGTTTTCCATTTGCCGCTGCTTGTGGGGTTTCCTCTCCACGAGGGCCTGCGGCCAGAGCATAAATAACAAGGAATCCGCTAATTGGCGTCCAGCCAAAACCAACAACAAACAAAATTATTAAAAAAAAAAACAAAAATGATGGCCACAACATGGAAAACATTTTATACCTCCGCACTCTACAGCGCAGCACGTACAAATTTTATATAAATAATCATAAAAAATTAAGCAAAAAATGCCAACTACGGTGGAAGATTTCTACTACCAAAAAACAGAGGGATGGCGAGCGAGGGGGAGAGCGTGTGCTGAGAGCCAAAATAAAAAGCTGACATTCAATGCAAAAGCAAATTAAAAAATAAATTCATTTCGTGCACACGAATCCTGTGTACGCTCGCATAATTTGTTGCTAAGCGAACGCGAAACTGATAATGCAAATAAATATTTAAGCTTTAAATACAAATATTCCCATATAAATGATGAAATAAATTATCGACTGGCCACTCGAAGTGTGTAAATCAAAAACTATGTTCAAATCCACCAACTCAGAGAGGAAGTATTTGTGGCTAGACATCAATGCAACTCCTTGCAGAGAAAGGGTATGCTCAGCCGCACAAATAATGTCGTCCACCTGCCCAAAGAGCTCTCCAACCAGCTCAACGTTCCTCTGATTCTGATTCTGATTCTTCATCTTCAACCTCTGTCCGCACTGTGTTGTCCAGTGTGTGTGTTGGGGGGGGGGGCTGACTTTTGGCTGAGAAATTGCTAGACGTCGAGGTGAACGCGGAAAAAAAATTTAATATCCGTTACAAGCACTCGCAGAGAGCAGGGCAGGAGTGGGTGGCGCTTTGGTGACTCAGAAAACCTGGCAAAATTGTTTTCCCAACAAATGAGGCCGAAAAATGTTATTAAAAAGTTTTTCTTTTCTTGTGCCGCCGCCCCTGTGCTCCCTTCAAGTCTTATCTGGGTATATTATTTTCTTTCTTTCTTTACTGGTAAGATGGCAAGCAAACAAAAAAAGATGCTACATTTCATATTTATTTAATATTTTCTTTTACTTTTCACTTTTTACTTTGCGTGCTATTTTTGAATTACTTATGAAAGAAATTCGTGAGTGGGTGGTAAATGGGAGTGTGAATGTCTCCAGCTAAAGGACTACAAGGACTCTCTCTCTCTCTCTCTCTCTCTCTGTCATCTATGCCCAGATGGCGCAACAGAAAATGTTTTTTGATGAACTTGACAAATTGAAATGACTAAATGAAGAAGCGACTCAATTTGTTTTGTCTTTTTTTGGCTCTTCCTTTTGTCCTCGAGTGTAGGGGCTCGTCGAGTGGCTAATGAGTGCACTCAAAAGTCATTCACTTGGATGAATACCGAGGCTCGACTCGGCCTCGAACAAAAGTTGCTGCCAGAATATGTTTTTCGGGGAAAATGTTTCAAGCTAATTTTTCACGGATATTCACTGCCTCTTATCCACCTTTTTCCTGTTGTCTCTGGAGCAACTTGCTCAAAACTTTTCAACCATTTGCATGGCAAGTAAACAGACACAGATACAAAATGCCAGAAGATACTCGTATCAGATGCTGAACCCAAAGCCTGGTCTAGGCCTGCTCAAATAATGAACCAGATAAGACAAGACAAGATTATAGAATATCACACACAAGCATCGCATCACAACACATCACACAGAGTAAATAACTCATGAGATCTGGCTGCAGATAAGGTATCTTACAGCCCCCCCCCCACAGCCAACAATGTTGTTCCACTATCTTGAGACTTATGTTTAATCCGGGCCCCAGTCTTCGCGTGTTCTGCCCCACTGAAACTAGGCTAAGAATGTTCTTATGACACGCTTGTAGTCAAGCAATCAAAATGATTTCGTTTTTATATTAACAGAAAGGGTGCAAAATTTACATAAGAACAGATACATGCCCCGCCCTGCCCTGCCCTTTGGTGTTGCTTAACAATAAATAAATATTCATATTGACATTTTATTTGAGATAATTGAAAGTTAGTATTGAAGTGATCTTTTTTGATACTGAACAATTTGTAAGAATTTGAAGGAATCAAACTCAAACCTTTGGTTGATCATCTTTGCATGATTGAAACCTTTTAGTTCCTGTCTTTGCTTAGCCTTGTGCTGATTGATTTAAACAACTGAAATGTCCGGTTTTAATCCACAGGAATTTCCATTAAAATAAGTGTGCAGGGACTATCAAATATCTGGTTGTCTGGGGTCTATCTTTTTAATCTGGTTTGTTGTTTACGCAATTGCGGTTAGTCGAATATTTTTGTATGCTATTCTCACGCCTGCCGCAAGCTCGAACCTCACCAATGAATGAATGTTGCAATCGACCCGATTGTCGAGACTCGTACTCACATTGTTCAAATGCTCGGCAGAGGTGTGCTTGCTGCTGCCACGTATTAGCAGCTCCTGATCCTCTTGGCCCATCTTCCTTCCTTTGGGTTACAATTTTGTTTGCCTCTGCCGATCACTCACACACACAAACACACACAACAAACAAAAACAACTATTGATGTGACGCTGGTCGGGTTTCAAGACGGGAGTGTGGTGCAAGCCGCTTGGAGCTTTGTCACGAAACCGCTGACAAAATGCAACTGAGGGCGGACATTGACGTTGGGCTAAGGCGACAGAGAGACAACAGCGAGACAGCGACGGAGACAGCGACAACTTTGACTCGCTCTTCGCGAGTGGAAATGAGTCGTTGAGTGGCCCGGTTGGTGGGAGGGTGTTGGGTGCAGAGATAAAAACATGAGCTCTTCGGCTATGGTTATATTTGAAGGCTGATTAGAGCGACAAAAGGCAGAGTGGGTGGCTGGCTGGCTGGCTGGCTGCATCATCTGCGGTCTTCACTGCTTATCGCCATCTAATTCTTGCTTTCAGTCTCCTGCTGCTCCTCCCCTTTCTTTGCTCTCTGTTTAATCTGTCGGTGGTGGTGGCGAGGGTGTGCACTGTACTTGGCATGCATGATTTATCAAACGCCTGTTGACGCGCCTGCCCTCAGTCGTTGTCACCATCGTTAGCACCTCATCATCTCTCTGGGCAGCCTGCCCGCTGCGCTGCGCTCCCACTTTACTTCTGTTGGACATTATCAATCTTCATCATCAGCCATCAGGTGGCGGCAGGGCAGGCCAGGACACTGACAGGGCCAGCAGCGTTGGATGTGAATGTGAATGTGAAGTGGGCGCCAGGGCCAACATTCGCTCTGTCACTCTGTCAATACATTTTTTTGGCACTGGAATGTGATGAAAGAGGAAATTCACTTGAGGCCAAAGATAACTCTTTCTGCTCTTGATATTTGTATAAAATATGAAGAAATACAAATCAATCAATTTGTTATTCCACACTTGAGATTTCAACTCAATATTCGCCACACACAAAGACGCGCCTGTTGCCGCCACGCTCTCCGATGTTTGCTTTGTCCATTGTGGATCGCCCAGCAGAGAACAGTGTCTAGGCAATGTCTCTCTCTCTCTCTCTCTCTCCCATTTGCATGTGTGCACTCTCATTCTTACTCATTTTTGCGCTCTCGCCACTCATCTTGGTTACACTTTTGGGGCTTCGCCTGTTTGAGTGCAGCTCCAAGCGGGTTTCCGCCTACCTGCTTGTTGTTTGCAGAAGAAGTAGAAGAACCGAAGAAGCAAAAACCCTACATCCATCTCTAACTTTTCGCTAAGCTCTAAGGTTGTGCGCGGGTGTGGGGCTGAGACATCCTCCAGTATATGTTTGCACAGCCGCTGCTGCCATCAGTCGCTCAGTCGAATGCTATAAACTTTTTACACTTAACAATTTATTGTCACTCCGTTGTCAATGCTGGAACTGGACTTGTTATTGTTGCCGGTTGCCCGTTGCCGGTTGCCGTTCGCCGTTGTTACCGTTCGTCGTTGTTACCGTTGCAGCTTGGCAGCAAGACGAGAATACAATATCAAAAAGCAAATGACACTAGTGGCACAGACCATTGGGATACTCTTTGCATGCAAATCGAAGCGCGAGAGAACGTTCCTGGCGCTACTTAAAGCTCCCAAATATTTTTTTGCTGCGTCTCTTAAGTCTCTTAAGTAAATGAAATGCTCCAGGTTATCGCTTTGCTGCGTCTTTCCTTTGATTTCTTCAGTCGGTGACATGTCTTCAATCAAATCTGGTATACCCTTTGAGGTCGCGTAGTATGAAAAAAGCCCAGCAGCAGCTAGCGAACCTAAAAAAAAGAACGGGAAAAGTTTTTTTTAACACGCTTTTACAATCTCTCCTTCGTTCTCTCCCACTCTCTACCCCCTAACTCTCTTGCATAGACACAGACGCATGCAGGTAAAGCTTTGGCCATTGACACAGGATGTCAGGCATGGTCGAGTGGGGAGGGGGGGAATTTGAATGAGGTTGACTTAACCCTTGCTTGAATCTGTGCACCTGCTCCACCCGCAATCTCTCTCGCCCGTCCGCTCTCTCTCCGCTCTTAACCCATGCAAATTATTGACGCGGACAGTGGGCTCAATAAATCTGTGTACGAGTGGGTATGCGGATGTGGGGGTGTGTGTGTGTGTGTGTGTGGTGTAATGTAAGTGTGAGTGGAGAAACTTTTCCGAGCTGCACGCTAATCAGACAGCTTTCTAGTTCATTGCCTTAACCCCATTCGCCCTCCCCCCCCCCCCCCCCCCCCCCGCACCACTCCCTCAACTGCTTCTCAATGGCGAAGCCGTCTACGTCTCCGCTTTGGCAGCGCCAGCCCCACCACCACTCAGTTGGCTGTAATTGCAAAGTAAATCAGCGCTGCCATTTGCCATGCCCGAAAAGTATGCTCCATGGATAAAGTGGCAGTTAGCAGGGGAAGCTCCCGGCTCCCGGCTCCCGGCTCTGAGGATAATGTAGGAGCGCTTGAGCCAAAGTTTGAGCAACTTTTAAAGAGAGGAATGTGTTATGGGTCTCGGGTCACATAGTTAGTTAGTCCTACAACTTCAAGCCAAATGACTGCTGAAGTGTGCCAGCCCCAGCCCCAGCTTGGGGCCTCCTGAATAGCTGATGGAGTGAAGCGTTTGTCAGCCATCGACGCAGAGATTTATGCCAGAGTTAAGTTGAATTAGACATTTTTTATTGGAGCAGCCTGGAACCCTATCGAAAGATTCACCAAGAAAAGAACCTTCCGCTGAGCTAGCAAGTTTGCATTTTGGCTAAAGGGATTTTCGAACTGATGGATCAAATATCAATAAGCCAACAAAGTTTCATTCAAAAAGATTTGTTTGGGGCACGAATCTTTGGGAGTACTGCCAAAGGTTGTGTGGATACTTGGCGGAGTTTTTAGTTTACATTCTTGCATCCACTTTTAGGGGCCTTTAGTTTTTCGGATCCCAGGACCCTGCACTGGCTGTCTGTTCTCGCTTTACATTTTTATGTCATCCATTTCGTTTGCCGGCGGCGCTGATGAATTTGTTTACCCAGAAATGAATTGGGTTGTGGGGCCTGTGCCGAAAGCCAATGTCGACTTCATGGCAATCGCTTCAATCTTGCTCCTTGGCAGTGCAATAAAAGCCAAGACACAATATATTTTTCTATTTAAGAACATCAAGCAAGTGCTCAGCAGTGCGATAAGAGGACAGTAGGCCAGCGGCAGGGCAGGTCGAGCCTAGACCGAGCCGGAAGTCGCCTAGCCCATTGCTTACAGCACGCGCGCGTCTCATAAAAACGTATCAAAACATCCGCTGGGAGTCGTAAAATATTTGCACTCTGGCTAGGACTCGTTGCAGCGAGGCCTGCCTGCCTGCCTTGATAACTTTTCTCTCACTCTCCCTCTCCCTCTCTCAATGTGTAGGATCCGGCAGCGAATGTGTAATCTAATAAAATGTTCTGTTTATGTGGCAACAGGCTCGATGCGCACTCCCCCAAGTGAACCTGCCTTGTCCTGCCTAGTTTGTCCTGCTGCTGGAGCCGCTCCTGGCCAGCACAACTATTTTGGTCTGCCCAGTGGTGCAACAGATGCGCTGCTTTATGGCCAGTCGGTGTTTGATGAGTGGCGAATGTGGCAGGCAAGTCCTTCAATGTGCCAAAGTTGTCGCATCTCAGGCGGAGTAACTCGCCTGAACGCTGGAGAAGTAGCTGCCACTTTTCTAACATTTTGTTCAATTTTTTAACACGTGTTCTTGTTTACCTAAAAAATGACAAGTGATTGTTCTGACCGAAAAATGCTGCAAGGCACTCCGCTGGTGCCATTTAAATTGCAAAAAGAAACCACAGAAATTAACATAAATTCAAACAGCAGACAAGCGTGGAAGTAGATAGTCCTGAATTCACTGTGGAAGATCTCGCAGCTGGAGGATTGGATGAAATTACGCATGAAATGTTAAATGCTTCGAACGATGAGACAAAAGTTGGTTTCCATAATAGCAAAATAGCAAATTGTAGCAATTAGCTTTTGTACACTTAAACAGTGCGTAAAATTGTGTAAACTTAAATTTCTTAAGTACGATAATGAATAGTGAAAAGTTTCCCAAAATGTACACAGACTGGATCATGAGTTTCTTATCAGTTGGAATGTTAGAAAATGGGCGATGCTGTGGAGGGTCTTCTCTGCCACCTCTGTTGGACTGTCTGGACTCTAAAACACAAGTAATTCAGTAATTCAGAGGACTATAAGCTACAATGTTGAACTAAGGGCACGAATGTAGTCTGTAGTATTTTCCAGAAATACCCAAAAAACAGTTGCAAATGAAAGGCCAAAAGTATTAAAATGATAAACAGACAACCAGATAAACTGGACACACACACGACAAACCCTTTTGGGTTCAAGATCAAAGCTGCAGACTCGGATAGTTGTGATCTATGCAAAGTTATAGAAAATGCTGAGCTCAGGGCCTGCGACCAACCAATTTCGCTGTAGCGATTCAATTTTAAAAAGAAGAAAAGTGCAGACAAGTTCACGTGTAAATGTTTAGAAATTGCTACCTGTGGTCTGGCCCTGACCCTTGACCGCTGTCAAGTAGGATCACAATGCTCAGCCCACGAGCTGTGGTGACCTTTGTGGTTTGTGGACAGTAAACAAAGTAAGAGAACAATGAGCTGAGCTGAGCCCATTCATAGGGTACACTTTAGGAGCGAAAACAAAGCAGCTGAAAGTAATCCTGGTTAAGCTTCGACGAATCAGGTAAACATATTTATACATCAACATATATTTCATTCAAGATTCTCGCAATGATTCTCTCTGCATAAATCGATTAAAATCCAACAATAATTATGGATTTAGCCTTCCCTTTTTGTGGCGCTGAAAGCAGCATTTATATCGGTGCAAAAAATCAAAAGAATTCGCTCAAAAAACGAACAAAAATGCTGCTAAAGGGAAGTGTCCATGAAATGCTGTACGAATTGTTATGGTTGTAAGTTGTAAATTAAGAAGAGAGAGAAGAGGTTCTTCCACGATCAGCGAAGTTCCCTGTTAAAATAAACAGGATAAAGAGACTACTAACTGGAGGAAGAACGCGAAGAAATGCTGCCAGAGACAATTTAAATTAATTTAGATGCCATTTCGAGTTGTATTCCCAACTGCAGGCAATGAATTACTCGTGTGAGAAATATGATTGGCCTGGACTAACAGATTCAATTATTTGTAGAGTGTTTAAACAAAAAACAATAAACACAGATCAAAAATGTATCTCTGCTGTCCTGCGTTTGCGATTTAAACATTTGTTTTCTCAATGATTTGTACACCGAAAATGTCCGTAAATCTTTATGAAATATCAGCTGCGGATGGCGAATGGCGGATGGCGAGTGAGTCTAGTTTCTGCTCTTCTTAAAGCTTGTGTATTAAATATTTTTAATGCCAGTTTTTAATTAGTTCTGTCAGAGCGCGCTGAGCCTTTGGCTTCAACTGGGGAGGGATGTTTGTTTGTGGAGAGCGAGAGAAAGGACACCATAAGCAGCCTCTGACATGTTGTGTTGCCTGTGCTGCAACATAATTGAATTAAAAATGCATACAATTTATCAGTCGGACATGCCACTTGTCACAAGACATTGGGACAGAGTCAGAGAGGAAGCCAAAGGCAAGGCTTGTGCCTGTCGCCTGTTGCCTGTCCCTGACATAAACACAAAATAAAATAATAATAATAATAATAATAATTAAATTGCATTAAAGGCATGGAAAAAGAGACAGAGACGGGGAGCGAGCGGTGGAGAAAGTGAATAAATACGTAATGGGGCGTGTGTGGGGGGTAAAATAAATCTACATATGAAAGGGAGTTTAAGGACAATGCAAATTGCGTAGCTAATTAGAAAACTGCCAGCACAAAGAGGTTGAAAAAGGGACTGGCACGGCGAACAGTCACAAATAAAAGTATACGCATCGCCAGACAAGGCAATGAATTATGCAAAAATACATAGAGTGGGCGAACACAAAGCGGCATGCTTGGTGCGGGTAATAAATCCTTTTGTTATTTCATTTTCACTCACGTTTCCTTTTTGTGTTTTTTTTTTTGTTCTTTGCCACACCCCAACATTTGACATTTTGTCACATTTAAAGCAGAATTTAACAAAGGCCGAGGGCTGAGGGTACTAATATGCCATCTAATTTGTTATTCATGTGATTTAAGCGCGTCAAAGAAGATTAATGACAAAAAAGGCGACGCGGCACTGGCACAGAGCCAAAGAGCCAAAGAGCCAAAGCAGGGCATGGGTGCAGTGTGATTGCGGTGTCTTAGGGATAATTTGATAATGCCAAAATTGGTTAAACTTTCGTCCTCCCCCTCAGTCTGACAGGCAACCGCCGCGCAGCTGCAAGCTAACACAAAATTCAATTAGAATTTCGTTTTATAATTACCTCAAGGTGTTGGGCCTTGGCAGACGGGAGTCGCGTTAGGCGTTAGATCTAGCTGTTAAGAAAAGTCAAATGAATGTCCCAAATGTCACCCCCAAAGTTGCAATACAAAAACCACTTAAAAATCACTTTGAAGCACTTGTTTCTGCTCTCAAACTAAAGCCAATATTATTGGCCAAGCAACTTATTGACCGCATGACCGAAAGTTTTCATAGATTGGAATTATTTTGGCCTGCCGAACAGCAACAAAACTTATTATTAATAGCCCTAAAATTCCACCTAAAACTTCACCTAAAACTCCATCCCTGTGACTCTCCCCTCTCTCTGGGGCTGCATCTGTAGCCTGAGGTTAAGTTTTAGCTTTTGCTATTTGTTTAATTAGATTTCTCAAGTGAAAAGCCACAGAAACCGCACATTTTGCTCAAGACTTTTAGGGGCAAAAGGACGAGCCACGAAAGGGTTCTTCTGCCCAAAGAATGTCTTGGCCCTGTCTGGGGAGCTTAGAGCCAGCAAATGCAGGCGGCCGACTGCAATGGCCTCAAGTCTTCGAAGTGTTAAACAGGAGAAGCAGCTGTGGGGGCAGTCTCTGCTGCTATTGGAACGCAGCAAACAATTTTTCAAACGGGAAAATTGTACTCCGTACCGCTCTCTCTCTCTCTCGCAAATACTTTAGCGAGCAGCTTAGCATTTTGTGCACTTTAATTTGCGGTCAACTTTGGTCCACAACCCCCGACAGAACTGACCGCATCAAAGGCGCAAAATGTGAAGAACAACCCCAAGGTGCGTCGAACCCAGGGCCAGTGCTCTGTCTCTTCCTGTTGTTCCCTAGCAATCTAGTACCATTTGAAACCTCTGTTGGGGCAGCATACAGAAATCGTCACTCAATCCTGAGACTGGAACAGGCAACTTAGAACACACAACACAACAGACACACACTTCCTTGTCGTGTGCCAATTTGATTCACTGCCATTATCGAAATGGCTTTTATGTCGCGACGTAATCCTAAAGGAAAATTGGTGCAGCGGAAATTGCTGTCCGGCAGTCCTGCAAGTGGACCCGGAAACCCAATGCCCGAGTGGCGCGACCTAAGCAAATCGGATGAAGGATTGACCGATCAAATACTTGTGGCAGGCATAGACACAGACTCCACCGAGAGCACCAAGCAGAAGAAGGATCGTCAAAGGCAGCTGAACTATGATGCGTGGGTGCAGCTCAAGGACAAGGAGAAGAAACAGAAGATTCTGGCCGAAAGACGTGAAAGTGAGAGACTCGAAAGGGCAAACAAAGAGCGCATGGAGGAGTCCCACAGGATGGTCGGAGAGTGGAACCTTAAGAAGGAGCAGCAGATCCACGAGGAGCGACACAAGAAGCCTTTTGTCATCCCCCAGAAGTACAGGGCCACCTATGTGAGATGTCCACGGGAGACTCCAGAGGAGCGCAGAGAGCGCATTCAGGCATTGGCGCGCCTCAATCACATCAAGGCGCAGCGCCTTGCTCGCCAGCGTGAGGAGCAGGAGAAGCTTCAGGAGCGTCGTTAGATGGCAGAGGGAGCCTTTTCCAACCAGATGAAGAACCTGCAGAACCGCCACAAGAGGCTTCCTCCGCGACACACAACCCAAAAAGAGATATTNTGATTCACTGCCATTATCGAAATGGCTTTTATGTCGCGACGTAATCCTAAAGGAAAATTGGTGCAGCGGAAATTGCTGTCCGGCAGTCCTGCAAGTGGACCCGGAAACCCAATGCCCGAGTGGCGCGACCTAAGCAAATCGGATGAAGGATTGACCGATCAAATACTTGTGGCAGGCATAGACACAGACTCCACCGAGAGCACCAAGCAGAAGAAGGATCGTCAAAGGCAGCTGAACTATGATGCGTGGGTGCAGCTCAAGGACAAGGAGAAGAAACAGAAGATTCTGGCCGAAAGACGTGAAAGTGAGAGACTCGAAAGGGCAAACAAAGAGCGCATGGAGGAGTCCCACAGGATGGTCGGAGAGTGGAACCTTAAGAAGGAGCAGCAGATCCACGAGGAGCGACACAAGAAGCCTTTTGTCATCCCCCAGAAGTACAGGGCCACCTATGTGAGATGTCCACGGGAGACTCCAGAGGAGCGCAGAGAGCGCATTCAGGCATTGGCGCGCCTCAATCACATCAAGGCGCAGCGCCTTGCTCGCCAGCGTGAGGAGCAGGAGAAGCTTCAGGAGCGTCGTTAGATGGCAGAGGGAGCCTTTTCCAACCAGATGAAGAACCTGCAGAACCGCCACAAGAGGCTTCCTCCGCGACACACAACCCAAAAAGAGATATTAATTTCATTGTTTGGTTTTACATTATTTGAAATTGTTTTTCGATGCTTGGTGTGGTAATTTAGTCTACTTTATGAATGCTAGAAACAGTGGGCAGGCGATTGTGCTGGAGATACGAAACCAAATCAAGAGTGAGCGGAGGAGAGCCCAAAGAGAGCCCCAACATACTCTGACCATAAGGGAAGCTAGCTGGCAAGTAAAGTGCTAAACAAAAGGAATAAGATACTTGGGAAGAGCAAAGCGTGGATATCTGTAAATATTGTTATGGTGTAACATTTTCAATACCTTTATTCTCTTGTGCTGTTCCTTTTTGCTTGCTGTAGTTGCCGCTTTCTTTCCACGCACCAACAAAATAGTCACAATTGAGGTTTTGCACATGAAAAAAAGATGTAAAAAATAAAGGTTTATATGGATTTGTATACGTGTACATTGTGTACATACTATACCAAATACTTAAAACACTTGTTGCACTTTTCGCACTTTCCCTTTGTCGATTTTTTCCCTTTTGTTGGCATTTTTCCCACGCGGACTGGAGATGCGTCGTTGGATTAGTGCGCACCTTAAACATGCAAACAAACAAACACACACATAAGTGGTCGGTCGAGTAAACAGAAGAGAAGGCACAAGCCACAAATTATAATTGCGGTTGTTTGCACTGATCTATGCCATGACCCAGGCAGTAGGTATCAAACGGTAAACGGTGAACGGTAAACGGTGAACGGTAAACGGTGAACGGTAAACGGTGCAGAAGTGTTCCAACCGTCTACCTGCGCATCCAACGGAGAGTTTGAAGCGTGGCGTGAGGTGGACACCCCTTCTGCCATCAGCGGCCACGCGTCACATTTTAGTTTGTTTTGTATGTGTGCACATATGCATGCATGTACATATGTGTATGTACGTAAGTCGCTTCACGATTTATTGTCTGATCTTCCAGCTAAGGCACACAATGCGGCCAGTTCCTTCCTTCTTTATCAGCTTGTCCAACATTTGCTGAGTGTCCTCAGTATATTGCACATTATTTGAGTTATTGTACGCTATTTTAGTTGCTTTAACTATTTTCTGCTTGCGGTTCTTGCACGAGTCTGTGCAGTGTTGGAAACTGCAAAAAAGCGAAGCGTTTACATTACAGTGTTATTGCAGGTACGCACATATGTGATTTATTTATTATTTACATGCATTAATTGATGTATTTAAACGCTCTTAAAAGTCTACAATTATTTAATGACTATTAATTATTCATTTTGCAATTGTTATGAGACCCAAGAACGCTTTTAACCAGATTTTCTTAGTATTAACTGTATGAAATAAGCTGTGGGCTGTCCATATCTACATACAAATGTTTTCCTTGATTTCAGAATGTTATTAATTGGAAACCATCAAATGTTATACAAAAACAATTTCGAGTTAATTTGTTTACAAATATGTTTATTTTTTTGCATATTTATGTACATACTTCGATACGAAAAGAAAACAACTGTTATCGATATGTTTTGTGGTGGCTTTTGTGGCACATACTGTATGCCTGTATGGAATAAGCTGTGTTTATTTTTTGTTTTCTTTAGTAATGGTTAAGTATTATTTTTGACTTTCAAATTGCATATCTGTCGTGATTTTTGTCATATTATAACCATCTTCAGAGCATCTATTAAATATTTACTAGCACAAATTAAATTATGTGTTTGGCGTTTTTGAGATTAAATATCGTTAATTTTGATTACAATTTGAATGTATTGTATAAATTCATAAATAATTACCAATAAAACACCCTAAAATAAACATTATCAACCTGTTTTAAGCAAATATGCGTAATTTTCATGGAAAGTTTATAAATGCAGCTATAAACTGTAACTTGGTTACTTCACTTGACCGTCTGGGTAATCTTAAGGTTTCAATTTCAAATGCATACATTTTTTGTAGAGGTTTTTTGCAAAGTGTTTTCTCTAGAGATTCAGGAAATGTCGAACGAAATTATAATCGGGTATTTTTGTATTTTTCGCATATTTTCGCACTAATTAGGCGTTGTTTTAGATATCGTTCACAAAAATTGATGGATGAACGGTTGAGTTTTAGCGCATCTGCTCTAGAGAGCTTCCTCTTGTGTTTCCTCAGAGGCTTCTTCTATGAGGGATTGGAGCTGCGAGGAAGAGCTCCAAAGGAAGCTCTGAGAATTCATTTCAATTCATTCAGAATACCCCAAAGAAACAGTGTGGAATAATCCCCAAAAATCTTGAAACCTTGTAATAAAAAATAATACAATTAAATATTTAAACATTTCTAGCAGTGGTAAAATCAGTGGCAAAAATTAGAGTAAATTCGATGCTGCCATTTTTTGTCTTACAATTTTAAAATTATTTCAATTCTTTTTTGTTTGATGAAACATTTGAAAATTGTATTTAAAGTTGAATCGCTTTATGTTCTTTATCACTTTTATTTATTGGATTGATTAATTGTTCATAAGTGCAACAATAAAGTTTGCAGTCTCATAGCCTGGGCACACTGAAGCTGAGAAGTCGTTCACATTGGCAGATCTTGGTGCGTCTTGAGAACAGCTGACTGACACTTTCATGCAACACAAATTTTGCTAGCAGAATCAGTTATGATTACAAGCAAGATAACAAGCCAGAATCAAGTATACGTTAGCAGAATTTCGTACCCAGTAGAAGATTTCGGTGGATGAATTTTTTAAGTCCAGCAGTGCTATTAACAGTGCCAGACCAGCAGTGCTATTAACAGTGCCAGACCAGCAGTGCTATTAACAGTGTCAGACCAGCAGTGCTATTAACAGTGCCAGAGCAACAGAATGTTAGCGCTCCATGTTAACAGCCTGTTAGCGAAAGGCCACTGTTAGACAACGCTCTGTAAGCGGTAGCTTGTGCTCTCGTTCGCTCTCCCGATCGACCTTGGCTTGTAATGGTCTTGCGTAAAGAGTTTACACACCAAGTAGTTGTTGTTCCCTTAGCCCACTGTGTGCTACACAGTGCTATTAATGTAAATCCTCATGTAAATGCTCTTTTCTATGCTTTGAATACAATTTAATATTCCATTTTTGTACATTTGTGTAGATAGATGTCATGTTATTTGTGTAAATGTTAGTAGGTAGGTGTAAAAATTGTACAATTAACGATGATCAGAGTGCGATAATTCGATATCAGTGCTTATCAGTTGTCTGTGTGTTCCGGTGTCAGTGTATATCTGTGGTGTATGCATGAAGGTGTGTGTGTGTTCCGTTCTTCCCTTTGGTGCATTTGACTAGAATGTGGTTTTTGTTGTTCATCCTTGGCTGCATCATGGAGTGTGTGGATTACTGCGGCGATAATTTCAATTAGGAAAATGTTCGTTTGTCTTTTTGACATCTTTTGTGATGTACACTCACCATCAGGTTGCAGAATGTCTGCTTAAAGCGGATTGAACGCGGTCTAAAGGGGGTGACAACAAATTAACTCAAAGCAAATACATTAGGCTTGAGGGCAGAGGCCGGCAGCGTCGACTCCTGATTTTAGAGGCTGTGTGTAGCGGTTGTACTTACATTTTCTCAGGAATGTTCACGATCGATTCCAGACGGGGTTCCTTCAACTCCGGAGCCACCAAAACAGAATTATACTTGCGGCGCGAGCACTTCTGGCGGATGGACATCGGCACCTGTTCGGCTTTGAGCGGCAGCTGAGATAATGAAGACGGTCTAAAGGGGGTGACAACAAATTAACTCAAAATAAATACATTAGACTTGAGGGCAGAGGCCGGCAGCGTCGACTCCTGATTTTAGAGGCTGTGTGTAGCGGTTGTACTCACTCATTCTCAGGAATGTTCATGATCGATTCCAGACGGGGTCCCTTCAACTCCGGAGCGACCGAAACAGAATAATACTTGCGGCGCGAGAATTTATTGCGGATGGACAACAGCTCCTCCTGTTCGGCCTTGAGCGGCAGCTGAGCCATGCGCAGGACGGTGGCTCTCAGTTGGAGAGACGTGTAACGGGAGCAATCGGCGAGCTGGCGTGTCCAGAGACTTTCGTCGAGGCCACCGTCGGGGGTGCCGTCGGACAGGTTGAGCGCGATGTAGAGCGCAGCAGCGGCTATCTGCGATGGCTTGACGCTGGCCAATTCGGCGTCCATCAACGCCAGTTGCACATAGTAATGCGCCAGTTTTTGGCATTTAATACCAAAGTCCGCCGTGGCATTACACAAGCGCTTCAAAAATTGGCTCGGCACCGGACGCGATAGATCACAGTTGATTGCCAGCAAAATTTGCAACACCATCTCACTAATCATTTCGTCCGTGAAGCCTGCGTCCGTGTGCTTCAAAAACCATTGAATGTGTGTCATCTTTGGATTCTCGTACTTGCTGGCCAAGACCAGGGCACTGAAGCCCATCAGATTGAGATCCGAGGGCGATATGTCCTTGACCCACTGCTGCAGATAGCGATCGATGGTGGCGATGGCCATCTCAAAGACCCCGTCACACAAACGGAGTTTGGAGTGTACAGCATGGACCCAGTTGACGAGAACGCTGCGCATATTGGGTGTCAGATTCATGTGCCATGCCATGTGGTGCTCGAGTATCGGGAGCATGCTCTCCCGCAGGAACAGACGATAGAAGTTTTC